>NW_012267281.1:3473841-3516881 GCF_000151885.1 Dipodomys ordii
AGAAGAAGAAGAAGAAGAAGAAGAAGAAGAAGAAGAAGAAGAAGAAGAAGAAGAAGAAGAAGAAGAAGAAGAAGAAGAAGACGGTTGTCATTAAATCCCCAAATAGCTAACAACTACAAAAATATAACAAAGAATTTGAAAATAAAAAAAAATAGGTGGCCTTTTCTCATTGGAAATACAAAGGTTCTGATCACTTCTTTTAGGAGAATAAAGAGGCATGGCTGCATTAAGTTTTTATACTGGTGATAGCACACTCCAAAGCAGAACAGATTGGTGGAGAAGTCCTGAAAATATCCCAGTGGATTCCGATTTCCTAGGGATAAGGGCATTTACATAACTTGAGTGAGGCTGTTATTGTTATCTTGGACCCCTGATAAGGTTTGAATATGAATTTTCTTAAATCAAAGGTTTTTCCCCACATCCTTGTCTAGACCTCCTATCAGCGAGTTAGAGGGCAAGTTCACATCTGCCTGAGGCTCATCTCTTGTCAACATGCAAACACAAATCTCTATCAAGTGAGGGTCTTTGGAATTTATCATAGCAGTTTACAATTTTAATAGCTCCCAGATTGTGCAGTTGTTAGCTGCTATAAAATTGCCTTTCAGCAGGTCCTCCGAATGCATTTACAAGCTCAATTACTAAGGAGAATAAGCTCAGCTTATTCTCCTCCCCCTTCCTTTTCTTCCCAGACAGAGTGTTAGAACAATTCTCCCTCAACCCTGGTGTAAAGTCTTCTGAAGGTGAAAACAGGAAAGTTGGGATAAAGCTCATCAAATCTATTACGTTTTTGACAAGGATAGCACTCCCCCCCCAAAAAAAAAGAATAGTTTTTTTAAAGGGGAGAGTCATTGTTGGTGTTCTAGACTTCCAATTTTTAGCTTATTAAAAAATGTTTTGATATTGTCTCTCACGCATGTCAATCATGAGCAGAAATTTAGTTGGAAAATAAACTAACCCATGTGTGTGCTCATGCATTACCTGGGAATGCCACTCTGTATACAATTACTACAGGCTCATGGACATGGTCTACACCCTGATCCCAAAGTGACAGTACATCTTTCACACATACGTGTGATTATTTTTCTTAGATTTATATCACCAAAGCCTCTGGGCAAATGCACAGACAGAAAGTTCATGCACTGAGACAACTTTCTCAGTGACATTCCAGAAAGCTCTGTGGTGAAACAGTCATGTCAACAGGTGGGAGTGTCCATGTTGAATTTACATCAAAATCATCTAATTTTTTCCCTTGATTTCACATGATCTCCTTTGCTAATCTTAGTAGTATATATTAACTCAGTATTCTATCAAGTAACTGTGGGAAAGAATCTATTCATTACCCAACAATACAGCGGATCTAACGTTTGCTATTAGGCACATTTAAGAATATGTATTACACCAAGGTACAGAATCAATACAAGGACTACGAATCCTATTTTTAACACTTGACACAACAATTATTTTAAAACATGGATGTGTTTACAAATATGTGCATGTGTAATGGAGAAAATTTTGCAGTTATCATTCAATAATGCTGTTCTCTTTGACTTAACTAAAATACTCACTAAAGTCGATTCAATTTAAAATATGTAGTACAAAACATGTTTGATTTGTTAGCAGTAACTAGTCCTCTTATCCTAACAAGAAACTTTTAATCAATTACCTTTCAATTATGATTGAACTTCAAAGATGATGCTTCATGGAACAGATGTTTCTGAAATGAAGCTTTATCTTCTCTACATCAATAAAAGGTAAATTTAAGGCCTTACCATATTAGTGATGCCTCAAAAACAAAGAATCGTAAAATTTTAGAGCTGTCAGAGATATTTGAAATTCATCACCCACTGGTATCATGTTTTAAACAGGAATCTGAGAGCTGGAAGGTTAATTGAGCTTCTCATTCTCAAGGTCACAGGAGTAGTTAGTAGCAGGCAGGGAATTAACTATCCCAGGAAATCCACATGTCCTTCCATCCTAGGGCTTTGTCATAGGACTCTCTGCTGCAATGATGTCCTTGCTTAAAGATGCTCACATGTGGCTCTGATTCTGTCATCCACTGAGAAGAAAATAAATTACACACAGGCCTTTCATTGTTCTAAGTCCATCCCTTCCTGAGGCCATCTTATCCCCTAACCCAAGCAGATTGGGTCAACGCATGCTAGCCATTTAACACTGCAATAGATTCACTCCAGGGAAATATATTGAAATATGAGTAGGGATATGACCAAAGGGAGTCAAATTTCTAAGGTCCTCTAATCCCATAGTAGCTATGAAAATATTTTAGAATTTCTCTGCATCTCTTTCCTGACAAAATCCCTAGGCATTAGTAAGTTTATCTGCATCCATTGATGCTCACTTTAAAATTCAATAAATCTATATTTACCAGGACAGAGACCCACACATAAACCTATTTTTAAAAAAGTGTGACCTTAGGCTGGTTTCTGGATCTGCCATTTGGTTTATGCCTGCTAACTCAACTTCAATGAGAAAGCCCAGACCCAGGAGCAGGTCAGCCCAATGGGAAGGCTAACTGGGATGTTTATCTTCAGGAATCAACTAACATGGAACACAATAAATAATTTGAACACCAGTCAAAACAAGTGGAAGAGAAAGAAACAACTTTCAGCCCATTGCTACTGGCTTGTGCAAAATGAATGGTTGTCTGGAGATCTTGCCTGGCAGGAAATGAGCACATAATCCCCGGCAGTACTGTGCAGACACACATGTGCCGGGAAATAATAGATGTGTTGAATGTTCTAGATGCTGCATGTATTCTTTTTGTTCAGCCACGGCACTGAATTCTATTACAGTGAAGTTGTCAGTTGTATAAATCATTGAATTTCTGCTCTGCAACCAGATAGGCCCTAACAACGAGACAGAAGGTTATTGGCTTATGGGTCTTCTAGGGCTCTGAGGAAATTTACTTCCGCAGGCTGAATTTAAATGTTTAAATATATATATATATATATATATATATGTGTGTGTGTGTGTGTATATATGTATATATATACATATATATATATATATTGTAATCAAATATTTAGTATAAAGATAATAGTGGGGCTGGGAAGGTAGCTCAGTGGTAGAGTGCTTGCCTTGCATGCATGAGGCCCTGGGTTCAATTTCTCAGCACCACATAAGCAGAAAAAGCCAGAAGTGTCACTGTGGCTCAAGTGGTAGAGTACTAGCCTTGAGCTGCAGAGCTGAGGGACAGCACACAGGCCCAGAGTTCAGGCCCCACGACAAAAAAAAAGATAAAAATAAAGGTAAGCATAATAATTAAAACAAAATATAAAGGACTATAAATAATGACCCCTACCAATGTGTTTAAAATATATATCAACATATGTAAAGGAAACTACAGATTCTCGAGAATGATCATGATATGATGGTTCAGTCTATTTGCAATGATTGAACAATGATAGAAAAACACTTGCCATTTTTTATAGATGATAAATCTCACAAATATTGCTCATACTAGATTTCTGTTGCATGTGTCTACATTTATAACAAACAAGAATATTCCATTTAGGCTAGAAATGAAAATATTTCCCCACCCAAGGTCAAAGAATTGTTCAACTCTTTTCAGTCTTCCTGAAGAGGTATGGCTGTAGGTTGAGAACCACCAGTGTGGAGGAAGACTCATCCCTGACTGGAATTGCAGCTATGCTACCTTAGGTGTTCTGTGACCCCAAGTGTATGGATGAGCTGCAGGGAGTGCTGGGAAATGGGAATGGAGGAGCATACTGCATGGAACTTTTCAAAGCAATAATGTGTGTAGTGTGGTTTGCACGTTGTTCAGCATATATTAACCCTCAATATATTCTGCTTTGGAGTTCCAATGGGATACTTACACCCCCTTGATGTTTCCGACATTTAGCATTATTTTAACTTCCAAGCAAGCATGTGACATTCCTTGTTTACTGATGAAGATTAAGTTGTTCTACAATTTTTGCATAAAAAGCAACTGAAACCAAAATTCTCAAAGAGTACTTGTGATTCTATAAGAGCCCTAACACACACTTTTTAACATTAAAAACTGAAATAACAGCTCACAAAATTAATAAAATGTTAACATGGTTTTACATATCAAAATGTCTACTATTGGGATGGAAATGAACATTGAATTTGAAGCAATAAATTCTTTCAATCAATGAAAAAGCATGATTCCCAATCACAATAGACTCCAATCTATTAATGCTGCTATTCATTATCAAAAAGTATGAGCACTTCATTGACGCAAAAATATTTGAGTTTCAGAAAAACTATACAGAAGAAAACCTGTGCATATGTGATTCATTGTTAATACCCCCAAAGTAAAGCTGGACCTACCCACCTACAAAGTTTCATTTTTTTTCTGCCTGCCTATTTAAAATATTGCTAAATAAATACCAAATTTCCCAGACTACCTGGTATTTGTCATCAGTAATTCAATTTAGCTGCCATCTTAGCTTCAGCTCCACCAGAATGACAGATTCACTCAATCAAGCACATTTTTAGTACTATCATCTCAGTCATCCAAATTCAACAACTGCTTGCTAATATCATCCACTATATTAGATTCTGAAAACTATAAACATGAGTGAATCATTGTTTAATATAAAAGATAATGAGCATGTTTGAGAATCCTGGTGTCTTAAGAGCCAAATATAGTCTTCTGAGACTGAAAGTCATAGTGCCTGTGATTCTCAGAGCACCTGTAATGTACACATGAATGAATGACCAGGGAAGGAAGGAAGAAACCTATACTTCCTTATAAACTTCCATCATTTTGAACTTTACAACTTTGGTGGGGGGGCGGGGAGGATTGGGTGGGGGGGGGCGGGGAGAGGATGGGAAGGGATGGGAAGGGGAAACAAAGGAGGAGGCTACAATGCTTGATAAGAAATGTGCTCATTATCTTGCCAATGTAATTGTAACTCTTCTGTACAGTATTTTCACAATAAAAAAAAAAAAACTTCCATCATTTCTTTTCCCTAATTTTATTATTCTAAGATTCACTTTAATGCAGCAGTATTAGGACCAAGAAAATTAATATTAAGTTACTAGAGAATATGAAATGTCAAACTACACTAAACCTGGGTTTCTTTTTTCAGCCATCTCCAGAAAGTCAAGGAGATCACAAAGGACAGTAGAACGACAAGTGTCTTGTCCCATAGCCTGGCCTCAGGAAACCATTTCAGGGGTTCATTTTGACCTCAGGAACTATGAGAGAAACCAGGACCAAATCCTCCAGGAACCCAGTCCTCCTCAGGCCTCCCACAACTGTTCTCAACAACAGGTTTATGAATCCCCTGCAGCATGCTAGGAATTCACACCCATCTAGTCACATGTCCAATAAATACCTTGCTTCTGCTCTAGAAACTCACTCTGACTGGGATTTGAACACTACACCCATAGATCTAGAGCAACCAGAATCAAAATGTTGCTCACCAGTTCCAGAAATGCTTATTTAATCAGTGCCCGGTTATCTCCCCGTGTGTTTATAAATCACTAGCTGGGAAAAAAATCTGTGCTCACTGACTATCTTGGGTCTGAACTAACTGAATGAACCAGAACTTTGCTAAGGAATGGACAATGAAGCCAACGATTCTCTTTTGGTTATTTTTTTTTCTCCTGTCTTCCTTTAGCAATGAGGTCAGATACAAGGAATGGGTGCTTTTCTTTTTCTTTTATGAGTAGTCCAATTTGAAGTTCCCTTAACTCTGAAATAATCAGTCTTTCTAGTAATCTTCCCCGCCCTCCCCCCAAAAACAGAATTTATTACAGAAACTTTTTCTGAAAATGGGCCTTTAATGTTTCAGAACTTGATCATTCATTTTCATCAAGAATTCAAGTCCCTTTAAGAAAGATCAGCACTTGCAAAATTAACGTTATAAATTACATGAAAGGGAGCAAGCTTTGACTCCCAACCAAGTAACATAGAAACCCCTATTTCCTTATAAAGTTCCATCATTTATTTTCTTTTCTCTAATTTTATTACTCTAAAGTTCACTTTAAAGCAGTTGTACTTG
The DNA here is from genome assembly GCF_000151885.1 of Dipodomys ordii. Classification (NCBI taxonomy): domain Eukaryota; kingdom Metazoa; phylum Chordata; class Mammalia; order Rodentia; family Heteromyidae; genus Dipodomys; species Dipodomys ordii. The sequence goes on from NW_012267281.1 coordinate 3,479,856, forward strand.
GACCAAGAAAATATTAAACTACTGGAAGTGAAAATCAAGACAATTGTGACTGAAGGATTTTTTTTAAAGTTGACTCCATGTCAGTTTTCTGGCTATTATATCTTAGAAAGATATACAATAAACTACACCTTTCTTATGTTCCAAAATGAAAAATGAGAATGATAAGATCTTTAATTAAGCTGAGCACCAGTGGCTCAACGCCTGTAATCCTAGCTACTCAGGAGGCTGAGATATGAGGGTCACGGTTTGAAGCCAGCCTGGGCAGTAAAGTCCATGAGACTCATATACAATTAAGCTCCAGAAAATTGGAAGTGCTGCTATGGCTCAAAATGGTAGAGCACTAGCCTTGAGTGAGAAAGATTAGCAAAAGCACGCAGGCATTGAGTTACAACAGCAAAACAAAAATGGTCTTTAATTAGTATAATGTCTTATATTTCCCTCACTTCTACAATGTTTTTTTTTGTTATTACAATGGGAAGATATTCCATAGAGAAAGCACATGCTCCATTCTCATTTCCCAATACAGAGAGAGAGAGAGAGAGAGAGAGAGAGAGAGAGAGAGAGAAACAGGCTCCTCTTGTTCCATTACCCACAAATGACAAAGAATTTCTCCAAAACCTTTCTTCTCCTTCCTCTCCCCCCACCCTCAGCCCCTGCCCCTGTCTGCTTGTCTTGATAAATCTGGCACTACAAACTTGGAGATTGTGACAGTGTTTTTTGTTTTTTTTTTTTTTTGGGTCCGGTCGTGGGGCCTGAACTCTGGGCCTGGGCACTGTCCCTCAGCTCTTCAGCTCAAGGCTAGTGCTCTACCACTTGAGCCACAGCGCCACTTCCGGCTTTTTTCTTTTTGCTTATGTGGTGCTGAGGAATCGAACCCAGGGCCTCAGGCATGCAAGGCTAGCGCTCTACCACTGAGCCACCTTCCCAGCCCGTGACAGTGTTTTTTTAAGTAAGCTACAAGAGCTAAACAATTGACAACTTGGATTGGGTGGGGGAGGGGGGAGGAGGAGGAGGATGGGAAGGGATGGGAAGGGGAAACAAAGGAGGAGGCTACAATGCTTCATAAGAAAGGTACTCATTATCTTGCCCATGTAATTGTAATCCCTCTGTACAGTATTTTCACAATAAAAATAAATAAATAAAATTGAAGAAAGACTAAAAAAAAAACAATTGACAACTCGGATACATTTCTACTATTAAAAGTGCCAATTAGTATCACTCACCTTCTCTGGTAGTAGAGAGAAGATGGGGTTCCAAACGATGGTAGTATCATGTGTTCCTGACCTGTGAGAGTTGTTTGACTTGATGTACAGTAGCAGGTGTGTCCTTGACACCAGGAGGTGGTCTGGACCACTGTGGAAGTATCCCTATCAAACATGCTTGGTTCACTGAGTAACTTTTCCATGTGCCTCATCTTCTGCTAGATTTTTTTTAAGGAAATGGCTCTTCATTGTGGAGAGAGTATAAATTTCCATAAATTTATTCAGAATGGTAGGGAAAGCTACCAGAGGGGCCTAAAGAGATAGGATTTCTGTTTAGAGAACTAAACAGAAATGGTCTTTCTACAGAAGGCCCTGAGAAAGGAATTCATACTAATCCTGAGCAAATCATGAGAAAATGCCAGGGGTCTGCCACCAGTGACTGCTCAAGGCCGACTTCGGGGAGGTGGGGGGAGTAATAGGCTTTATTGATGAAGGGGGAGCCAGCACAGAATGGTGATCAGGAGGCAGGGCACTGTGAGCACCAGGTGGAAATGGGCTATTGTGATGCAGGTGATACCTACAGCCAGTTAGGGGTCAGAGGACCTAATAAAGGAAAAGCCCCATGGGAACAGGGAAGTAATTTTCTCTTTGAAAGTTAAACGAGAAATAGCAAATGCCTAGAGTATCCATCTGTTGAAGGCATTATAAGAGATAAGTTATCTCAAAAGGAAGCAAAAAAATCATAATAAAGTATTTCTGGTCATCTAAAGAATAAAAAAGAGTAAAAAAAAAATCTTGGTAATGGGGATAGCCCTGTGAAATGAACAGCACAGAATGTCTCTGTGTGATAGAGGGGGGAATTGGGAGTTTTGTGAGACTATAACAGATTTCATCCATAAAAGACAACGTTATACTTGTTAAGAGCAAAGATAATTTATTAGACATGCCTGGACAGGATGTATGCTTGGGATTCCAAACCTCCCTAAGGTACATTTTCCTCTCTTTGTTGTTGTTGTTTCATGTGCCTTTTTGAGGCAAAGCTTCTCATTGAAAGTAATGAGTCTGCATTCTAGTGTCTAGATCAGTTTTTCATAAATGGTGTTGGTGTCAGTATCCAGAGTCTGCTTCAGTGCTTGGTAAACTAAAATTTAAATCAGGGTCTCTTACCCAAGTACTCGTTCCACTGTAAAATTCATCTTCTCACCAGTATTGTCTGTTCTTTTTTTTTAATTGTGAAAATACAGTACAGAGGGGTTACATAGGCAAGATAATGAGTACAATACTTATCAAGCATTGTAGCCTCTTCCTTTGTTTCCCTTTCCCATGCCTTCCCATCCCTTCCACCCAACCCGCCCCCCCCCCAGTTTTGTCTGTTCTCTATGGTCTTAGTAATACCTTTGTTTAACGTCAGCAAAGACTTGACATTGGAGACACAACACTTATTAACTCTGAGTAGAACTCTGCTCTTCCTCCTTCAGAAATACCCACCAAGACCCCTGTCAGTCCCTAGAATCTGTAGGTCTGAGACACTAGGCAAAAGTGAGTTGCTGCAGACGGAACTGAGATAGTCGGTGAGATAACCTTCAAATGAGGTGATTGTCTGGGTTTTCCTGCAGCCCAAGCTAATCACAAGATCTGTAAACATGGGGAAAAGGAGGCAGAAAGAGGCAGGAAGGAAAATGCTTTGTGGGAAATAGGGTAAGAGAAAGGCCAGTTGGCCTCCTTGGAAAATGGAGGGAGGAAGCCACAGGCCAAGGGAACAAATTTTCCCCCAACGGACTCCAAAACGAACACCCCACTCTATTGCCTTGACTTCAGCCAGGAAGACTCAGGGCCTTTTGTCCAAATGGGAGATAAGAGAGCCACACCGTGCTTGTGATAATGTTTATATCATTCATAGGAAACACGTAGAGGAAATACTTAAGTAAAACTGCATTACAATGCAGTCGAAATAAACTTTCTCTAATTAAATGGTTTTTTTATTGTTATTATAAAGGTGATGTACAGAGGGGTTACTGGTATATGTCAGGTAATGAGTATATTTATTTTTGGACAGTGTCACCCCATCCCTCACTCTCTCACAGTTTTTCCCTCCTCTCCCCACACATAAGTTGTATACTTCATTTTCAACATATGGCCTAGTGAGTGTCACTGCTGCATTGGTTCACCCTTTGTTACTCCATTTCTGTGTCCCCCTTCCACTCCCAAAGATAGATAAACAAGACTGAATTAAACATTTAAAAAATCATCCCAAGTAATATAAGATCTAAAGAAAAATTTTTGTATATTTTTTATTGTAAAAATGCTATACAGAGGGGTTACAGTTACATGAGCAGGGTAATGAGTACATTTCCTATTGCACATTGTTGCTTCCTCCTTTGTTTTCCCCCTACCATCCCTTCCCTCCCACCTCCACAGCTACCATCCCCCTCCCCCCACCCCTACCCCCCACCAAAGTTGTAAAGTTCATTTTCAACATAGTGTATAAAGAAATTTTAATGTCTCCTCTGGCGTTACATTCATAGGCTTTAAAAGAAGACAAATCCAGACGCAAATTCCAATGCAAGTCTTTTCAAAGTAGTGATACTATGTATTATTCAAATCAGCCATACCCCTAAACTTCATCCTTCATTTACATGCAGCCCTCATAATGACTACTTAATATGACAAAGTTGCCCAACCCAGGAAAACTGTGAATCACTCATACATAATAAAGTGTTTCATGATCAGCAGTTATATGACAGTTTAAACTATTTGCCGGATATATCAGAGATTCAACGGTTAATAAAAAAAGACACTTAAAAATAAACACGTGATGTTAATATTCCACAAAGACCTTTGAGGAGAATATAGGAAACTCTCTTGCAATCCACAGGGCATTTTGGCTGGATTTATGGGTGAGACAATCTTTCTTAGGGAAATAAATTATAAATGAAAGCCTAAAGAGTTGGAAGTCGATTTTTAGAATTGGTGGAGGAAGAACGGATGAGCATTTTAGATAGAGCAAATAACATGGCATAGGCATGGTAAAATAATAAAATAGTAATAAAAATAATGATTAAAATAATAAAATAAATAGCAGTAAATCGTAAATAAATAGTAGTAAATATACAAGTGTACACTTAAAAATATATACATCTGAACAAATAAAGTTTCTTTTATCCTGATAATCATATGAAGAAGAGACATGATCATGTTTGCATTGCTCATAGACCATCCTGTAGAATCCATGTTGTAGAGAACAAATTTGAAAAGCTAAAAAGACAGAGAGGAAGTGGAAAGCAGTTGGAAAACTTGGAATAACACAGACTACTGTTGTTACTTTTTAGATCAAGTATGGAAGAAGTAGTCATGAATATGGGAGCTAAACATGAGATGAACACATAAAAGCAATTCTACCTGTATGTGTTTTAACTTAGTAACATCATGAGGCAGCACAGAAGGGCACTTGTTCAGAGACCGGGAACAACGGGTGTATCAGCCTCTTACAGGTAATGAGAGCAGGGGCCATGAAACAGGGGACATGGGACAGGTGCAGAGCGTACATCCAGATGACATCTCAGGACCCCACAAAAAGAGCCCTGCCTGAGAGCGAACACTGTGTCTCCCTATTTCTAGATTCATCCAGGAGAATTCCAGACAGGATACACCTGGGGTGTACAATGCGGCTGACTGCTGAACACTCCTGTATAAGTTCCATGGGAAAGAAAGCCATCTTGGAAAATATCACTTGATCAAATGAATAACTATTTTAAAATCCTGCTTTATTCTGAGCCAACGTGGAGAATGGAGGGTCTATAATCATGATTCTTTCCTCAGCCCTAGTCGACTGAGACCCACCAAGAATGAATTGAATGAAAGATCTAGAAAGTCAAGAGAAGCCATGTACTTCCAGGGACTGAGGAGGATAGATGATGCTATATGGCTGGTATAGAGAACAGAAGACTATTTCATTATCACCCAGGTCCAAGAAGGCTTCAGAGGAAGGGAACCTGGCAAGAGTGACCTCTCACCCTGTTCTAGCAAGAACCCTGCCTCAGTCGATTACTCTCTCTTCTCTTTTGAAATATGTGGCACTTTGTTACTGAAAATCACTTGACAGTGCAAGATTATATATACATATATACATATACATATATATGTATATAATCTTCAAAGGGGGAATATAAATACACACATACGTATCTTTAAGAGTGATTGCAGGACCATATGGCTGTTCTGTTTTTAATATTTTAAGCAACCTGTTGCTATTCTTCATAATGACAATTTACAGAGTAGCTGTAAAATAGGTCCTGCGAAACCATACTTGCATGCTATATCAATGACTAGATTTGTTTTTACTGTTTCAATTGGTATTTAGTTATAGTAATTAATGTACCTATGATAAATTAAGGATGGCCACAGTACTCCCTTTTTGTTTATTTGTTTAACTTAATTTTTAACTTGCATATATGGACAGTGTGCAAGAGTCAGGATCAAAGAGTTGAGAAGGAAGGAACTGGTATTCTATCCTTTACTACAGTGTTTCTTACCATGCTGAGCTAGTAGGGACACTGAGGAAGTACCCAGAGCTAAGTGACAATATGCAGGGATCCTTGGTGGCCCATGTGATAGGCATGTACAACTATGCATGATGATTCCAGGTCAGCTTTCTGAGGACCTGGCCTTTAGTATTTGGAGGCAGAGACTACCTGTGTGAAGTCCTTTGCTTTTCTGTCCAGGGCCCCCACCCATCCATTGAGCAAGCTTTGGCCCTTGGAGAACTCCTGCCCTGGAGTCCCAGACACGCCACTGGGCCTTAAGGACCCAAAATTGAGTTTAAGTATAAAATATCAACCCTCCTTGGTTTGTCTATAGTTTCCAAATCTGGATCCATGTGTTATTTCTGGGGGAAAAGCCCCAGCCTTCCAAGGATTACTGAGGTTACAGATGTTAGCAGGATTAGAGCTAGAAAAAGCCTGACCAGGGAACAATAGACAATGAAAACTCTTTTCAGACTGGGGTAACCAGAGAACACATAGCAGTGAGCAGGGGAATTCATTGAGAAACAGGAAGCTAGGAGCTTGTAGGAGGGGGAGAAGAAATTGAACAGTGATTTTTTTCCCCCAGGAGGTTTAAGAGAAAAAGTACATTTTTAAAACTCCAGTGAAGTCCCTCAACTTCAGATAGGAACAATCTGCCAATATTTTGTTTTGAAGGCAAAGGATTTTGTTTTTAAAAAAATTGCTAAGTCTAGGTTAAGAAGCAAATTTTGCTTCTAGATGCCCAAGGTAATTGTACCCAATATGGGATAAACATTGAGAAGCTCCCAGAAGCAATTCCACATACACATACACAGGTTGGCCGTTTCAACTCTTCTCAATGGAATGATGAGGGAAAAACAATGGCTGCAAGAACTGAGAATAAAAAGCATCTAAACCAAGAGCTGTTTGTACCTCAGATGTCTGGGGTTGCACTTCTCCTTTTAAGTGTTTTTCTTATTTATGTTAAGATGGTCTTTCAACTGGAGTCAAACTAAATAAAGACAAAAGTAATACATTTTATGAAACCTGATAGCAAAAGAATAGCTACTTAGCCTCTTGGTTGGAAGCTGAATGCCCTGTTTGTTAATGGAAAATCCATTATGGCATTTGGAGATAATGCACTTTGTTAAAACAAATGCGAATTTTCCCCATCTCCCTGACGTCAGTCTCTCCTAGTGAGTTCTGAAGTTTTACATATATCACCAGCCGCATGTTTTAACCTAACATGTCACTGAGTCATAAAGAGAAGGAGGAGAAACAAATGTAATATTTATTACCAGTGTGTCAGCCCCTGAGTTAAGCATTTACTCTAACTTAGCTTATTAAGTTGAGTAGGGCATACTTACAAGACAAACTCTCAGGTACAAACAAAAAGATGAAAGAAAAAAATGACAGAATGGAACTTAAATAACCACACTGACAGCAAACAACACAGCCAGAAGGTTTGCATACAAACTCGATTCTGCCTAACTTGAGAGGAACCTGTCACGAGACAGGAGTGGAACATGCACTTGGATTATTTTGTGCGACTTCTTTATAAATGCTTCTAGGCTATGATTAAACTAAGATACTCCAAAACATGTCTTCCTGTATTTGTTCAAAAATATTTGGACAAACACCTTCTGTATGCCAATACTTTTTGTGTCTTAAAATCTGGAAATCTATCAACGAACTAACCATGAAACAAGGAAGGGAAGGGAAAGAAAAAGAAGAGAACAAGGGAGGGGGGACAGGATGGGGGTGTTTCATAATACCTTCTTTACAAGATGGGTGACAAACTGAATGAGTTCATGTGGAAAGCATATGGCATAGTACAATGCTCTTATTATCATTACTAAGTGCTGCCGGGTTGTAAGTAAGTATGTGAGTTACTGATCTAACCAATTCAGTCCTTTTAAAGTAGTAAGCAGTTTTGTGCAACATTGATATACCTAAGAAGAAAGAGCAGTCATCCCTATGAGCTGTGATGGAGAACAGAAATAGAGGTTGAACTATCAAGTACACACACACACACACACACACACACACACACACACACTGACACGTGAAAGAAAAGAATGGCTGTAGTACAACAATCACCATGCTTGGTCCATAGGACAGGAGGTTGGGGAGACAAATGCTTGATTAATAACAGCCACAGCACTCTTGAATGATTAAAACTGAACCTTAAACGTTGCCTCTTAGATCTTAGTTCCTGGGTGTTCTCAGCTCTATGTGCTTGTCCCATGCACAAATAGCTGATAATGTTTAGTTCTGCATCGTTCTCCTACATTTCCATTTTATTTTTTGTTTTGTTTTTTTTTGTTGTTGTTTTTTGGGAGTTGTGTTTTTTTGTTTTTATTACATTTCCATTTTAAGATGCTTGTTTTCCTTAGTATTTTGAAATTGCCCAATGCTTCCATTTAAAAGCATTAAGAGACACTGAAAATTATGTTTCCCCAAGGAAGTTTCGGATGAGTTCTCAAACCCGCACCCCATTTAGAGCACACCACCTCTGAGATTGACACAAGTTCAAGATAAGAAGTACTTATCCCCCACAGTACAACCCCTGCTTTCACTGTATTTGATATTGGTATAATTTGTGGAGGGGAAGGACAAAAATAAATTGTTTAAGTAGGGATACAGGTGGACCTATTGCAACAATGAGATGTACAAGCCGTTATGTCGAAAAACGAACTTTACAACTTTGGTAGGAGGGAGGATGGGGTCAGGGGAGGTGGGGGGAGTATAGAAAGGGATGGGAAGGGGAAACAAAAAAGGGGCAACAATGCTTGATAAGAAATGTACTCATTATCTTGCCCATGTAATTGTAACTCCTCTGTACAGTATGCTCACAATAAAAAATAAATTAATTAACTAATTAGTTAATTAATTAAAAGAAGTACTGGGCTGGGAAGGTAGCTCAGTGGTAGAGCGCTTGCTTTGCATGCATGAGGCCCTCGGTTTGATTCCTCAGCACCACATAAGCAGAAAAAGCCAGATGTGGTGCTATGGCTCAAGTGGTAGGGAACTAGCCTTGAGCTGAAGAGCTGAGGGACAGTGCCCAGAACCAAGTTCAGGCCCCAGGACCAACCAAAAAAAAAAAAAAAAAAAAGATACAAATTGCTATGCTTCTTCTTGGAACTGTTTAGAGTTACACTCTCTGTGGGCTCTGGTGTGATCATCTTAGGTCAGTCTATGGCTAACAAGATAAATGAGATCAGAATAAGCAAATGGGTTGGCTGTTCAGGACTCTAAATCTCTACATTTCACTATTCTCAACTCTAAGTGATCTCAGTTGCCACGTGGAAATTTTAGTGGCTTTAGAGACAAAAGAGCTTGACACTTATAAGAAGAAAAAAGTGATGACTATATGTAATTTCAAATATATTATCATTTCAATGACTAATGTAATATAAATGTGTATATGTAGATAGTTTGTACATCCAACTATAACTCAATGGAGGTTTCTACATTGAGAATCCCAAAGTTGCTTTGAGAAACATCCTATCAGCCTTCAGATGTGGTTATTCACAAAACAAGGGACAAACTTCCTAGTTTGTTTGGGAGATTCGCCCTTCTTGATGGTAATTCAGACAAGCATAAAATAGCCCTGCTACAGGAATGTCAGATTCCCTGCTGTTCTTAACACGTGCGACCACTAGTCACAAATAAGACTCAAAAGAACTTTTGGTTATTTTTCCAATTCTATTTATAATCAGTTGAAGTATTTAATTTGATTTTGAAGTTGTAGTTAATAAAATGATATTTTTCTTTGAGTTTCACATTTTCATTTCCGTCCAGCCAACATAGTAATAACTGGAGTTTCAGCAACTTATTCCTCATTAAATGCCCATTAGAAACACCTTCTCTTGTGTGTGTTTTGGATGATAGTTTGTATTGCAGATCACCTTTATAAAGCACTTAAGCTTTTTCATTGATAATCATACTATGATTCCTTTTCTTATGAAAGCTGCATTTGTATTTTTCTTTTTTTGTTCTCTTGTCAACATTCCAGATTGAGCTTTCTATAAATGCTTCTTGGAAAATATATAAATACTACATCAATATTCAAAGGTAGGGAAAAAATTATCCCAATAAAAACAGTATATACGCATATCTCTCTCTCTATATATATATATATCATTCCAATTTACTTTTATGAGGCCTCTAGGCATTCTAGGAGAAAAGAATTCTACTCCAAAGTTGTCATAATCTATATTACTTTAAAATATTAATGATTAATTTAGTCTAAAGGTCAACGTCTTAATAGAAAATACTTGATCACTTTAAATAAAACATTTAATGAGTGAAAAATACCTGGAAGAAAGTTTTTAAAAAGACATTTGTGATAAGTTTAAAGTAATCAGCATGCTCTTCTCCCTGGGGGCCAATATTCAGAAACAGCAGTTCATTTGATTTTATTGACAATATAGTAATATTTGGCAGCTTGGATATTTTTCCCCTTTTTAAATTTTTAAAAATTAACTATTGAGGACATGCCAGATTGGCAGTCCTGGAAATCTAGCTCATTCCATGGAATTGGCTCCCCATAAAACTGTGTTCTTCAGGTTGTGGGGTGTAGGTTTTACTGTGGGTTTTCCTTTAGCTTAATTACCTTCCCTCACTAGAACAGGCATTAATGCATCAGAGACACCCCTGGAAAAGTGATTGGCCCACTTTGTCCCTGGTGAGAGATAACACTGACTTCTTAGTGTTAGAACAGAAGAATTTAAGCTAAGAAAAAGGGGACTTGAGGCAAGGGAACAGGCAGCTAGCTTCCCTTTTTAGGTATGGATATAGATCATGTAGCCCTGGTTGTTAAGAACATTTCATAGTCTGCACGGTTTCTCACTCCATCTGGGTAAGACACAGGAAATACCAATGATTCTGCATAGCCCCACAAGTAAAACCACAAAATTGACCATAAGTGTCCAAAGGACACTTCAGCTGCAACGTGACCCTTACCATCTAATACTTGCTTCATCTGACACATGCTGCTCAGTTGATTCACTTTTCTTCCAGGGACAAGAAATTTTATGTTCTTGGGTAGCTCATTGGAGAGATAACACTCTTTTTATTGAGTTGAAATATCTCTTCTTCCTACCTGGGTCCCTAAAATGTCCCCAATATGACTCCTATATCTTGGGCCGGGTTCTGGGAAATCTTTTCAGGAGAAGCTTTGGAATATCTTCTATTTTCTAGTTTAATCAAAGTTAATGGTACAAAACATTCTTGTAAGTAAAGTGCTACTTCTGTTTATATACCTGTTGCCCTTTGACCCCCAAACTAAAAGACAGATTTTCATTCCAAATTTGAGAAATTTTGTTTCCTTTCACTTTCCTTTCATTCAGAAAGTCTGTGTTGCTGTGTTTGTAAGTCCTGGGGAATACTTTGTGGCTCACTTCTAAAGTTTGAAAAAAATATCTCTAGGTATTTTATTGTAAAAGGGACAGGTTGAACTATGCAAAGTCCTGGATTTTGCGAGAAAATCGCTGTTCAATATACAATTCTAAATATATACAGTGCTAAAATAGTTTTGCTTTAAGAAGTATGGACCACAATAAAGCCGTTGGTCTGAACAGAAAATGTCTTGTTCTAAGACTCAGCCAGCCAATGTCACACACGCTACCTCTGATGTCTGTTTTTCTTCTAAACATATGGCCAAACCAAAATAAGCACCTCTATTAGACTAGCAGAAATTATGAGAAACCATTGAAAGTGGGTGTGGGTTTTCACCCAGGGGAGTTCACAAAAGGGTTGGGAGGGGTGGGGGATATGGCCAGTTAAAAGCTTGTTTTATGGTGTCTAAACTGCTAACTTTCACACTCTTCATAAAAAGTGTCATACCCAGTGAACTACTGCAAAATGATACGCATGACAGTTGCACACTTCTGCTCTGTAATACATGTTGTTGCCGATTTAAAAATTCAGAGGAATGACAAACGTTAATGAATTCTTCATGCCATAAATAGTGAATTACCCTTTCTAGAACGAATGTTATGGAGAACTGTGACAGAGAGAGAAGACAAGACCAAGATGGAATATTTAGAGAAGGTTGCAGACGCCAATTGAAACCAGTTGCTAAAATACAGACATTCGTCGGTGTTTTTGTCCTTTGAAACCTGTATTTCCCTGAAAAGAATGGTGTCATACAGATTCCATTTCCATACAGACCGAGTGAGCCCTTCAAAAAATAAAGCAGAAGCTGCGAAGAGGTGACCGAAGTGGAAAAGGCAGTTTGTGAAACATCTCCGGGTAATGGTACCTAAAACGTTTACTCTACTGCACTCTGTCCCACTCCTTACCCAGCAGCAGCACAGCCGTCCACAGTCCAGTACTCCCGATGCTTACTCCACTCAGCAGTCCCTGGCATCAGAGCCAAGGCTGGTTCGAGAGACTTAAGTGCTGGGGCTGGGAAGGTGGTTCAGTGGTAGAGTGCTTGCCTTGCATGCCTGAAGCCTTGGGTTCGATTCCTCAGCACCACATAAGCAAAAAAGCTGGAAGTGGTGCTATGGCTCAAGTGGTAGAGCACTAGCCTTGAGCTGAAGAGCTGAGGGACAGTGCCCAGGACTAAAGTTCAGGCCCTACCACTGGCAAAAAAAAAAAAAAATTTAAATTCAAATAAATTTAAATAAAGAGAGAGACTAAGTGTTGGTTCAAACAGCTGCACACTTGGCAAAAGCATGTAGATCAGGACAATTTCACACCCAGCAGTGCTACTTGTTTATAATAAGGCATGGCAAGTTTATTTAGCTTGGAATTCAATTCATGGATAAATGTGACCCTTTAATTTCTTGAGTTCACAAGAACTTTGAATCCGGCTGTTTCCAATATGTAGAGAAAAATAACAACAAAAAAAGGTAGAGTACATTTTTCTGAATTCCCTCAGCTTTTTCCGAGTTCCCTTGACTTTTCTACCATGCTGGACAAGAAAAGCTGATATAAAGCTAATGACATTTCACTTCTTGTAGAAAATGATATATTCAGGAGATATTTAAATTAAGAAGGGAATGCAATTCTTTGTGGGGCCGTTCTTGTCTTGGGGAAATGTAAAAGCTTCATCATCTTTAAAAAAAAAAAGGTATTTTTAAGGGTTAGTTTGATGTAGACACAGAAAATCCTTTCCATAAAGGTAAGGCAGAAACATGATTAATGATGAAAGGTATGACATCAATAGAAATGCATTGTATTCATAAACTGATTGGTTGAAAGGTAACTATTGTACAACTACCTAAAGATATAATATAAATAAATTTTAATGTGATTTACACTCTGTATTTTCTTTCTTCTCACAAGGAATCTGACTGAATTTTAAAATAATAATTGAATACTTGGAGAGAACCACTTCAACTGCCCTTTTTATAGAATAGTATTGTAACCAAAGTAAACTAAATGGTTCTTGTGTTTCCTTTCTATAGCTATGTTATTTAAAAAAAAAAAGCAAGAAAAAATGTCGTAAAGATAAATCCAGGAGGAAAGTAGATGTACTGATGGCTGATAAACAGCATTTTAATGTAACTCTAATACAGATGACTTACTAAGAGCCAGTCAAAATCTTGTCTGGAAAAGAAAAACTAGAACCAAACAAGGCTTAGCAATACAGTAAAAGCAAACCTGGAAAACAAATAGAGCACTGAGTTTGCATGGCAATCCAACGACCACCCTCCCCCACCCCGCCCAGTCCCAACACCTGCAAACCATGCCCTGTCCCTGTCTTAAGGCTCAGCCTGCCTGCTCCTCCGCTCCATGGACATGGGTGAGGGGTGCTGACAATCACCCAGCCCAAGCATTGTTTCCAAGCTAGATCTTCTAAGTTTCTCTCCCAGACGAAATAAACACACTAAAAAATGGTAGAATTCATGTCTAAAAAGGAAGTAGAGTTTGATATTCTACTTTAGTGAGTCTGTAAATCACACGAAATACTGCTTGTAAACAAAGCCAGTCCCAAGGAAGACATTATAAAACATGACAGTATCCTTTGGGAAGTCACTTACCCAAGTCAGAAAATTTTACCATAATCTTTACATCACTGTACCTTAAATGTCTTTCCCTAAGTACCTTAGTTTATGTTCAAATAGCCATCTGTTTTTCAAGTAACCATGTGAACATAGGCTATTCATGTGGAAACTATTGACTTCTATAACTAATAAGCATTATGCTAACCAAGGAACACTGTTAAGGTTATGAAAAATGGCAGTTTCTTTTAGGTGTGTTACGAAGCACTAAAATGTTTGCCAATCATGCTTTAAACACACAACCCTAGAAAAGTTTCCAAAAGCCTTTTCTGATACTTTATATTTATTTATGCCCAAATGCATGATAGAGTAAGTTGATATCATTTTATACATGGTTTCTCCCATAAAAACTAGAGCGGAGAGGAAAGCATGCCACCAAAAAATAAGAATTGAATGAAGGAAAATAAAACCTGGAAAATGCATTTGAGTTAGCATACTTTCTTATAAAAGAAATGACCAGTAGTAAAGAAACACCAAGTTGTATTTAGAAATTTGTTCAGGAAGACTATATTAGTGATCTTCGAATGTCTGCACAGTAGGTGAAAAGTGCACAGCTTAGATCAATTACCAGTAATTGATCCTCTCCATTGCATTGTCCACATGGCTATGAGCTCATTATCTGTGATGGTCTCTGCTCTAATACTGACGAAAAGCTGTTTCTTCTACTGGCCACTTGAGTGAGCATCTTATGTATGCACAAAGAGGAAGATGTCAATCAAGAGAGTATTTTACAAAGTGGGAAGTGTGTTCATGGGAGAGGTGCAGGAAGGTGGAGGTCACAATATAGCCAAACTTCAACAGCATCTTTCCTAGAGTTCTAAAAATAAACGGTAAGCAAAGGACCATAGCCTATTCTCTAGGCCCTTCCCAAATTCTCAGATTTACTCTTCTCTCTCCCAGAGGGACTCAGTGAACAGTTAAAGATCATGCTTAATAATCCTCTGATATCAGGAAAAGATTATATTTAATGTAATTTGAGTATCCTTTTCCCTTATCATGCCTAGAATTTTACAATTTAGGAACTTAATTGGTTTGCAAAAAGGATATGGGGCTTAAAAAAAAAAAAAAAGAATTTCTGAATTTTATATGTAGTGCTTTCTTGCCCCCTACTGGAAAATGTGAGTCTGGCCAACTAAGGATTCTAATTTTAAAGTATTTCCTAATTGATCTTTCCTGTGTTGACTCACAACCCCCATAGCCACTTCAAATAATGTTAAAGGGAGTAGTTGCACACAAAATATAATACCATTAGCTGTACATTTTATTGAAAAATAATGAATTCAAGAAATCTAATTTATAAAAACATAGTACCCTCGCTAATACAAAAGTCAATTTTCCAATTGCATTGTAGAAGTAAATCTACCATATCAAGTTGAAAACTGGTGCAAGTCTTTGTAAACAGAGCTTAGGAGAGCTTAACATTCAACTGGATTTGCAAAGATTATGAAGGGAATATTTTTCTGCTTTTCAAATATTATTCATGACATTTGAGGCATCAAAAGGTAATTCCATTTTTTTAAAAAAGGATATTTCAATCATATCTTCATTTTAGAAAGCACACATTGCAGTGTCCTTCAGAAATGCCTTTCAACACTAAGCATTGGGGCTCTGGGCATTTTGTTGGCATTTTGTTGTTGTTATTGTTTTTTACTAGTAATAAATTGTTACAACCATCTACTATTAAGATGACCAATAATCACCATATCTTGGGTAGGCACTTCCATTTTTGTGATTCAAGAGTCCTAAACGTCTTGATAGAAGCATAGCTAGTCATCACCTGGAACTCAGGCAATGATTTATGTTCTCCTTTGGCCAACACTCCTTTGCCGTCAAATTCCAGGCATTGTGAGGTTATTTGTCAGCACGGTCAGCTCTCAAAGAGGAGGTCATTCTTTGATGGCATGCCACTGGGATGTGCCTGCCGAATGCTTTGTTCCTCTTTCAGCCTGACTGTCCAGAAGTGGTACCCACCTAGATGTCAGAGGCCTTGGCAGAGAGCAGCGTGGAACTTTCTATTCAATGACACATCACATCCATGGAGAGGTGGGAGTGTCTAGCGAGGGCAGGTAAGTGCACTAGATGAGGAAGGACTTTTCCTCCCTCTCATCTCTCCTCATGCATCGACTGTGAACAAAGGCAAGTCCCTAGCTCAACACGCACACACATTCTTTTCTCTAAAACTATCCAGCAGAGTCAATGGGGACGATTTCTGTTGGCCTTTGATGGAAGAGTCCATACCTTCTTGCAGTGGGAATGACACATATTCCTTTCATGCTCATTGGTCTTCCCCTGTACCTACTCTTTCTATGCAAAGATATAAAAATGCAGGTGAGACAGAGGGGCATTACTATTTTTTATAATAATCTTTGAAATCCAAATTACAAACATCTGCTCAAGTATGGCAAATATCCACCATTCCTGGCTAATGACATCCCTTTCGGGGAGGGGGCAGGCCGGGAGGTGTTGGAGAAAGAGGGCAGAAATTCAAAGCCTGTCCTGCATAGAATGTCCAAAAAGGGTCATGAACCTCTTAGAGCAGCCATTCACCTCAGTTATTGGTGCCAGAAATGCTTGCACAGAAAAAATTACCTACTCTATAAATAGCAAACGCCAAGCTCCAAGGCTGACTTTTCTGTGACCTGTACAAAATGAGCATGTTCCGATGAATTTCCTAGCAATACATAGGAGAGTATGTATTACCTTGCTTTGGCAAATCATTCCACATCTTCCTTCATAGTAGATAGAATTGGAAATCAGAGACACTTGGAAAGGAAGTGCATGTGTAGACTCATTCCAATAATTAGCCCATGGCAGAAGTAGACTTCCATTGTAGTAGATTTTGAAAACCTCAGTCAGCATTGCCTCAAAAATGTAACTTCCCATTTCTCTTCATCCTACAGGGAGAGGACTGCACAGGACAATTCCAGAAAACAAAATCAATGGCAATCAAGGGTCAATGCAAGTTTCAGGACTTGAGTGTTTTTATTTTTTTTTCCTCTCCTGATTTTTTTGCATGACCATCTCCTCCATAACACCAGTTCTGCCTAAAGAGGTGAGCCAGCATAATTCCATCCTATTAAGTCCCATGAGGATGGGTGGAATAAATTAGTTACTACATCTGGAGTTAATTTTCCCCCCATATCTCTATCTAGGTCAACTGATTTAGTTCTCTGTAATTATAAAGAATTTTTTTTATAGTTCACAATGTTTGTCCCAAAAAAAAAATCTTCCAGGTCTAAAGTTTTTAAGTTACAAGGCTAATAATTCTTCAAGATGCGTCTCGGATCTTGAACTATTTCTTGAGATATACTTGGTCCCTCCTGAAAATAGGAGAAAGAGAGATCTCTACACACAAAAGAACAAGTCTTCATGAGTCCTCGTGAGAACGTATCAAGAAAGCCATCTACACTTTGACGACACAAGAGAGATTGTCACTGACACCAAGCCTGGTCTTTCCCCTCCAACTGTCCATGTAGAGGAGGAGATCTTTCTTTCTTTTTCTTTCTTTTTTTTAAGGAGGACGTATTTCTAAGCCTCTCTTCCACGGCTTTAGGGTATATATTTCATTAGTCACCTATGATCACTATAACAAAACCTGGCATAAATAATGAAAGGCAGCAAAATTCATTTTGGCTCCTAATTGTGAAGGTTTCAGTCCACAGCCTTTGGCGCTACTTAACCTGGGCTCCTGGTGAGCCAAAAGGACCTGACAGTGGCAGCATGAAGCTGAGGTCATTCATCTCATTGTGGACAGGCACTAAGGGACCGGGGATACCCTCCAAAGTCAGACCCGCCCTAGCGACCCTCTTCCTCCAGGCAGCAACCACCCTCTGACGTTTCCACCATGTCTTGTAGTAGGTCTAAATGTTCCACGAGGAAGCTGATAGGAGATCCTTCATATTCAATCCATAACACAAACAAGATGGAAGAAGCCTTCAGGGAGTGTGGCTCAAAGGTCCTCTCATCCCTCATGTGTGGCGTCTTTATAAATAACAACATGGGGACCATTCCTTCAGATCGCCTCCAAGAACCTCAATCTGAAACTCCCAGCTCTCGACCTGAGGTCCAAGAACTGAAGTGGATGGTCTTGCTCAAGTCAATGGCCCTTTTAGTAGTCTTCCTGACATTCACTCCAGATTCCAAAAAGTCACACTGTGGAATAACTATTCAATTAATAAGGAAGTTAATTGGCATACATAAAGAATTTTGTGCACTTCATCTTTAATACTTAAATACTTTATGCAAAGTAGGCACAGAAGAAATGATGAAATTAAAACACATCTTCAAAAACATAGTCTGCCTATTGAAATAAAATAATTAATTGTCTCAACAGGACATGACCTCACATCCTCTCGTCTGCTTTTGACTTGTGGTATTTCAGTCCAAAAACTTAGTCCTAAATGGTGACTGATTTTCTTAATGAAGGAGTTCTGGAGCAAAGATGCTGTTTATTCAATCACTGAGTGAAGCATTCTGTAGTGCAAGCAAACTAATAGTTCCTCAATGAAAGCAGTTTCTTGCTTTGTGTCATGATAGATTTTGGGCAAGGTATGGACACTCCATAAGTTTTAGTTAACTCATAAATAAGTGGGGATAGTAATACTGGCTATAACAAGAGTTGTTGAAAAGATTTATTGAATTAATGAATGTAAGGTACCTGCGCATTAAAGAAGAAAACAGAAGTAAAGATGAAGTGCAATTATGAATGCTGTTGTTATACTCTTAAATTCCTTTGTTCTAGTAATAATATTTCATGCTTCTCTTGTTATGCTAATCCATTTAATAGGTGAATAGCATGGGTATTCAAAAGTAGTAGTTACAATCAAATCTAAATGATCAACAGTAAGATCCAATGAGGTGTAATGGGCATAAAGAAGAAAGCAAAACTAAGGGAGACTCAAAGTTTGTTCAATTACTATCTGAGCCTTGGTGGGGGGGGGCAGGGGCGGGGGGCAGGGGGGGCAGGAAAAGGATGATTTCAATTTACTCAGGTGGCCACCAAAAGGTTTTATAACTCCAAGAAGTTATCTTTTATGGACTAAAGACATGTAGAAGAAATCTGTGCTGGAAGAAACCCCCAGGAGATTCTGGGAATGGAAAAACATTATCTGAGACGCTCAGCCATGGAAGTCATGGCTGTTACCCGTGGAAAAGAAGGCATTCCCAGACATCATCTGTCTACTGCTTTGGAATAACTGATGCCGAAAACACTTAGATCCTGAAAAGCCACTGGGATCCAGGCTTCAATGTCACCGCTTCATGGGTCTCACTGATTGAGACAGCAAATGAAGATTGAATAGATAAAAACACGCAGCAGAC
This sequence comes from Dipodomys ordii, assembly GCF_000151885.1. Lineage (NCBI taxonomy): Eukaryota > Metazoa > Chordata > Mammalia > Rodentia > Heteromyidae > Dipodomys > Dipodomys ordii. The sequence goes on from NW_012267281.1 coordinate 3,498,897, forward strand.
AGTTCTGATGGTCAGAACTCCTACTTGCACTAGAGCAGCAAGTGCACGTTTGTGAAAAATAGACATGATTATAGTTGGCAACAAAGAAGCCTGTCTTATCATCCACTCTGAGTAATTGGGGGGATTGTTTTTTCCTTCTACAAACTCATGTGACTCCCCCACTTCGATGTCATAGACAAGCCCCTGCTGGGGTTCCATGGGAGAGCCAGGTGAAGGACTCCACACAGCAGGTAGGAAGTGGTTAAAAGACCCCTCCCAAGTTTTCATTGTCCATGGGAAATGGGAGGTCTCTTCCACAAGTCCCTGGACCACTGCCATCTGCGTCTTACTTTCTCCTTTCGTCATTTCACATAAAATCAGAAGAAGCAGATAATCAATTAAAAAACAATTGCTTACTTACTAACTCACAGTTCCCTCTTGAAGAAAGTCACTCTCTCCCCCACGAATTCTCCAGGAGTCCCGACTCTGTAGGAGCATCAGCATCATTGTGAAGCCATTCCTTTAAAGAAATAGTAAAATAGCTATGGCTTATTTCAAAAATAAAATATGAATAACTGAAATGAATTTTGATTTCTTTTGACTGCACAAATTATGTGGAAAGCTAACAGCTCTGCACATTTTTAAAATAGATCCAATCATTCAAACTCAATCACAAATTTTCTACCCCATAATAATTTCTAATCATCTCACAGTGCACACACACCCGCATCTAAATGCCTGCTTCCACATGTCAAAATAAAATTCATATCTATTACCACACCTCTGAACCATCAGATCATTCAAAATGATGATCATAAAATGAAGATATATGGAAATGATGTGTGGTGCCATTATGGGATGTATCTTGCAGTGGTGAGCTTGCCATGCTTCAATATTACAAGTCTAACATTCTCACGACAGTCTTTTGCCTTTACTATCATTTATTTTTTAACCCCAACATAACAAAATTTTGCTTTTAAAATATTCCAAGCTAAGGTGGAAACGATGCCATCTTGAGCATCATCTCTGTGTAATTACTGTCCATCTCAGTAGTATGGTCTCTCATTGCCTTTATATAAACATGGCAATAATTTACGCAGAAGCTCATAATACAAGAATGATTTCCTACCACTACAGGAATAATTCCTTAGTTCAGATAGTTGTTTTTTTTAAGCCACCTAACCTGAAGCATCTTTATGCAACAAATGAAACAAAGATAAGACAAATGACTGCTTTATGATTTTCTACTTTGTTATTCCCAACCCTGCACACACATGAAAAGACACACACACTGAAAACACTTCACACGCACATACAACGCACACCTGTACTTACAAACACCTAGATTGACTCCCCTGAGCACACACCAAAAGGCAGGAACACATGTGGATTCATAGGACTACCTCTCTTCTCATACACCTTTCTTCTAGGCACCAGAGTAATAGAACAGTAATAAACTAGCATAAAGCCCAGACTAGAGTTCAGAATTTCTGAACCCTTATACATATGTGACTAGCTTTCCAAACAGCAAATGAAAGAATGACCCAAGGCAGAAAACAGTTGTGTGTGTGTGTTTGTGTTGAGTGTGAATCATAATGAAAATCAATTAGCAACTGCTTCAAAGACAGAATCTTCCATAACAAAATGAAATTTGTCCATTTTACTTTGTCTTTCTTCTCAAATGACTATGCCCCAGTCTTCATGAGGTTGACTCCCTTAAGAACCACTTGTCTCTATCTTCTTGTATTGTCTTGCACACACACACACGCACGCGCACACACAGCTCTTCACATTCAGGTTTCTACCAAGGGGCAGGAAGAACACACTGGCAGAGCAGCTACTCCACTCTAGTATTGCCAGATCCTGACACCGCCCATGCAAGAGGACACACATGCACAATGTCTGTGCAAGAAGCAGCCTGTGTGCACATTGCTCTATTTCTTCTATCCTCCACCCACATGAACCCTTCCCATCCCCTCCCTGAGCCTGGGCCACCGCCTCTCCGTGGCAGAGCCTCCCCTCTCTACCCTACTCCACATGTCTCACAAACGCGCGGGGGCATAGTGCGGCTGTCAGCAGGGCTCTCCAGCTCAGTCTCCTTTCTAAGGAAGTACTGTGAGTGACGGCTTCTTCCATAACTGACTTCTTGTCCTGGCTTAGTCCACTTTCTGTTAGATTTTTATTTCCCTACGAGTCACTTCAGAATACTCTTGAAATTCCCCAATCTTACCAGCTTCTATTTCTTGAATTCCTCCCAAAGAATCGTATTTGGGCACCAGCTGTGAAAACCTCTTCTTTCACATCAATATGCTATTATTTGAGGAATCATTTGTGTTGCTGGTTAAACGAAGTACTGTTTGAAATAAATTAATTTTTTAACTAAAATTTGCTCTTTAATATTCAGTTCTCCCCAATTCCTCAGTTCCCAGAGAAGCTTTGATTAAACTTACATCATGATGCCTTCTCTGACCCACACACAGAGAGGCAACAGGCTAGACTCACAGACAGGACTGACAAGGAAAAGAAGAAGAACTGTATGATTTCGCAGGGATGCAGTAACTTTGAGCTTATAAAATATACTGAGACAACGCCAATGTTTATTTTTCGTATTTGATTTAAAAACCATAGTGCTTTATTAGCAATCAGAGCAGATCACATTTCTGGTGAACTGGAAGTAGGTAAACAAAACAAAAAGAAATTGTCATCAACAAACATGAAGGTGTGTGGAACACAGGAAACACGGATGGCTGCAGGCCCAGCCTCTGGATTTAGTTTCCAAACAAATCTGGAATCTGCCTCCTCCTTCTGGGAATCGTCAGGCTGCCTCTTACCTTTGCAGAAGATATTTTACCATGTGACCTCCTCTCAAGACAAACTCCTCGGAAGTAAGAGATAAGCCTTCCACTCCACTCCTTCTAAATCTAAATAAAATACCTGCAACCCGGAGTCTTCACATTCACTGAAAATGTCTATCCATTAGCGATAGGAATAATATAAATATATATAATATACAGAACAAATAATATATATAACAGGATATGTATTATATGGATACATATTTATTCTTTTCTTCAATCATTGATTATGTCACTTACATAATATTTCTTAGACATTGTTATTGTCAAAGTACTTTATCAGTAGCTAGACTGCTATCAAAACAAGCAGAGTATAGTCTCAATGATATTTCATTTGTACAAGGGATTGTAGAGCAGGTACATAAGTAGTAAACTAAGTGATTCATGATTTTTTTTTAGATTCATACTATCAATTTTACCGTCAGCCTCACCAAGGATGTGATATTAGAACTGCAGAATAGATAGGAGATGGTCATCTAGAAAGGTGTCAGCCTTGAAAGAATGTCATAGTGCAAGGAAGAGACATGAGCTGTAGGATAGAGGATCGTGTTTCCCCAGGTTTGCCTGCGGCAATGGTTCATGAAGAGGAGTGATGAGAAGCCCATTTGTTAGAGCATGTTGAAACTAGATCAAAGACAGCCTCAAATGCCACCTGAGGAATTGCTCTTTATTCTGAGGGGAATGAAAAAACATCACTGAAACATTTGGAGTGTGTAAGTAAATAATCAATGGTTGCATCAAGAAGATTGCCAGCTGTGTATAAGAGGTGGCACAGAGCAGAGCTGAAAACAAGATCATTAGGAGACAACCAAGCAGGAGAGGAAAGAAATAAGGCAAAGGATCTGCAAACTCCTCCAGAGATAGAGCTGGAGGATTTAGCAGGCGAATATGAGAGAGAAGCAAAAGAAAAGCAATCACAAAGAATTCTGAACAGCGGAGGGAATTATAATGACACTTAGGGCAATGTAAATGGAAGGAAACGGAAGCGAATAGATTCATTTCCAAAAATACAAAGTTAGCTAACGTTTCTGCAAAATGGGGACCTACCCTAAGTCCAGAAAATGGTGCTGTCCTGTCTACAGAGTTTGTGTGTGTGTGTGTGTGTGTGTGTGTGTGTGTGTGTGTGTGTGTGTGTGTGTGAATCTAGGAGCAACTGTTGCTTCATTAAGATCTTGTCATGATCAATACTAAATCTTTCTAGTCCCTGTTTGCCTGGCCATCATTTGCACGTGCCCATGGCCTGTGCCCTCCATCATAGCCATCCACTAACTAAAGATGGCACTGCGTACTGGATCTCCTCTGCCCAGTCCCACCCACCTCTCACCAGGACTTAGTCATCGACTAGACACAAAAAGGCTGAGTCTAGACGGAATGGGAACTGCCTGTTCTGGTAAGGAGATGACCTAGTTGGTTGGAAATGTGACACTGGAGTTGAGAGTTCAAAAGAGCTGGAAGCTTTTTTTATTTCTCTTCCCCTCCCCAAATTAGAAAAAAAATGTATATACTAGATGAATCAAATACAGTGACAACGGGTTATGTCATGGGGGAAGAACATCCAAAAGAAACCAAAAAATCACATAGTACAATATAAATACATTAAAAAAACAACAGCAACAAAGGTAGAACCTCTTGTGTCCCTATCGTGGGGTTCATTTCACTTAGCATCACCTTATATGGTCATCTGTACATAGCTTTTGATCTTTTCTGCTTGTCCTAGATGTATGCTAGTTATTGTAGATAAGGGAAGGGATGGTAGGGGAAAAACAAAGGAGGGGGTAACAATGTTCAATAGGAAATATAGTCATTACTTGTGTAACTGCAACCCCTCTGTACAGTATCTATACTATATATATATATATATATATATATATATATATATATATAATAAAGCAAATTCCCAAAGGTACTGTTTGTACTCCTAAAAATTACAGTGATTCACATTAAAGTCATGTGGACTTTCAATACATTTGATATTACAATGGTTCATATTAAAATCATGTAAACTTTAAAAATAAAAATGCTGGAAGATTTTCTCAGTCCTCCTGGGGTGGGATTTTGCAAAAACAAAAACATCTGCCCAGGACAAAGGGCAGGGAAGCTAAACATGGAGTTTCCCATACACGGCGCCCTTAGTTGCATAATGGGAGTAAAAAAGAGGAGACGTCGTTCTAAGGCCTTGACCTTGGATTGTGCGGCTCAGCTAGCACTGGAGGCTCACTCTGGCCACCAGCAACAAGAAGCCCTCATGGTTCACCCCAGTCACGGGACACTGGCCTTTGGTGTGGCGTCCTGGGATGCCTGAAAAAGCTGAGGTGGAATGAATAAAGGTTAAATGCTCCTTCACTTCCCTCTAAGTGATGGCTTTTAATTAACCATAATTCACACCTCAATTGGTTCTATCCACTCCTGCTGCTGCCAGACTTGAAAGCTGTCACAGAAGAAATTGTGCAGAAGGAGACTGGTGCGTGGCTGTGACAGACACAGAAGCACACTCGTGTGAAGTCAGGACAGTGGAGAAGGGAGGAGATGCCAGCCATTTCCACATGTTATCTCCCTTTTAAAAAGAAGTCACTAGATAACCTTTGCTTGCAGAGGTAGCTTGTATCCTAATGTAACTTTTTACCCATTTCAAATATTATAAAAAGATACTCCTTATTTCATGATAGCAGAAACAGGATTGGTGCAGATGCCCCCACTGGATAGTTTAAAGACCTGCCACTGAGCAAATGAGAGATGAACCGTAATGGGACTCACTGGCCCACTCTGACAGTGGGAATTTCAAGTCGCTCAACAGGCATGTCCCTGGCTTTAGATAGGAAAGTGTCTCACATCGTCCAGGGCTTTTGCAGTTCAATCAATTCTCCTTTGGTCGGCCAAAGCTAAAGTAAAGTGAAAGAAATGAGGGTGAACAATTATTCTTGCTAGAATTCTATTTCTGGGGTTACAGCTGCAGGAGCAGACTAACGTATGCTGTAGCTAGAAGCATGGAAGGTGGACCGTGCACATCTTCTCAAGCACAGCTTCAGTGCCCAAGAATGCGGGATCGAATTCCAGATGTGTTTAGAGCCCAAGAAATAATTATATAATTATTATCTCATCAGAGAAAAATCTGGAGCCACTCAACCTCTGGCCCCTGACTCCCTGTTAGGGATGCCTACCTCCCTAGTGGGCAATCCCTGTATGAATAACTCCTCTCTCTCTCTCTCTCTCTGAAAAACCCAATGGCACCCCCAGAGCACGTTTCCTCCCTAATGGGCCACCTCCATGCCACAGGTGGTAAATATCTGGACACGTACAGGTCTTTTTTTTTCTTCTGCACTGCACAGTTTCCAAGGGGAAGAACTCTCGACTTCCACATCAGCAAATGGACTCAAGCAGCCCAGCGACACGCATCCTCTTAGGAGGTGTTAAGTCTATTTTTTAAATGAACAATGACCGCACTAAAATTCTCCAGAGTTTTCAAGCCTTCTTTTCTTTCTCTCTTTTTAAACATTTTGCCTTAGAATATAGAAAGTAAGGTCTGCTGGTTACACCTAGCCTGCAGTTACTTCTTCACTACTAAATCACAAATGAATACCATCTGCTATTCCTCTCTATTGGGTCTCTCCGGAGAGCCCCTCCAGGTTAATTGGCCACTCTCTGTTCTAGCCTCGGATTTCTCTCAGTTCTTCCTCCCAGGGAAACCTCAGGTGGGCCAGGGGTCTAGGATGCTGGTTTCTATGTTAGATGTTCAATGCCATATGCTTTTCCTCTTCAAGCTCCTAATTATTACTTTCTTTTTGGTTATCTTCATTTCCTCCCTCCTGAAATGTTGCTTTTCCAGGTCTCTCCTGAAACTATCTCCTCTGAGCCATCTATAGAACATAAGGCAAGCAGATGGTAGTGTGATTAAACTGGTAATTACCCCCTGAGAAAAGCATCCTTGTTTCCAAAGCAGGTAATTTAGACTAAAATAGAACTTCCACCAGAATAGACCAGTTAAGTGCAGTATTGAGCTATACACATATACAATTGGACTTTATAGAGAAGAAACCACCATCATTAGTTTTTTGACAAAAGCAGGCTGCCATTGTACTCCCTACAAGGAAGGGTGGTCAAATGGAAAACCTAAAATTAGCTGCTTCTTTTCGAGAGGAACTCCTGCAGATTCTACCCACTGCCCTACCCAGCTCAACCCCCAGTAACATTTTTCCCAGGACCTGAATCCCAGCAGCAAAACTTGGGAATCTATTCCTACAGTCATGTGCACTACTCACACCTGGTTCTGAACAGCACAGTTTCATGTGTTAAATCACATTTATTGTCAAAGGAAATCCCCAGTGGAGAGTTATCACGGGTAGCTGAACTACTTGGTGGTACCCAGGCTTGGGACACAATGGGACAAACAAAAAATGCCTTTGCTTGAGAGAAAACAAAATTTTGCTCACATGTTCAATGAGCTCTGCAAACAATAATCTACGGAGCACCTTCTCTGACACTAATCCTATCTGGAGCATTTCCCAGCCCAGAACAGGACACTGATGTCACTGAGCAAGAATGGCAAAAAGGTCATCCAAATGAAGTTCACAGAAGCAGAAGAGAAGCAGTGAGAAACAGTCCTTGCTCTTTACAGTCCACCCCAGCTCCAGTTACCAACATTTCTTTGCATGAGTAGGAGGGGAGCAAACCTTCTATTTAAAAAAAAATTGAGTGCAATGATGGGGCCACACAAGGTGTAATTTTACAATGTCTCATTAAAAAGAATGCCTGGATTTTAATATGCATCCCCAAGACAAATGCAAGAGAAGTTTGCATTGTACCAGACAGAGGTTAACTGCATATATTTCCTTTTTCCCCCTTCCATTCTTCTAGAGAGGCAAAGGGGAAAAAACACTGAGGAGTAAAAGAGATCATTCTAATCATGTCAGCCTCAGTGAAGCTATGGGCAGGTGACAATTTTATAATGAAGCCTATGATTCAGCACTTGGATTCTTACGATTCAGTCATGCACTATTTGGCAGTCTCTTCCTGTATTCATCTGACACTGCAAGTCATCCAGACTGCTTGTGTTTTCTGTTAGCTATCTTCTAAACCCTGTCTACTCTGTGAGAAACCTGCTGGGGAAAATAAAAAGTGAGGAAGATTGAGATGTTTTATAAAGTTTTATTATTCCACCTCGTGAAATCTCATAAGGAATGATTTTGCTGTTTAAAATTTACTCCTCTAAATTCATATGAGATAAAATGTGTGTCACCATGTAGAATTAAACAGCATCACAATCTCACCCATATTAGCATTTCAAATAAGTCATGATTCTCTATGGCTGATGATTAGGAAAAATAACTCTTGTACTCATTTGTGAGAGTAAGCTTAAACCACATTTTCTGATTAATATCAGACCAGCTGATTTATATAGTAGTGAGAATATCGTAAGAGCTGTTTACCTAAAAGAAGTCACTGATAAAGATTAATTAACTAATACTGTGGCTAATGTCCAACAATTGATTTGTGTCTAAGATCGACTCTAACAATGTAAATGGCTTTGTGTTTACCCCAGTTGATAATAAATGACTGCTCTTTATTCTTAGTCCAATTAATATCTCAAAACAGTATTTGTGAAGCCAAGTATATCTATAAACTATTTATTAAAACAGCGTCATGTTAACATAGGTCTAGACAAGCTCTGGGATTCTAAGCATAGTCTATGCAAGTCAGCAGTAGGCCCAGATGGATTTATATCAGATCTTCTACAAAACCCTAAAATCAAATTCTTAAAGACTAGCAATTCTCTTGCAATGCTTGATAAGAAATGTACTCATTATCTTGCCCATGTAATTGTAACGCCACTGTACAGTATGTTCACAATAAAAAAATAAATTAAAAAAAAGACTAGCAATTCTTTTCATGAGAGTCTATTTGGTCCTGAACAGTGATCATCTGATACATGTAAAGGAGTCTATGTCTTAAATCAATTGTCTTTCAAGACTCTTTGCAGACCAATATGGAGACACAACTAGAATACTGAAGAACAAGGATCCCCAAAGTAGGGTGCCTGGAGAGTAGCATTTTCATTACCCGTGGGCTTGTCAAAGCAACAAACTATTAGACTCTGCCCTGGAACTGATGAATCAGACTCAGAGGTGGAAAGAATGTTGTGACCATGTCTGAAACATTGACAGACATACTTGTATCTCTCCGCGAGTGAATTTATTGAACAACAGTAAATTCAGGGGCTATGTCAATTTTGTTGGCTTTAGTTTGCAAAGTACTACTCGTTTCCCTGAGCTTAGGGTAATTCTATGGCTACAGTAGAATGATTGTGCTAAGCATATGTACTTAATTGTAGAGTATTCAATAAATAGAAAATTTTCCAAGAACCAGGTATCTAGTAATAGTTTTACCTAAGAAGGAAATTTCAGGAACAATATAGTAATATGGGGAATGTCCATGAATGAAGCCATAACTCTAAACAACAGGCTACTGTACCAAGAAGTAGCTTCAGCCAAATGATTACACCAGGTCAATGAGGAGGTAGGGATAGTGGTGCACCTGCTGTTTGTCATCCTTTTTGCCCTCTTTATGACTGTCTACCTCATCTCAATACTCTAGTCTAGATATAGGGTTAAGTGCTAAAACTACAATACCACTACAGATAGAAATTGTGCTTACATTCAAGAAGCTTAGAAGCTATTTGTCAGGAGAGTTTATTACAGGATGCATAAGAAATAAATGGTAAGGTCTCAGTAATCTAATAAAAAACAAAGACATGGTTCTCACTCATGTCATATAAAATAAGCATATGATACTCTCCTGCTTTCCACATGAATGTATAGATGCAAGTTCCTTTATCTTTTCATACCACCATTATGGTTTGGGCTCTTTAAGGAAAGAGAATAGAGGTTTGACATAGTTGATAACAGAACTTTATATCTGGCCAATCATAATCCAATCACAGAGGCTGAAAATTAGTTTTCTTACATACCCATTAAATGACAATGGATTTAGTGAACATACAAAATTATACTTGACATGTCCACTGTTTACAAACCACTCTACTGGTTAACAAGAAGACCAGGGAATTCCTCCCTCTTAGGCCCACTCTGGAGTTTTGAGTCTAGTGAATGGAGACAGGTATTCACATATGCAATTAACTAGAAACAGACTGGACATACCATGCCACTAAGGACTAGAGTTCTAGAAAGACAGAGCTAAGAAGATTGTCAGTTTGGAGAATGTAGTATGTGAACTGAGGTTTGGGCAAAAGGGATGAAAGGGACTTTGGGCTGAGGCTTAGACATGAGGCTTCTCATCAGGGAAAGCATTTGGAGGGGAAATGCAAATCAATAGCATGGCTCCCATCATATAACTGTGTGATGGCTTTGGATAAGGAGATGCTTATGTCATATGACGGCCAGCTTAGATTTTAAAATTATCTATGGAAATATCAGAGTTTGTTATAGGCATGTTGGCAAGAGGCAATACTGTTCAAAATTAGTGGAGTTCCCATTCCGCTTTTTGATTCTGTTGCCCTCGAAAGCAGATGACACATCTTCATGGATTTCCACTTCTGTTGTATTGCATTTCCTTAAATGCCTGTTGAGGGCATTTAGTACTCTCCTGGTAGATGCTGATTGTCAAAACAGCTACCTGATTAAACACATGACTAGAGTCTTTCTCACAACACTAACATTGTAAGTACGCTGGTAACTGCCCATTGTACTTAGGGATTGTTTTGAAGGAGAGAGGCAAGTACCAAATGACCTACTGCCTGTATTACTTAAGTTAGGAAAAGATATCATTTGTTCAGTCACAAAGGTCCAAGGCCCAAGAAATGAGAAAGGATGGAGTTCTCCCTCTGCTCCTTTACAGAGACCCTGAGGAGCCAAACCTTTGAGGTAGTCCTTGGGTGAATCTAGCGTTGGTTGTTTTTTAACCAATGTGCCTATCATGCCAGGTACTCAGCCCAACACATCAATGTTGGCTATGCTTCCTCACCTGCGTTTGATCTATGTAAAGGAAGATGGATCCAAAAAACAGTCTGGGAAGGCTATAACAATATGAATGACCCATTTTAATGGGAAGTCTGTGCTTCAGTCAGAGAAGGCAAACAAATACAATCTAAACCTTTATTTTCACAAGCCTAAGAAATGTAAATGTACCAAGTTATTGCTTCTAATGTTGGCATACACTTGTGAAACCAGCCAATTCCCTTCACCACCAAACAATTGCATGCCCATGTTGGCTTCAGCCTTGGGCTCTTTAGCTCTGATTAACTTCTCTTACTTAGCAGCTGGAGGGATCGGCTTTCATCACACTCCAGTGTGACATCATTAATTAGACAAACAAACACCTCCCTTTCCAATTCAATTTCAAGTGGCAGGAAAACTAAAACAAGTAGAAACAAAGGCAACAATATCATATTCAAGCAGAACAGGTTTGTTCAAAGGCTCACCGTGGATTCATTATTACTAATCGAAGGACCAAGAGGCTGCCCTCTGAGCTCTCTATGGAACCTTTATCAGACTCCCCTAAAATTCAGAAGTGCAGAGAGCAAAGTGTGAACACAAGGCAACAACCATAATACATCAAGTGTCTGTCAAGCACTGAGAATCACAGGGGGCTTTCATGGGCTATATCTCATTTAATGCTCACAGCACCCTCTCTGAAATGAGTATTTGCCTCATTTTGCAGAAAATGAAACAAAGCTTCAGAGAAGTTTATGTGACTTTCTCAAGTTCATATAATTACAAAGTTCAGAACCAGAACTCCAACCAGGATGATGTACTTGGAGCCCAGGTGTTTCCCATTATATCACAATTAAACTCTAATCTAACCTGCATTGGTGAATTGGGGCTTCTAGAAGGAAGCTCTCTTTTGACATTGGCCTGGAAAAAAACAAATTCTCACTGAGCACCCACTATGTTCCAGATTGGACAAAGGGATGGAGAACAGACAGAACCCTCAATTTCACTTCTTAAGAAAACTACATAGAAATAACATTTTCCCTGTAATATACTAACTTAAGAAGATTTTATCTGGGATTGTTGTCTAAGAAGGAAAACTTCAATGCCCCACACAGACCTACACAAACACAAGATAGTCCAGAATTTTCAGGTCATCCTAACTGGTCTATATAACAAAATGGCCATTATAAATACCAAAGTCGAGCAGTATACAGATCGCCAGTAACTGTTGATTCCAAAGACCTTAACAAAGGAGGAGGTAACAATGTTTGATAGGAAATGTACTCATTACCTTGCTCATGTAATTGTAACCCCTCCCCTGCTGTACAGTATTTTTACAATAAAAAATGTACAAAACCATTCCACTCAGTATAACTGCTTTCCACAGGTTTCTTTCTGACTCACCTCTTTCCATCTTAAAGAATTCATTTTATCAATTTTATCATTGTAAATTACTTCTTTGGTCCTTTTCAGAGATGTCAAAAAGACAGTGATGTCTTTGTCAAGGCTCTACGGAGATTTCTGTGGAAGGTACTTGTCGTGTTAAAAGAGGGTCCCTTTCTCACAAACTAAGAGTGGGACTCTAATTTACCCCAGCACCAAATAGCAAGCACAGATGCACAATCATACCAACCAGCTTCCTGCTAATGGCCCCCCGTATTTTTCCACCAGATCACCCCAGAGCTTAAAAGCTCTCTCTTTTTTGTTTTATGTAGTTTCGTTAAATCACTCAGCCCTAGTGTAATAATCTATTAAGTCTTCCTGGCCTGCCCAGGTGACCTGCTATAATCCTTCCTTTACAGTTCCTATGTGCCAAGCAGTAAGGCAGCTCCTACTCACGAGAACAGGAATACGACAGGCTCTGCTCCTAAGGGCTCAGGAAACAGTCCTGCAACACATCAAGATCTACAAAGATCCATAAATACCACCTATAAAACATAAAGTCTTGAACTTGAGAAATGTACCTTGTAAAACTGCTGATTTCCAGGAGAGAACTTAGAGATAAAAATTGTTCAAGGGAAGCAAAGGGTAAAGGCAAGGAAAAGGGACAGAAAAGGACAGATGCCAACATCTTTCACTCTCTTGCTGGATTTTAGGTGATTAGGAATGCCAAGCCTAATGTGTTGGTGCCTTGAGCATCACAAAGTAGGGGACACTCAGAAGTGGGCGTCTTCCTGCAGCCTGGAATCCTGGTTGTTGGTAGGCCTTTCTCTCCTCTCCCTGCCTCTCTTGGGCCACCGCAGACCACACATCAGACCACACATCAGTGATGTCCTCCCATCCTCTGACTCAACTTTGGAAGGTAACATTTTTATGTGAAAGACAAAAGATAAACGTTGGCTCATCTGGCTCGTGCTATGATCTTCCAGAACCTGACACCGCAGTTTAAAGTACTTCGGATTGTTACGGAAGAACTTTCAGACGTGGTAGTGGAAGTGATTAGGATGTGTTTCCAGGCAAACAAGACTCTTCAATGAGCTATGGAGTTGTCCAATGCTTCTACTGAGCCACCAGTTATCACTGTTAGGAGAAAGAGAGGTTGAATGATAATGGTTGTACATGAGGATGAAAAGTCAATAAAAATTAACCTCAAAGTTAGGATAATTTGTAGCCTTAGATAATGTTCTGAAGTGTTAGACAACTCGTTAAAAAGAGATAAGGATTCAAATGTTTTTTTTTTCTTTCTTGCGATTGTTTCCAACATATTTATAATATGATTCCTTTGTTGCTTTGTATGTCCCTCCGCCAGGGTATAAGCCCTGCTTTCACTGTATTTGATGTTGATATATTTTGCAGAGGGGAAGGGAAAAAACAAACTGTTTAAATAGGGTTACAGGTGGACCCATTGCAACAATGAGATGTACAAGACGTTATGTCAAAAAACAAACTTTACAACTTTGGCTGGGTGGGGGGTGGGGGGGTGGAGGGTGGAGAGGGGAAGAGATGGTATGGGGAAACAAAGGAGGAGGCAATAATGCTTCATAAGAAATGTACTCATTATCTTGCCCATGTAATTGTAACCCCTCCGTATGGTATTTCCACAATAAAAAGAGGGGAAAAAAGGAGAAATAGGAAAGAAAGAACATATCTAAGACACTGAATTCAAGAAAAATAAAAGTAGCAGTGCTGGAGGAGTATCAATACCAAACTTCAAACTCTATTACAAAGTCATAGCAATCAGAACAGCTGGGTACTGGCACAAGAACAAACCTGAGACCAATGGAATAGAACTGAAGACCCAGAAATGAACCCGCACACCTATACTCACCTAATCTTCCATAAAGGAGGAAAAAAAGGATGGAGGAAAGATAGCCTCTTCAGTAAATTATGCTGGTAAAATTGATTAAACACCTGTAGAAAACTAAAGCTAGATCCTTATATATCATCCTGCAACAGAATCAACTCCAAATGGATCAAAGACCTCAAAGTAAAAGCAAACACCCCAGAAACATTACAAAAAAGAATAGGAGAAACCCTAGCTCTCCTTGGCACAGGCCAAAATTTTCTTAATAGAGACCCAGAAACACAACAAATCAAAGAAAAGTTGGACAAATGGGATTGCATGAAGCTGCAGAGCTTCTTCATGGCAAAGGACATAGTTAGCAAGATCATTAGAAAGCCCACGGATTGGGAGAAGACCTTCACTAACTATACAATGGGCACGGGTCTCATATCTAAAATATACTTAGAACTCAAAAAATTAAACACCCAAAAAACAAATCCTCAAAGGAAAAACCACCCTATTAATAAGTGGGATAAGACTTAGAGAGACTTCTCTGAAAAGGAAGTAAGAATGGCCAATAGACACATGAAGAAATGCTCAACTTCTCTGGCCATAAAAGAAATGCAAATCAAAACAACATTGAGATTCTACTTCACCCAAGTTAGAATGGCTATAATCAAGAAATCTAATAACAATAATGCTGGAGGGGAAGTGGCCAAAAGGGAACCCTACTGCATTGTTGTTCAACCACTTTAGAAAGCAGTATGGAAGTTCCTCAAATGACTCCATATAGAACTCCCCTATGACCCAGTAATCCCACTTTTGAGAATTTATCCAATGATCACAAGTAAGGCCACACTAAAGCTACCAGTAAAACTATGTTTGTTGCAGCATTATTCACCAACCCAGATTGCCCCTCAGTAGATGTGATACACACACAAACACACACACACACACACACACACACAAACACACACACACACACACACACACACACACATAAGAAAGACAGACCGCCCCATTTGTAAGGAAATGGAAAGACTTGGAAAAAATCATATTAAGTAAGTATGTCAGACCCAAAGAAACATAGTTTTCTTTATTTGCAATAATCAGTATACATCTAGGATAATCTTATCAGATAAGCAGAATAGCTTAAGAGCTATGTACCTATGACCATGTAAGATGATAATGCTAAGCAAAATGAACTGGACACAAGAGGTTTTTCTTGATGTTGTTGTTGTTGTTAAATGTACCATGTGATTATTTTTGTTTCTTTTGTATGTTCTTCCCCCTATGGTATATCCCTGTTGTCACTGTATTGGATGTTGGTACCCTGTATTGTGAATACATTTGTTTGAATTAGGGAAGAGAAGGGGAACCACACAATGGTGAGACAAAGGACAACAGGGGAACCAATGCAACAGTGATACTCACAAGACAATATGTTGGAAATGATCTGTACAACTTGGGGGTGATGGGAAAGTAGGAGAAAAATAAAGGAAAGGATAACAAGGTTGGCAAGAAATGTACTTACTACCTTACTTATATAACTGTAACCCTTCTGTATATCACTGTGACAATAAAAAAAATGTTTGAAGGGAAAGAAAAGTAGAATATGAAACTGGAAGATGGGTTGGCAGTGAAAATAAAATCCTTTCAGTGTGCACCTGTATCAGTTGGGATTCAAGCCTCAAAACCAGGGGAATGAGAGCACTGATGGCAAGAAATGGCCACAGGGATAAGAATTTATAGCTGGAGTGGAGAAAGCCACACACTTTATGGGAGAATATAGACGCAAGTCTTAAAATGTCTGTGGTAACTGAAATGACAGCAAAAGTGGGGTCAGGAAAATAAGAAAGAAATGGAGTTCAG
The DNA here is from genome assembly GCF_000151885.1 of Dipodomys ordii. Lineage (NCBI taxonomy): Eukaryota > Metazoa > Chordata > Mammalia > Rodentia > Heteromyidae > Dipodomys > Dipodomys ordii. The sequence continues at coordinate 3,514,769 of NW_012267281.1, forward strand.
ACTCAAATAGAGAACACTGGTCATCTATGGGCACAGAGTTAAAAAAAAAACCCAGCCAACAAGGTATAGCAGGGTAATGTAATAGAGCCGTGAAAAGAGAGAAAAGCAAAGCCACTGAGACAGACTGGAACTTGTCTGAGTTCAACTCCAAGAAGAAGCCACACCACGGAGGAAGGCAGGCATTGGGAAAGCTCCCTTGTGTTCAGGGATCATGAGAGCAAAGCAGCCACCTCGGGTCTGTGCAAAGGGAGCACAATGAGCAGATTCTGCAACGTCTGATGCACACAGAGGACACCATGGTGGGGAATCCCACGCATGTGCTGGGGGGATCTGGTGTGGAGTTCCCCTGCCAGGAGGGTTTCCCAGGACCATGCACATAGATTGCATTCCCTTCTTACTCTCTGATCTGTTCCTGGGCTCCACCTTTGCCAAATCCCCACCAGAAGCGAAATAGCAGGGATGTCTTGATGTAATTTGTGCAAGCGAGCCTCTCACAGTCAAGGAAGAGGAGAGAGGTGGAAAAGCCCAAGAGGAAGAGGCCTGGGGTGCAAGCACTCAGCCGTTCCACCTAGGAACCCAAGGCAGAAGGTGAACACTGACATGCATTGCACATTCAGAAGGTCTGTGTGGAGGAACCCGGGCTGATTTCATTTGTAAATCATCTATTTGTCAAAGGGGATAGATAATGCATTTTTAGCATCAGTCATAAAATTATTAACATGAGGAATTGAACGAGGCTAATGACTGGGTTGAGAGAGCCACAGGATGTTCTCAGGCAGAAAGCATCTTCCTTATTAAGAGAAAAAGAGCCGAAGAAAAGAGAAGGAGAAAGAAGACACACCGTTAGAACATATCCTCTTCATGTACAGAGTTGTTTTCACCATTCTGTGTCACACAGACATCCTTCAACTGGACTGCATGGCAAAGTCAGGCACTGGGCTGCCGGCCCTCCTTGCTGCTGACAGACAGAACGCCTATTTTCAGTGAGCTATCTACTTAGTGGCACTCAGCTTCTCTCTAATCACACAACTTCCTCAGTCCATTTCATTCAGCCAGGTTGAGATTTTTCTTTGCAAGATGGCATGCCTTAGTTTACAAAATAAACACCCGTGGTTTATTTTTTGTTTGGTAATGTGCCAACAAACTATAGATGTGTTTTTATTGCCCAAGGTGGCCAGTATTAGTTCCTGATCATCATATGCCTCGCATTTATTAAAAGACTATTTGATTTAGGATGCAATAATAGAAAAAAAAAGTGTTTTCCTACCTATGGCTTTAATTATGCAGATTGGCTTTTCTGGGGTGCGGGGAGTAAAGAGGTATTAACAGGATTCAGTGAATTTCTAACTTAAATCACACAGTGATCACAATGGTATAACTCATTATTTGCTAACCAAGGTTGATGAATCCTCTGCGGGCTGCCAGTAATTATTCCCAAGCACCTATTATGAGGATACAGAAAATTGCCATAGTGTGCTGACTCAGCAGCGTGCATTAAGTCTTCCCTCCCTCTTCCTCCTCCAAGCTCTGAGATTTCACCATGATATATCTAAGCTGATTCACCCAGCAAAGTCCTATTAAATGTTAAATTATCTGATCACATCACTGATGTTATAGTAAGATATAAATGAAAGGCAATACTGACATGATTTATTTGCGAATGTCACCCTAGAATATTAGTAACAACTATAACACAAAAATTGTTCCCAGGGATCTCTGTGACTACCTTTGTTTAAGTGTCATAGAGAAAACAAGGAACACAACAGATCAAGCATAGGGACTTTCTCCCTCTGAGCCTGCTAAAGATGGCTTTGCTCATTATAAGTGGTCGAAACCCAACCTGCTCTTGACAAAGCCAAAAGGGAAGGGATTGAATGCCACTGATTGGATGTCAGCTGAGGAGTCTTGGCCTCAAGGATGCCTAGTGATGCATTTAGCTTGCTCTTCCACCATCCTTAAGATGCCCTTTGTCCTGCACATTGATCCAGCTCCTGCTTGATGAAGACATGTTTCTTTTCTTTTATTTTCTTTTATTTTATTTTATTTGTGAACATACTGTACAGAGGGGTTACAATTGCATGGGCAGGATAATGCGTACATTTCTTACCAAGCA
>NW_012267281.1:3517786-3555982 GCF_000151885.1 Dipodomys ordii
CTTTCTTCTTCAGAGAAGTTTCTCTTTAAGTCTTTCGCCCACTTATTTATTGGGCAGTTGTTTCTTTGGGGATTTGTTGTTGGGGGGTTTAATTTTTTAAGTTCCAAGTATATTTTAGATATGAGACCCTTGGAAGACATGTTTCTTTAGACAATGGAAAGAATATACTCCAAGTATGAGTAACTAACCTTGGGGTTTCTAGAACACGATTCTTACATGTAGACTTCTAGGGCATTGAAGTAATGCCAAGGTACAGAATCTCAAGTCTTCAGAAATGTAAAGAGACTGCAGTAAATGAATCCTACAAGATTAGGCTTACACAGAGAGGCTGTGATGGTGAAACTGAGTTGTTAATTTGATTGGTTTGAGCCTCAGCTAAGAGATTCAAAAAGCCGAGCTATGGATGCATCTGTGATTGGGATGTATCATGAGGACATTTCTAGAGGCAACTAGATCATCAATGGTTTCATCTCCTGTTGGACTGAGAATCTACATATATTATTTCAAGATGGAGGAAGCAGCCTGGGTTTAGTTGGAAGTAGTTGCCCAGGAGTAGGATTTGAAGATATATTTTGATCTTGGCATCTTCTTGTTATTTCTCTTTGCTTCTTGGATGCCCTAAGGTGAGCAGTTTCCTTCCACCATACCCCTCGGCCATGGTGCTTCTGAAACTATGACCTACAACCAATCTTCCCTTGTTTAAGTTGTTTTATTTGTGTATTTGTCACAGCAACAAAGGTCTAACAGACAGGGTCCTCAGGTGTGGACCCCATGACTTTGTTGAAGAGATTCAGTCAGCTTGAGTTCACCCTGGAAACGGAGGACCCCAACCACAATCCTTTCCGCTTTTCTCATCTCTTCCTGCCTTCCCTACTGACCAAATTCCACCAGAGGTAAGGTGACGAGGCTTGTGGTAAGGGCCAGGGTCAAAAGACCTAAGTACTAGGTAAAGCATGCAAAGTGGAGAATAAACATTTCCTCAATAAAAAGGAATAGAATTACCAAAAAGTGAGTCACAAGGAATGTGTGGATATGTTAAGAATTCCCAACATGGATTCTAATACCACAACCATAGCCCTGAATTCCATTGGAAGTTCATGAAGGTAAAGCCAGGATCCTAAGCAGATCTGAAATATCGATAACAGAAACAATATAGTTAAATGATCACCACATGAAGCACTTGGGAATGAGTTGCCCTTGTTGTCAATACCATTTATTTCACCAGAAGCTTATGTAATTTAATCTTTCATGATGTCTTTTGACAGCTAGCTCACAAAACTCCTAGAATATTAATCACTGGCTCTCTCCAGTTATAAAGAACTTATTCCAGCACACACTATGAGTTCTCAGATTCTCTTCCAGATTCTTATCACATTCTTCTTTCCAAAGCTGGTGAGGATCTTCATGAAGAGGCTAGACCACTAAGTAACCAAAGCAGAAACAACTTGTATCCATCCAATGACCACATAAAACAAGATGGACACAGACATAGATGGAACTGAGCACCTTACATCACTGGCCTTAGAAATCATCTGTTCACATATTTATTTCTCTTCTCCAGAGTGGATGTATTCCTTAAAGAATAAGACTTGTTTTCTTCATATGCTTATGTTTATTATTGAAATAGTACTAAAAAGAATGTGTGCATTACAGCTAAGTCACCTGATGGCAGAAAGTGAATCCATATCTGAATGGTGTCTCATCACAACAGTGTCCTAACCTGAATTATGACTTCATGGCAAGAGCATCATTAGAATTTTCTGGCAGATCAGCACAGTAGCAGGCAATACAAGCAGACTTCCAGACTACCATATGCATAAACTGCTTTGTTGAATGACAACTCCTTTGTATAACTAACTAAAGATAATAAAACATTCAAAAAAAGAAATAGACCAGGAAAGGGAAAAAATGAAACCACATTGTTTATGCATTTGCAAGCAAACCGTTTCTATGTCATGTATTTATTTGCACACTCATGCATGTGCATATAAGTGCAAGAAAGCAGTGCCAAACCCTCTCAAGCCAATCAAAGAATGGTGTCAGAGAGAATTAACTGAGGGGAATTAAGAAGTCTCTCAAAAACGTGTTTTTTTATCTCAGAAAAAGTGGGGCACCACCCATGGCTGCCTCTCCCCAGCAGAGAGCCTGTTTAGAAAATGCTGATGTACTATGAACCTTAAAAGGTAGGCTCACAGAGACATTTTCTTTTTAACTTCTGTGAGAGAACACAACACTAAATATTCCGAACTGCTGCTCTGTATTCGCCAAAGAGACAAAAGAAACCACGGGTGCGAGAGAGTTGCAGTCTTCTAAACACAACAAACGGTAAGAAGCCTGTCTCCTGGGGGGGAAATCTTGAGAAATAATCAGTGCACAACAAATATTATTAAGTGGCAAAAGCAAACACAGTAAAGTACAGGTGGAAAATATATTCAGGGCTGTAACTGTGCCAGGAAAACAAGACAAATATGGAACTTCAAAAATCTTCAGAAAATAGATAGAAGGGCTATAGAAGGTACTGCCAAATAGCCAACACAATGTGGACTGAACACATACCCAGGGTACATAATGAATTGCAAGGAAAAAGAGAATGTATTTCACACATCTATTGTTCCTGCTAAATTCCAATGGAAACCAGCTGTGTAAGTAGAACAAAAGGCTTAAGGAGATCCAACCATGAGCAGACATGACATTCATTCCTCTAAAGAGGGTCAAGATCCTGTCTGCTCTTTAACTCCCATGTTCTAGCCACCATTCTACTGATCATGTCCTGCAGGCAGGGAGACCCAACTGTAAGCAAGAACCTGAAACATGATCATTGTTTGAGGCACTGCCTACCAGGCTCCAAGAGGCTATAAGTTAAAGCCACCGCACTATAGGGAGTGCAAACTTCCCACCAATGCTGTGGTTACCCAGGAGCCAAAGGTGACCTCACAGTTGGCATCTTGAAGTTTTATTTTCCTGATTCCAGTAAAGGGAGTCCCCAAAGATCTGGGGTGACCATCCCTCTATGAAGGGATGTGCAGCTCAACAAGGCAATAACAGAAAATGTATGTGGGCTGGTGGTTCTCTAGAGCCTGTGATTTTTATTCTTCAGGAGACACTCTGGTTGCCTGGCTGGAGAAGGGTACTGCTGACATCTAGTGGGTAGAGGTCACTCACAGATGCTGTAAAACATCCTAGAGTGTAGAGAAAAGCTCCCACCAAGAAGGAGTCAGCCCCAAACATCAATGATGCTGAGACAGGGAAACAAGGAGGTAGACTGGGAGAGACAAAGCAGGGATAACCTAGCATGGGCTATGGGATTGATATAAACCACCCAGGGAGGAGGGTGAAGCACTGAACCACATTATTAGTGCGAGATGCATTTGCTGTGGTGGATGGGCATGCACAAGAGAAAAACAGCAAGTACCAGGAACAGGATGAGTCAGAGGCCACACAGTAGCCTCTACACCACACTAAATTAGACAAGCAGAGCTAAGCATTAGAACATTTTAGATTTGTTCTGAGATATGCAAATAGGGAGAGAGAGAGAAAGAGACAGACAGAGAGAGATCCTAAAACCCTGTGCAATCCAGGAAATTCAAGGGAGAAGGGAGGGTCTACTTGAATGGTAAATACCTGAGTTGTCCGGCTTCAAGGAAGTTAGATTCCCAGTTTCCCCAGCAGTCATGGAGAAGGTGTGAGACCCTAGATTGACACTTGGTGGGTTGGTTCTCAATGTAAACCTCCAGGCACACGGGGATGAGTGGTTTCCTTTACAACAGGGCCCAGAAGGAGAGAATCCTGGGACAAGGCAGGACTTCTCCTGAATGTACAGATTCACCCACAGACCAGAAGCCATGGTCCTAACAATCTATCTGAGGAAAAGTTCAAACTGTGAAAGAGGACCAAATAGAAATCTTTTTATGTAATTCTAATTAAAATACCAATGGAATCTTATTTGGAATAAGACATGCCACTTCCTACATTAAAGCAAAAATATCTAGAAAACTAAGAAATAATAGCAGTGACCTTAACTTTGATTGACATTAAAATAGACACCAAAGTTGCAATGATTAAAAGGTACATAAATCGAGGGATCAATGAAATAAAATAGCAAGGTCCCCTTTTGTTGTGATTGTTTGTTTATCTGTTTGTGAGAGGGTAAGAGGGAGACACAGAAAGGGAACAAGAACAAATGCAGCAATGATGCTCACTAGATACTATGTCAAAAATGAACTGTACAATCTGTAGGTGGGGACAGGAGGGGAAAACAGGGTGAGAGCAAGGGAAATAGTGACATTGACCCAAAAGAAATGTACTCTTTATCTGACTTATGTAACCATAGTCTTTCTGTACATCACCTTTACAATAACAATAAATAATTTTTTAAAAATACATAGGGGCTGGGAAGGTGGCTCAGTGGTAGAGTGCTTGCCTCACTTGCATGAGGCCCTGGGTTCAATTCCTTAGCAACACATAAACAGAAAAGGCCGGAAGTGGCACTATGGTTCAGGTGGTAGAGTGCTAGCCTTGAGCTGAAGAGCTGAGGGACAGCACCCAGGCCCAGAGTTCAAGCCCCATGAATGACAAAAATAAATAAATAAATAAATAAATAAAAATAGGAAATTCCAAGTTAGACAAAAATATGCCCAGAAATCTAGTGCATTTTGAAGACATTCTTTTAAACTATTAGGGAAAATAGATTGCAAAGAGATGTCTATCAGGAAAGAAAAATAAAAGTGAATCCCTACCTAACTTCATATTAAATTAAAGCAGATAAATGAAGGGGCCTTTGCAGGCTAGGTTAGAATGCTGACAAACAATGAATGACACCCCAGTCTTCCCACATTCAAAGGTGAAACAAAAAGTTATATACTGAAAATTAAACATTTAAAATCACTAGACCAAAAATACACAGAAAATCCAGGATGCAGGCATTCATGTCCTACGAATACTATACTGAAGTCTTATTCCCAGACTCTTGGTTTAAAGGCGGCCATTTCAGCGCCCCAGCTCTCTGGGACCCAGAGACAGAAAGTTCACAGAGACTCCAGCAGTCTGTCTGAGACAAACTTGTCACAAAGTATTCAAGTGACCCAAGATACTCGATGGGATCACATGCATATCAAGCCAAACCTGACTGCAAATTTAACAAATCCCACATATTGTGGGACTTAGCCAAATCCAGTGAGTCATATAAGTGGATTTTTGCTTTCATCGTGTTTTAGAGACTTTCCCTGAACTCTGTGAGCATCTACACCTTTTCTTTCTTTTTTTTTTAACAAGTTTGTGTTCAGTGATCCATGAATGTTGCGATACATCGCAAATCCCTACAATACCAGGCATGCTTAGAAAGATCTTATTTTTTGTTGCTCCTTATACTCTCATCTACTTTAGTGTGGATCAAAGCCTTTTCACAAATTTCAAAGGGCTACAACATTAAAAGGACTTCAATGGCAAAGTGTCAACAATTGTGTGCGATGAGCTGAGAAATGTTTCCGGAAATTTTCTATCAAAAGAGTGTACGCATCTGTAATTCTGACTTTGCACCAATGATCTCACAACACTGTCTGCAAGAATTAGAGGGCCCACACCCTGTAACTACAGGTAGCACAATTTTAAAGTACAGTTGGAAATGACACTTCTATCTGTGTTAGCAATGGAGGGGAGTTAATAAGGTTAGAACAGTTGTAGATTAGAATCACCTTTATAAATGCTTATTTACATGTTTGTTTAATGGGACCACTGGAAAATGCAGTATTGAGCTACCTTCAAAATGACCAGAGACTGTCCACAAAAATAAAAACTTCATTCCTTCAAAACTGTTTGTATAGGTCTTTTTATTGTTGCCTATGTTTCAAAATAGCTATGTAATTCCTATTTATTTTGGAAAATCTCTTCATTTTTAATCAAATGTTTTATAAATATCACCCAAAATCATTGACCTTGGATTTCATTTAGAAATTATTTCTAAGAATCACATGCAAGCATGCTTTGGGAAATCCAGTTTTCACTTCAGATAACCAGACCAAAAACACAGACAGGATAATCATAAAACTTGTTCTAGTCTGAAGTAGTTTGGTTTTAAACAAGGAGAAAATTGTATCTTACTCTGAGTTGTGTAAAACATATATTAAACAAATTCGACTATCATCTATTTAATGTTCTATCTCCAATTTGCATATGACCCAAGTAATTAAGAATCATCATCCTAAAAACACTCCAAATTTACCCTTCACTTTTACATAGAACTATTACAATTTCATTTAAATATTGAAATTCCCAGTAATAAGTTCAACTGAAAACACCTTATAAGATATAATCACAAGCAAAATGAACTCAAAAAAAGATATAACCACAAGCATTTATACTCATCGAACAATGTGATAGAAAAGGCTTCAAGTATTTCTGAGTTCCTTGATTCTTGGCATACCCAAGGTGATCTGTTGAGCATTTTCTGGGATATGGACAGTTGGCCTGATGACTCTTAGTTCTTTCTCATAAATATATTTTCTACCAGTGAACAAAAATTCTTAGTAAATGACTGAGATGCCTATAAAGCAATTTGAGCTGCGCATATGAAAAGTGTAAAAGGAGGCCTGAAATGTAAGATACTTTGCTATGAAATAATATTCCATTAAACAAAGAGCATCAAGAATGAAATGTACTGCTTAGTATGAGCTAAATACGTGACACGAAAATAAACTTTTTGCTAAATCAGTAAGAATCTAAAACTACCATGGACTACAGTTTGCTGAAGTATGAAGTGGTTACCATTACTTGCTCTTGTAGACTTGAGATGCATGCCTAGTTTGGGTTTGTCAAAGTGAAGATCAGGAAGCCAAATGAAATCTTACTTGGGATAATCTTCTGTTTTCTTGGTATTCTGTCCTCACTGAAATCTCAGCAGAATGAGTGAGAATTTCTCACAGAATTTCAACTCTAATATTATCAGAGTCCTCTATTTGTGGGGTGTTCTTCCTCTGCAACAACACTTTTGGGTTCATATTAATATGTTCCTTGTCTGAGTTTTTTAGATATTTCCCATATTTCTGAGAACATTCAAAGGGACATCAGGGCTTGTACTTAAAGTTTTCTTCCAAATGGATAATCCAGACTGTGGACATAGTTCACACCTGGAGAAGGAAGGGGAGAGGTAAGAGGGAAGGGGGAAGAGGGGAGGGGAGGGCAGTCTGTTCCTCACTAATTTTTTTCCCAGAAGAGCATCATCCTGGAGCCCTCTGAATCCATCTCACCAGTTCTCTGGCTATCAAATTGGCCTCACTTTATTCTAGAACTCTCTAAAAAAAATACAAAGTATAGTCTAGTCACATATGACTGCATATAAAAGAAAAGCTTCTGAGAAACTATTTAAGTGTCTGAGTTAAAAAAAATTAAATCTATGGTGGGCTTATTCTGCTACTAGCCTAAAGGAACAGAAAGCTGGAACTGTGAAAAGGTCAATTTTCAGACGCCTGTCTGATGGAGGTATTCAAGCATGGATGGAAAGAGAGGTGAGAACTAATCAAGCAAGCTGATCTCATCCTAAACACACGTTAATTTATGAGGTGTTAACAGCAGGGGAATTAGCCCATGAAATAGCTGCTCATTTTATTAAGCAAAAAGGTATTGGAATGTGTCAGTCTCATTATAACAGAAATAGGAAGTCTGTCATGCCAGAAGACAAGTAGATAATGACTGAAATGGGTTGCAAAATGGAGCCCGTCTAGTGAGGGGTCCAGGCCATCCCAGTTCAGGGTCCTAAATCAGAAGCCAAACTTTAAAGCTTGCTTCTTCAGTCTTGAAAAGAATCCATGAGCAACTGATGGTTGGTCTCCTCTTTCAATTTTCTCAGCTGTTTGCTGAGGAAAATTCCATTCCACTTCTTCCCAAGGGATAACTTTTGGAGTTGCTCATTTCTTCTAACTGGTAAATGTAATAGTTTCCTCTACTGTGTGTTTATCGACTCCGAAATAATCACTTGCAAATTCTAAGGGACAAGGAGTACAATGTACCTCCTTTGCATTTATTCAAAATCTACTAGCAGGTCATTGGAATGCACAGGCCAGTATTCCGAATATCACTTCTTGAGTTCTGAGATTCAGCATGCAGTATTTTGTTGAATTGATATAAATGCCAACGCAAAGCAAAAAGCAATCCAATCATTTAACTGGGCCTTATTTCCTTCATAACAAGTGTCTCAATCTGCTACATAAAGGTGACCTCTCCCTTTGCTGAAATCTTCTGGTAATTATGACCTGTATTATTCATTTGTCAATTTATTTTTATAAGAAAGTGTTTCTTTTTTACATGTGTGTTATTTTAGTATTTCATTATTGCATTCCTCCATTCTTAAGATTTAGTCAGATGTTTAAGTCTCAAAAAATAAAAGATGAATAATTAATATTTCAGATGCTCTCACTCTTATTTGGGAATCTAGGGCAGAGTTTGGAATAGTTAGGTCTAACCCAACAATTTAGTGACTAGGTTTTCTTGACCTCAGATAAAATATCAGAGAAAAGTGAACAGATACCCATAGATCCAAAAAGAGAAAAACTACATCTTTCAGAAAATCTTCACAGGATCCTAAATAAGTTCACTCATGAAGATACTTATGATCTTCTCACATCTGAAAAAACACAAGCTGGGCACAGAGAAATGCAATGTTTGTGTAGAGACAACCGGTGCACTTTGCAGCTTGTTTCTGTGATTTTGTATAAGTTACACAAGCTCTCCACAGCTCCATTTTCCCAAGAATGGGACACATACATATGAACCAAGTGGTCTAAGGCAGCCACTCCAGAAGCTGCTCAGATCATAGAGTCTGCTCAGGATGGCAGCACCAAATGCTGTCTTTATCCTCACGGCCATATGGATAGGGAAAATCAGGCAGCTGAATATATTTCCTTATATGATTTTATTACAGAACGATCAAAGATCTTTACCCAACTCTGACAGGTAAACAAGCTTTGATGCACACATTTTTATGCATTATCTCTCCCTGTAAACTCATCTTACTCTTCTACATTGGTTTTATTCTTAGTTGGAATATTTTTCTGCATGTATTTTTGTCTTATTACAATGTATTTTCCCATCTACAAAAGTATTATAAAGTTGTCTAAACACATGAGTAAGATCAAGAAAGTAAGCACTGATCAGGATGGTGATATGTGTCTGTAGTGATTGCTTCTTGAGAAGTAAAGATGGAAAATAGCAATACAAGGCCAGGCCCAGGGAACATAATGAGATGTCATTTCTAAAACTATACAGTTACTTGGGAGAGTGAAGAGGAGGATTGTAGTCCTAGGCCCTGGCAAAATCAAGAGACCTTACATAAAAACAGCTTAGTGTGTTCCTTGAGTGATAGAGTAATAGCCTAGCAAGTTTAAGTTCTTGAGTTTAAACCTACTGCCAACAAAAATTCATTAGTCAATTAGTTAATTACTAATAGATAACTATTAGACAGTGGCTAATTTCCTAAACGATTATCCAGTTTAGTTATTGTGTGTTAAGTCAACAAGCAAAAACAGAAAAGAAATGGAAAGCAAAAATGTAAACTGACCATAGTTTTTTACTTTCCAGATGGTTGCTGTTTCATTAAATAGAAAACCTTTAGTTCTAACCATAGTTTATGAGGGAAAATAGAAACTAAATAGAATCTTACCAGGGTAATGCTCTGGTATGGGGAAAAAGAACTTCAGAGAATTAGAAAATTTCTGAAAAGGTTTTAACTAGAATTTCTCTGTTACTTATCATTAGTGTCATTTTTTAAAAAATCTGATTAAGTTGAACAGGAAACCAACAATTCTTGAACATCTGAGATTTTCATGTTAGACCTGTCACTTTACAATAACTTCTCTCAACAGCTTGGACCTTACTATTTTACACCCTTGAGAATATTACCCAAGTCCTAGAGGTCAAAGTTCTGACCTAAGCCTCTTAGTTCCCAGAGATAGCCCATGCACCTGGTCTGCAAATTAATGTTTTTAAAGCACCCACCCCCAAACACATAAACTTTTAAAGCTCTAAGTCATTTCTTTCAATGTGTTTCAGAAAAATGCTGATCCTCACAGATTCACTTTCAAAAATCTGGATATAGTTTCCATAATATTTTGAGGGCAAATCTCCAAATGCTCAGAACTATTAAAGACAGTGGAAATGACCAGGCGGTCTTAACAAAAATTGTTATCAGCTATGAAAGCCGCCAACTGGAAACGTTTTGCAAATTAACCCTTCCATTTCCCCAGCTATGAACTTTCTAAATCAATTTCTTCAAGAAATCTGATTATCCTTTTATTTCAAAAGCTATCACTGGAAGAGAAAGGAATGAAAAAGCAGAGACCAATGGATTTTAGGTCAATAAAACTCTGCAGTACTATAATGGTGGACAGCACCAAGAATGAATCCTTAGGTAAACTATGCACTTTGGGTGAGAATGATGTGTCATTTGGGTTATCAGTTGTACAAACTGACACTCTGATATGAGATGTTGAGTGATAATGGAGAAAGCAATACACATGTCACAAAATTCAAACTGTGATGAGTTACTTATGAGACTATCAGATTTCAAGTATTAATGGGCTAAAACAAGGTTGTAACTTTGTCAAAAGAAAGTGCCTTTCATATATGTGATTAATAACAAAGGAGGCTATTTAGGACTCAATTTTTTACTAAGTTCCTTGAGTTAGATTGTGATATTTATATAACAAACATGATAGATATTCATAATCAGAGGCATCAGAGTTCTCATTAGGTACTCATTAAACGTCCACACCTTAGGATAACCTTGAAAGGTACATTAGACACTAATGAGTACAACTCTTATTAATGATAATGGAACTTGCATGCATGCAGCAAGGATAGTATTGACAAACTGTAAAAATAATAGCAACTGGAATTTCAGATCCAGCATTATTCTCTGGTTCAAAATGCTTTGCTAGGAAACAAGACATTATGTAGCTCAAATAAAACGTGGAGTCATTGGGCCCTTACTTAGTTTTTTTTTCTTTATTTTGAATGTAAGTTCTTAAGTTTCCTTAATAGATGACTACCCAAGCTATGTTTCAAGTCAATCAGCAATTGAACTTTCCTAAGACTTCTAATAGACCTAGTCATGAATATTACTGTCTTTCGGAGTCCGCTTTCTCCTTGCTACCTAGGCTTCCTGATGTGCTTAAATTCCTTTTCTTCTTTAAACCTTTTTAAGATGAAGAAAGTAAGGTCACCATCTTGGAAGAGGAGAAATTCTGATCTGATGAGACTCTCTATCTACCAAATAGTAATCTCCTAATACACAGATATCATCGTGAAATTCAGTAATATAAAAGGCAGCTGCTCCAATTGTCCAGACATTCATATTTATAATTAACTGAAATCTACTCTGTGGGTTATTTCTGTACCAAAAAAAAAAAACTTAGCTCTGAAAGCTGAAAGAAATAACCTTAATTTCTCTTTCACCTGAGACCCACCACACAAAGAGCTACTTCTATGCTAATGTTTTCACCCACTGAATATTCCCACTTTATCATCTGATTAAGGTAGGTTTGTGACCCATGGGCATCTCTAGACAGGTGATAGAGAGGCGGTCTCCTGTGCTGGAAAGGCAGCTGGAATTAATCACAATCATTCACTATTAGCTCTGCAGTGTGCAATGTGGGAAGCTTATTATCCCTGGAAACTAAGTGGCATTCTCTCCAGTAATGCAGCTTTACCTGGCATTAGATATTCTGCCAGCCCAACCCCTTGGACACCCTCCGGTCCCATGGGTATCTTACCAGGAGGGAATTGAGAGAAAGTTTTTAACAGACCATCAAATCTGACCACTAATCCTTTGGTCAAATAGCAGTACTTTTACAGCTTGTAAATCGGTTATATAAATGGGTCATTAAAAAATACTGTTGTTCTTGAAACACTAAAAGGAAAAAGACTGTTCAAAATACCCTTCATTCATTCCTATACTTGTGAATTTTGTATCTCTTATTAAGTCACAGCCATGCATCGGAATGGGACAGACAGAAAATGTTCCACCTCTGAATCTCAATTCCTGGCTTTCTAAGAGAATCAACAATAGCAGGCTGTGTGACAGAGCCAAACTGAAGGCATTCTGACATCAGGATGCTCAATCCAGCTTCCATGTGAGGGCATCCCAGAGAATCTCATTCTCTGTTGAATCTTAAAGGACAAGTAAGGGTTCTTCTGGTTAGGTGCTACATAAGCACCTAGCACAAAAGGAAAAGAAATGAAGAGAAAGACTAAGTAAACACACAATCATCAACAGTGCTATAATGGCAAAGCTCCAACCCAAAAAGAGAAGGAAATGGAAAATGGGGATAGATGTGAAAAATACAGAAGCTTCCACAGACCTCAAAAAAGAGCAATTTGGATCATGACTCCTTTTTATGCTTGAACAGAAAGATTGCATTTATCGATCTTCAGACCATCAGTAGAGAACATTTTGAAAGGGAAGAGACGACAAATGGAATTTGATTTTGATTCCGTGTAAGACGGAGCATTCATAAGGAATGTCTGTGAAGATGTGGGCTGCCAATTTCTAGTCTCTGATTGAGAGAAGACAACATATAGCTATCTGTGTCATCAGAGGACAAAAATGACACCAGACATCCTGGTGGAATGAGGTCATTCAGGAAAAGAGTACAGTATGGAAAGAAAGTGCTAACATGAGGCTTGGACAAAGTACTAAAGGGGTCACCTAAGGAAAAGAATTCCAGTCAGACTTCAGGAGAATGTGTAGGATTTGAGAGCCGGAACATATTTGTATGCTGAGTAATGAAAGCCAGCTGAGCGGAACTTAAAAACATAGGCAGGTCAGAGTACTTACTAGGTCAAGGCTTCTTGCATTTATCTAGGTTTCTGAAATGTTCTACTATCTCATGGGATTTAATTATACGTGAACTTTATTCCCAAAGAATACATGCTCCTAAGAAATGAGCTGGAAGGGTCATTTTCTTAACATTGCCTTGGATGTGTTCTCAGATTCAAGGTCTTCTCTAAGGCACTGCTGGATGTTAAGGAAGATCAGGAGGCTGTGTCCACGAGATGGAGTTTAGATTTTATTCATTGTGAGGAGGAAGATCTGAGCATTAGAATTCCAGAGTCCAGCTAACTTGGCAGGTGCTGATGATGAATAAGACACCTTTGTTTAAGACTTCACGAAGAAATTCAGGGGCACAGATCCTTACATCTTTCCTCATTTTTGGTGGATATTTCTTTGAATGGGGGTTTGACTGCTCCTAGGTCTCTTTCTTACATACAGGCTTCTCTACCACTGATTCAAATCAGATTTCTACACACTCCATAAACAGACCAAGTCAACATGGCCAGTAAGGCCTACATTGGAAGATCCTGCACAGCCATGAGAATGGATTTATACAAGAACCGGCCTCTGGCAGCCCTCTCCTTCTCAGAGTACCTTCCAGTGGCTCTATGACCTCATGACTTCTCCCACTCAAGACCTTTGTTCATTCTTCTCCTCCTCCTCTTCTTCCTCCTCCCCATCTTCTTCCTCCTCCCCATCTTCCTCCTCCTCCTCCTCTTCTTCCTCCTCCTCCTCCTCTTCTTCCTTCACTTTGAGATCTTGTATGAATAGCAAACTCAAAACTGCAAGACAGGGTTTGTGATTCATACCCACATTACTGCTCAGTACCCTTCACAGAAGGGAGCAGCTGCATAGCTCAGCTGTGTAGTGACTCAGAAGGGAGCAGCTGCATAGCTCAGCTGTGTAGTGACTCAAAGCAGAAGCCCAGTACTCTCCTCCCTGCCTCCCTCCCTTCTCTTTTCTCTCCACATGGGATCCAGCAGCACATCCTCCTGGCTGCTACTGGGTAGGCCTGGACCCATACCCCTCTCCTCCTCTCTGCTGCCTGTACCTGTGTCCCGCCATTACTCTACCATGCCACTAGCATGCTGCTCTGCCTCTGCTTTTACTTATGAAAAAAGCTTATCATCTTCTAACCTTGTGCAAATTATATCAGTCTTCCACCTTATATCATTCTTCCTAATAAACCATTCCAAGCAAATCTAGTCTGTCAGGGTCCCATATCTGCTCCTGATCTCCTCTCTCTACTCTTCATGCTCGACATTGGCCACATTGTTCCCTGAAATAGTAAAGCCCCTTCCAGCCTCAGGCCCTTTCCATTTATTGTCTACCTGCCCTCTGGTCTTCACAGGTGCGTCTTTGCTTTCCCTTACCTAAAGATCACCACAGTTAACAGCTTCTTCTAGCTACCTCCATAAGGGATGCTTCCTCGCCCCAGCCATATTTCCTTCACCTAGCTTTTTACTATTTAGAATTAATCTTTTTATTTATTTATTTTTTGTATTGCTGTTTTCCCCTCCACTAACATGCATATTTAATGGAGTGACATTATCTCCAAAAACGTACTCATTACCCAATTATGTAATTGTAAACCCCTCTGTACATCACCTTTATAATAACAAAAATCTCTCTCTTTCTCTCTCTCTCTCTCTCTCTTTCTTTCTCTCACTCACACACACACAGACACACACACACACATTTAATGAAAGCAAGGTACCACGGCTATTTGAGTTACTACTGGGCCTTCCTGGAGCCAGGTATAATGAGGTGTTGGATTCTTGATAAAGTTAAGTAACACTGAGATAACAGTTTTCTCCTTCAAATGCAGATACCCCATACCTCTACTGGGGAGTATGGAAAACTTTGATTTAAAATTGTTAGACCCGGACTCTGAAGGAATGTGGACACACATCTATAATGGGTGAATAAGGACATGCGTCTGTGACTTTGCTAATGAAGTCAAAGTATCTTCAGAAATTTTAGGTACTCGGACAATGGTTACATAATGAAATGCCCCTCAATAACATTAGCAAGTGAAGTCCAATTTCATTTTTAAATCAGGTAAATAAATTTTGTAAAAAAAAAAAAAAAAAACCTTTCTCAGCACACTATTTCAGTGAAAAGCAAGGACTCCGAAAAGTTGACAAACCTAACTTTCCTTCCCATCAGTGACTACCCATTAAGACCCAGGACCACAGCTGGGACATACAAGACCTTGAGAAGATGTCAGCTCCAGCACAAACAAACACAGTTCACTCACTGTCTCTGCAACACATCCCCCTGAAGCTCCACAGTTGTGTCCTGCACCCTTCCTGGCTAACACGTCCAGGGTGACTAGTGATTGGAGAAAAGGAGCCTGGGCTCTTGTGCCAGAGAGCAAATGGGAGGGGCCAGATGGCTGGCCAGGCTCACACAATGTGAGCTCTGCAGAGGCAGGAGCTGGTGATAATCACTTAGGCCTCCAGCAGGAAGGGAAAGGGAGCCTGGGGACCCAATTTGGGTCTAACAAGCAACATAAGCTAGATTTTCATAAAGAGAACATCCACTTCCCCACCCCCCACCAGCCGCGGTAATGACTGTGCTGGGTGGGTCGGCTGTGGGGCTTGGGCTACCTCCCTGGTCACTGAGATGTCTCCAGCGCTCAGCCTACCCCCCTGTCAGTCTTGAACATCAGAGAAGTCTCACAAGGACTGTCTTTCTCCTTTATAAATATGTGTGCCTGATCACTGTTTTTTCACAGGTTTATTGGAAGAACCAATATGAATAAATCTATAGGAAAAGCTTCAAAGAAGAGAGGCATCGGCCCTTTTCATGATAGCACCTCTCTTTTGTCAACGTCATATTTGTGATTTCCTCTGTGTCTGTCTTTCCACTGTGCCATCAACTCCATTGAAGGTGGGGTAGTCAAGGACTAGCTTTGTGTTTGGCAGACTTGTGTTTGATGTGTGACCCTACCTATACTAGAAGTAGCTGAGTGAAGGGCTAGGGATCTGATCTTCAGGTCCATCAGTGTACTGATGTATGAATAGGAGGCCCTTTGGGCCTCCTTTAAGAGAAGCCTACATAAGTATGAGAATAGCAACTTGCAAATAATTTCCCTCAGAGGCAGCTTTCCTTGGTGCAGAAGTGCTGGCTGGGAGGTCATTGTCCAAGGCAGTGATTTCTGCAAGGTAGTCCCCACAGGGCTCAATTCCTTCTTCCACAGGTGGAAATTATAGTGACCCGTATGTTAGAATGTGAGCAAAAAAGCTCAAAAGCTATGTACCTATGACCATCTAAGATGATGCTAAGTGAAATGAACTCCAAGATAGGGATACAAGAGGTCTTTGGTGTTGTTTTTAATGTACTATGTGATTTTTTTGTTTCCTTTGTATGTTCTCCCCACCCCATGGCATATCCCCTGTTGTCACTGTATTTGATTTTGGTGTCCTGCATCTTGTATATGCATTTGTCTAATTTGGGAAGGGGAAGGGGAATAACAATATGCTGAAATAAGGACACAGGATGACCCATTGCAACACTGATACCCACAAGACACTATATTGGAAATGAACTTTACAACTTCAGGGGGTGGGGGGGAGGAGTAGGAGAGGTGAGGGAGGGAAGGGATAGTGGGAGAACAACAAAGGAGGGGGTAACAATGCTCAACAAAAAAATGTACTCATTACCTTACTCAGATAACTGTAACCCCTCTGTACAGCATCTCTACAATAAAATAACATTAAAAAAAAGAATGTGGTAGAGACTGTGTGATATCTGGAAAACATTTTTAATTTTATTTTAAGTAAAAGTAATGATATTTTTTTAAATACAGTAAGACCAAGACACAGTGTGCATGGGGAACTTTAGAGCTGGTATCACCTCTTTGGACTTCCCTGGGGAAACCCCATCCGAAATGAGAATTCACCGGGCCACTGGGCCCAAACCACCTCTGTTTACCATGTCACTTATTAACGGAAGGTGAAAGGCATCCAAGAGGTAGTCAGTCTCTCCTTTCTCATTTTTCTTCTCTGCATTTAGCCAAGTTTGTTTAATAAATAAGTTCTGGATCCAAGGGTTTCAAGCAGTAATGAGTCAACTAGCACCAGCAATGGCAGTTCTCTGAGCTTTACATTGTTGAGAACTGTGCTAAAACTGAGAATCAAGTCCTGAAACACAACCAGCAGGCATGGAAAAACTCATACGCATACTGCCTCACACCTTAGCTGAAATTATATAAGTAAAACTGAGTCCTACCTCAGAATAAAGCAATAGCTATGATGTGCTCATACGAAAAATGTGTTTGGTGGAAGGCCATTTCCCAATAGTAAAGCACCCAACAAAAACTCATTTTATATTTATGTATGTATGTTCAGATTCAGCCTATCCAGAGGATAAGCCTATCCATATTCATCAATATACCCATTTCTAAACCACCCTTTTTCTTAGGCCTATACAAGCATGGAACAGCATAATACCTATTTTAAGCATTTTAAATTATATATAGGGGTATATTGTAAGTGTAAAGACAAAGCAAGGGGAAAAACTCATTTTATTTCACTTCTAAAATTTCTCCAATTTTATGGATATGTAATAAAGAAAAAACTGTAAATATTTAAAATGTACCGTGTGATATTCTGTTATATTTTGTGAAGTAAACTATCATCTGCAAGCTAATTGGCATACTCATCACATCATCGTGTAGTTACCATTTTGTGTGTGCAGTGAGGATATTAAGAAGAAATCACTCAATAAAACTTAAGTGTACAATACAGTATTGTTAATTATAGTTGCCATCCTGTAACAAAGAGCCCCAGAATTGATTCTAAAGTTATTACAAAGTATGAATTTTAATAGAATCACTACAAATCATAATGAAATCTCTGTGTTGGATTTTTTGTGCTTTATTTCCCCTCTGTGATCAGGAGAACAGGGAAGGAGCTAGCAGATTGCAGTGGAGTTTTCTGGTGATCAACTTGTTTCATTTCTCACTTACCTAGACAGAAGCAACTCTGTTGATGTTCATGCTTCTGGACTTGCTGTCAATCCGCCTGGTGTCCGGCCTCTTAACTACTCCCTCTCTTCCTTTAGCCTGCAGATAAAACAGTTCTGCTTCATATGCACTCAGGCCATCTCATAGTATGAACCTTTGAATTTCTGCTTTTCACTTTCACTGATGGCCCCCACCTGGCACTGAATGAAGCCTTTCATACTGCCAGAACAAGTTGCTTTATCTGTTTCTTCTTCCCAGGTCCCACCAGGGACTTAGCTTGGTAGGTGACTTGCATAACCGACTAAGAGTAGCAAGTGTATTTTTCCTTTCTCAACTCACGAAAAGTATGCTGTCATATGCGGGTGTTAAGCCTAAAATATAAACACATATGTGAACACATGTAGGATCCTATCAGATGATTAAATGTAGGATCATATAGGATCATTTAGTATCATGATCATCATCATATGAAACCCCTTTGAGCCACTAACCTTAAATAAACATGAACATTCAGAAACTGAACCAGGTCTTACCTGTGGTATGGTACTAGTGGAAGACAATAGATAAATTGAGAGGACTAAGAGGGTAAAGAAAGTAAAAATATATTTTTTATATATGTGAATAAAAATGGAACAAGAAAATCTGAGGAAAATTGTCTACTAAGCGGGGGGGGGGGAGAGAAACGAAAAAGAATGATAGAGACGGAGATGCGTAACCAGACGCTTGTATACATAAAGGGACATGTTAAAATGAAACTCCCATGCACAATTAATTGATGCTAATACATAAATAAATAAATAAAATTTTGGTAAATAAATAAATAAAATATGGCGCACTCTATAGAATTTCCTTATAGGTTTGTGTACCTTTGGCCTTTTTTTTTTGTCTCTGTTGATGGGGTTGCACATTTCCAAGTTACCACAGCGTGAAACTGTGTGTTTAAAAAAATGTTTTTAACTAGAATTTCCCTGCTAGCACTTGAGCAGTCCAATTATCTGAGGCCAATTTCTTGCAGCAAAACATTCAGCAAAAATGACCTCTTTGGGAGACAAAATTTCCAGTCTGAACAAAAGTTCAAAAGTATACCTGGAACCGTGTTTTTCCCTGTCTCATTATATACCTATTCAAGCCTCTATAGGACAAGATCCAGGACACACAACCAACAAGCTTACATAATCTGAGTTTTCAATTCTGGGAGAAACTGCCAGGGACACAGGTTTAGGTGAAGCCTAACAAAATAGATCACACTCCAGTTTAACTTCAAGGGGGGAGGGGAGAGTAACAAGTGGCCAGAAATTATCTTCTAGTGGGGAGATGGGGAGGAAAGGGATGGTAAGGGAAAAGCAAAGGAGGGGGCAACCATGCTAGGAAATGTACTCACTACCTTGCTAATGTAACTGTAACCCCTCTGTATAGTATCTTTACTATAAAAAATAAATATTTAAAATAAAAAAGAAAGGAACTATCTTCTCAATTATTCTAGACATGGCACAATAAAATACCACTACTCTCTCCTCCCTCTTACCCAGAATCCTCTATCACCCCAGCTACCCGGAAGGCTGAGATCAGGAGAACTGTGGCTCAAGCCATGCTGCTCAGTCTCGGCAGAAGAAGGCAGGCATGGTGGCATGGACCTGGCATCCCAGCTCTTGTTGGAAGCTTAACATAGGCAGACTGGTGTAGACACGTGTCTGGACAGGAAAGGAGACTCTGTCTCAAAAATATAACCAGGGCAGGGGCTGGGAAGTTGGCTCAGTGGTAGAGCGCTTGCCTTGCATGCATGAGGCCCTGGGTTCGATTCCTCAGCACCACATACGCAAAAAGAAAAAAAGCCGGAAGTGGCGCTGTGGCTCAAGTGGTAGAGTGCTAGCCTTGAGCTGAAGAGCTGAGGGACAGTGCCCAGGCCCAGAGTTCAGGTCCCACAACTGGACCCCTCCAAAAAAAATAACCAGGGCAGAAAGAGACTGGAAGCATGGTTTAGTGGTAGAGCACTTAACTAGAAAGTTTGAGGGTCTGAGTTCAAACCTCAGGGCCACCGAACATATATATAACATATAATATATATAGTATATATACTATATACTATATTATATACATTATATATATTATATATACTATATACATACTATATACTATATATACACTATATATACTATATAACATATACTATATATACTATATGTACTATATGGATATACTATATATAAAATATATAATGTGTGTATATTTGAATATATAATATGTGTATGTACATATATGTATGTATGTGCATATATAATGTGTGTATATATATACATAATCTCTGTGATTCCTTTGATGCCAGTCAAGTACAGAACTGAACAAATGGCCCTTCTCTTAGCAAGACAGGAACCTGACAAAGGGACTGGCAGGGCAGCGTGGTTCACAGTGAGCTCTTTCCACTGTCTGGGGAGAACCATGCCTCCAGGGGGTTGACTGCTACGTGAGGGCAAACACTGGCCAGGCACAACCAAGAGGGATTCCGGGGCATCCTCTGGCAGCCTCACAATGGGAGGAGACTGGCATCTGCTGTGATGACAGCCTAGCACGTAACAGTCACTGCAGCAGTGATGTCACCTGACAGATGCTCTAGGAACGAGGCCCATGAGCAAGGCTTAGGTGCCTAGACCCAAGTCTTTGTCAAGGGAACTTGACAAAGAACATCCCCACCCTTCTAGGTTAAGTAACATTTTTCTCTTTTAGAACTGCCTGAAATCTACCCTATCCCTTCTAAGACAACAACTGCCTTCTGATGCCGACATCCCTGGCATCAGCAGTGAGAACCCAGCTTCACCACATCACCTAATACGCTTGCTCGAAAAGGAAAGGTGAGGATTGCCAGAATGTTACCATTGACAGCTAATTTTTTTTAATTTTTTTATTGTGACTACAGAGGGGTTACAATTACATGGGCAAGGTAATGAGTACATTTCTTATCAAGCATTGTAGCCTCCTCCTTTGTTTCCCCTTCCCATCCCTTCCCATCCTCCCCCCCACCACCCCGTACTGAACGCACCACCACCCCCCCCGCACCAAAGTTGTAAAGTTCGTTTTTGACATAACGACTTGTACATCTCATTGTTGCAATGGGTCCACCTGTATCCCTATTTAAAACAATTTGTTTTTTTCCTTCCCCTCCACAAATTATACCAACATCAAATACAGTGAAAGCAGGGGTTATACCGTGGGGGAGGGACACACAAAGCAACAAAAAAAAATCTTATAATTGCGTTAGAAACAATCTCATGAAAGAAAAAAAAACATTTGAATACATATCTTAGAGTTCATTTCCCTAACATCACCTTATCTGACCTTTTCTGCTTGACTCATTGCAAATAAGGGAAAACATGGGACCTATGTGTCTTTGGGCCTGGCTTACTTCACTTAATATAATTTTTTACAAGCCTTTCCATTTCCTAACAAATGGGGCAATTCTTTCTGATGGAGGCATAGAATTCCATTGTGTATATATACCACATTTTCTTGATCCATTCATCTACTGAGGGGCATCTGGGTTGGTTCCATATATTAGCTATACTAAATAGTGCTGCAATAAACATAGTGGTGCTGGTAGCTTTAGTGTGGTCTTGTTTGTGAACATTTGGGTAAATGTCCAAAAGTGGGATTGCTGGGTCATAAGGGAGCTCTATGTGGAGTCTTTTGAGGAACCTCCATACTGCTTTCCAAAGTTGTTGAACAAGTTTACACTCTCACCAACAATGTAGTAAGGTTCCCTTCTGTCCACATCCCCTCCAGCATCTGTTGTTTTTAGAGTTCTTGATTATAGCCATTCTAACTGGGGTGAGGTAGAATCTCAATGTTGTTTTGATTTGCATTTCTTTTTTGGCTACAGAGGTTGAGCATTTCTTCATGTGTCTATTGGCCATCCTTCTTTCCTCTTCAGAGAAGTTTCTCTTTAAGTCATTTGCCCACTTATTTATTGGGCAGTTGTTTCTTTGAAGATCTGTTGTTGGGGGATTTAATTTTTTAAGTTCCAAGTATATTTTAGATATGAGACCCTTGTCCGTTGTATGACTAGTGAAGATCTTCTCCCACTCCATAGGCTTTCTATTGATCTTGCTAGCTATGTCCTTTGCCATGCAGAAGCTCTGCAACTTCATGCAATCCCATTTTGACAGCTAATTTTTAAAAAGAAAAACACTCAAGTGGCAAAGCAGAACGTGACTCTACATCCTATCCAGCCTCAGGTCACTAATTCACCTGCTGCATCCCTCTCATAGGGACTCGGGGTGGTGTTGGTCCCCTCTCCAGTGTGGTCACGATTTGACCTATACCACCCTTGCTCCCTACAGGACACCAAGGTGAACTACAGCTGAAGTTCAAGTGCTGCAGGAGGGTTTCATAGTGGATTATCTGGGATGAGAAGGAGGAATGGAATAAGACTTGGAACCCTTTGATCCATCACTTCCAGCCCACCTGATGGGCACTACTGACCACTGGTCACGTTGCTTGAGGTCCCTCAAACTCACCGCACTGCTGAAAACTAGTGATGTGTGCCTTAGAAATATGGATTCCGTAACTGCTCAGACATCCTTTTGGATAAAGAGCTGAGTTTAGCCCTGGTTGTTCAAAATCCTGTCTTAAAGCATTATCTGGAGCATACTTTGGAGAATGGAGCCTCTGGGAATCAATTTAAGAAGTTGTGAGTCTGTTTGGGAGAAAGCTGTCCATTCCTTCCTGTCTGGCCCCCAACCTGGTATGACTCACAAGTGAGAGTCTAGGGGAGCAGGAGAAACTCCGGAGAAGGGGGGCATTTATGTAGGTTCTGTGGGCCAAGCATTGTGCTAGGCAGTTCACTTGAATTATCTGTTCTAAACATCACTATGGTTTAGTAAAAGTAGTAACTATGTTTTGCATAGGAGGAAACAGACATTCAGAGTGGTTACTTAACTGTGAGTAAATGATTCAAATCCAGAGGTTATCCCATGATCCTGTCCTCTCTGGGGCAGTTTTAAATAGTCTCTGTCAAGAAGCAAGTCTCCAACTTCCCCTGTTACAGGGTGAGAGGAATGGGGAAGGATTTGAGTAGATCAGATTACCAAGGTTCTACCACACAAACGACTGCCTATCACTTTCAGTGACAGTGTTCAAATCTAACTCGAAGTGGTTTTGTGGCTACCATCATCTGCAAGGCTCTCTCTACCCCGTTCAAGGTTGTAGAGCCTGGTTTTCTGTTTGCAGGGTTGAAATGATGAGATTAAACTATTATCAAGTAAAACCACATGCACTCTTGATTTTAAAATATCTCTGCTCTCAAATGGCTTCTCTGGAGGAAAGGGGGCTATAAATCCCCTAAATAAATAATAATAAATGTTCTGGTCTGTGTCTGTTATCACAGAGAGATTACTTTGCCATGCTGGCACTTAGCAAATGAGAAATGTCAAAACAAATAAACTGCCTAATCCATATTGGATCATGACAAATTGATTTGGAAATCCTGTTTTCTCCTATCAGGTGCTGCTTCTGAGATGGATTGTCTCACATTTTTTATACTGGCTCTGGGGCCTTTGACTCATGTGATTGAGAACAGAAAGGCAATCTAGCAGTTCTAGAAGGTATCTGACAAAATAGTTTAAAAAAAGTTTTTATCATTCTTGTCTCGAATTGATATTTTATGTCACCCTTGTATAGGAGACATGACTACATCAACATTTTATGCTGGGAAAAATAGGCCTAGTATCTCTAACCATTTCCACCATCATCTACTTTTTAGTCGTTCATCCTGAATATCTATTAAGAATGTATCTTCTTGAAAATTATGCAGAATTTTAATCACTTTG
This sequence comes from Dipodomys ordii, assembly GCF_000151885.1. Classification (NCBI taxonomy): domain Eukaryota; kingdom Metazoa; phylum Chordata; class Mammalia; order Rodentia; family Heteromyidae; genus Dipodomys; species Dipodomys ordii. Next base: position 3,541,398 of record NW_012267281.1, read on the forward strand.
GTAGCTATCATCATGCAATTACTGCTGAAGAGATTCTTGAATTACTTGTGTTATCTTTGAAAAGAACTTGTGGGAAGCTGTTTCCTGCCCTAGCAAATTAAGACATTTATGTTAATATTTATGATCATATTTTTAGATATTTTCTTACATCATTCTTAATTTGCTGCTTTCTTATGCAGTTAATAATGCTAATAATAGATAACAAATACAATGTTCCTCTTTGGGTTGTTAAATCATCATCACCTGGAAGCCACAACCTCACTGCAAGGTAGATGCTATTATGATGAACCTACCAATGACGGGGAAATAGATAAGCAGACTCAGAAACTTGCCTAAGGGCATGGGTGAGAAGTGATTTGAACCCAGGCCCTCCAGTTAACTAGTTCCTGCTACCATGCCTTCCTTAATGAGTGAAGGAAGTTCCACTTTCTGTCTTGGGATGCACTTTAAACCATTTTGCTTTCCTTGCAAAATTTTTTTTGGGGGGTGGGCGGTCGTGGAGCCTGAACTCTGGGCCTGGGCACTGTCCCTCAGCTCTTCAGCTCAAGGCCAGCGCTCTACCACTTGAGCCACAGTGCCACTTCCAGCTTTTTTTCTTTTTGCTTATGTGGTGCTAAGGAATCGAACCCAGGGCCTCGTGCATGCAAGGCAAACGCTCTACCACTGAGCCACCTTCCCAGCCCTCTTTCCTTGCAAATTTAAAACTTAAGTCAAACTAAGGAATCAGAGCAGGAATTGATGAAGCCATTTTATACAGGTCTAGTAATGATCAAACTCCTAACTGGATGGGAAGAAACATCAGTAAGCAACAGATATTTCTAAGCTCACATCCTCCTCTCTGGGTTAGTTCTGCTTGATGTTAACCTCAGCTCACAACCGTTGTCATTTTTGCTTGTGTTTCATATTCCTTTTGGAATATGAACCATTTCTGGTAAAAGTTCTCAAAGAAGTGAGGAACAAAAGGAACATACCTGATCATAATAAAAGCTATCTCTGACTGACCTACAACCTACATCATATAAAGGGTGGAAAACTAACATCACTTGCTCCAAAATCAAGAATAAGGTAAGGGTGTTTGCTCTTCCTGCTCTTTTGCAATATAGCACTGGAACTGCTAGCCATTTCCAAATAAGAACCAGGTCCAGCCAGGAGGAGGTACACAAAATAAATACCCCCAGATGAGTACTTTTTCTGAAATAGTGGTAATAAATAACTTCGTGGTAAAATCTGTACTTTTTATAAAAGGGTAGGACACTATTAAGATTTTTCCCGGGAATATTGTTATGAAAATATATTTTTCTGCAGTGTCTTCTGAATAATGTAATAAAAGAGTTGAGTAATTTTTGGAATATTCCATGTTCCCCACTGAATATGGACTTTGTGAAGCTCAGTGTAAAAGTGAAACATAAATCCAATTAAAATACCATTCACAATTTTTGAAGATTTTAAGAATGCAAGATCTGAAAGAAAATAAATGTGTCACAAATAAACATGCTATTAAATAAGGAGGACATTACTGCCAATCAATAAAGACGTTTTCAATTTCAGCAGTACACATTTGACATAAGAAAAAAATTATGAATTTAATTAGAAAAATACAAAGGTCTCAATAGCCAGATGAAAAAACATGGTGAGATGTTCATGAGAGAGAAAATACAGCTGTCTAAATACTTGGAGAATGTCAAAGAATTAAAAAAAATGCACCTTAAATTATAAAATTCTGATCTTAACCTATTAAGCTTACCAATCCACTGACAGGGAAAATGTAATGGTTTTCTGAAGTATGATTTGGAAATGCATGAAGAGATGGAAATGAGAGGAAAGGAGAATGAAAGGAAAGGTATTTTTTAATGTATAGCAGATAGCTAAGAGGATGAGATTCTTTAGTGTTTCCTCCCTTTTACTTTTCTGTTTCTCAAGGTTTACATAATAAGATATTTATAAGACAAATGAAACCACAATAACATAAAAACTACTTTTAATTAAGCTAAACATAATGCAAAGTTTTGAACTAGACAATCTCTAATTGACTTCTACTTATAAACAAATACATTATCTAACAGTGTTACTGTTCACTTTCCCACAATGGCTACACAAGGATAGGAACTCAAACACATCTCCATCATTGGTGAGACCACACATGAGCTACCACAAACTTCAGGTTTCTATGAAACCCCATAAATTGTGGCCCCCAAACTAGGCCTTCAAACACATAAGCCTTCAATCATTGATTCAATTTAGTTTATTCTCTTGTTAGGAGAGAAAAATAAGCCACGTAGTTCATTCTAATAAAATAAAACCTAAAGCACAATTCATGGGTTTAGGTTTCACTTCTGTTCCTTGAGTTTTGTCTCTCCCTTACTCGATCATTTAAAACTGGGAAGTCTTCCTGTGCCTGTTTCTTCATTTTCATGTGATTCATTGGGGACCTTAAGGGAATACCATCAAAATTTGCTTACCTCGTCCCAATGAAGGTAAGATTGCTTTGGGGAGATTGCTTCTTAGAATAGAAATCCCATTATTTCTATATATCATCATCAAGAAGATCTTACACTACAGAGACAAATTCCCAATCTAATTAATCATCACTCTCACTTTTTGCACCTCAAAGTTAGAAGAATTTTTCAGTTTACCATATATTTGTAAAATGGGAGATTAAACATACCTTGGTGACTCAAACCCTTTTTTCCGTTGTCTTCTTAATTGCATTTACCTCAGCCACAGGTTTAAGTTTATCACAACACTACAGATCATTCATTGCCAAAGTCACTTGAGCAATCACTTGAAAAGCTAAAGTTCACCCATAGTAAATGTCTTCTCAAATTGTTACCTTCCATTATATGCATTCTTTCCACTGACTTTATCCCATCCAAATCAAAGTCTGTAATGAATCTCCATTTGCACTCTTTTGTTCAATGCTCTTTGGGCTTTGAAATTATTATTATTGTTGTTATTATTGTTATTATGTTTTAAACTTTCTTCCTCCAAGCTGAGACCCGAATCTTTATGTTTTCTTATGCTATCTATTCTTCTAAACACATCTTTGCTTATTTATAGAATCCTTTGCCACTTTCAATCCTTTTACAAATTCTGGGACTTTCTTTTAGTCTCTTAGCTCCTCTAGTATTTCTAGATGAGTTGAGCATGAGATGTTCGTGCAGTTTCATGGTAGACAGTGCAAAGAAACAGTACGTAACTATCTGAAGTAGTCCAGGCAGTTCCTCCCTTCTCTCTCTTTTCCAGACTACTCAACCCACAGCCCAATCACTAGATTTCTTTGCCATGCTGGTAAATGACTACTTGTCAACTGGGAGTTAACCATGGTTTGATTCTTACCCTCTCACAGTTATTTCAGTAATTTCACCTCTCTCTGAACTGAGCTTGCTTCTGGTCTCTACTATGCACCTAGTGTTTCAATATCAAGTTTCTAATTCACCAAAACCAATTGTAAAGAGTCACAATCCAAAATCTTGATGACTAACTTCCATTTAACAAATCATACACTGGACCTACTTCAAAAAGTAACTTCTGTTCATTCTCCATCCTGGTCTTCTCAGTTAATACATCTATTCTTCACATTCACAGCACTCAGACCCCATATGATAATCATGAGCTTGGAGGACACGGTTTCTGAGATTCTTAGAAATGTCATTTTCTATGCTGGAGGCAGTAGTTCTTATCAGTTCTTCTGCCTCGGGTTTGCCATCTTTGATTATAAACCATCAAGGTGGGAAGGGGAATGTGGGAAGACAACCAGAAAAGCCAAAATGTCTCAAAATAGGAGTCTGAGTGACAGGTAGGGACTTGAAAAAAACATTCAAAAGCATGGAACAGGCTCTCTTAGACACATGAATTATTTCTTAACACACTTATGAACTTAGCCAGACACTGTCCAACATGCTTCCTCCATAATTTGAACTGACTCCTCCAATCAAAATATAAAGTGGGTGAGTAGTAGAGACTTCAGTTCAGCTTCATGAGACAGAAAACACAAGCTAAGAGTGAGTAAAGCAACTCTCTTCTATGCAGTGCTGTGACTATGAAGAATAAATTTATTAATGGAGAAGGTTAGGATGGGCAATTAATGGAAATCCTTTCTCAAAATAGACCCAGTATAGGATCTGTTCAAATGGAAGTTAGTCAACAATAATAAGCAGTGACTAGATAATCATTCGGAAGCCAGGCTCTCCTCACCGCATGAAGATGGGGGCCTCCTCTTTGTTCATGTGCCCCCAAAGAGGTGAAAGGAAGAAGCAAGGATAGAAGTCCAGGCTCCCTTCCTTTAAGGATACTTCCTGGAAAATCCCTACCCCATTTCTGCTCATATCACTTTGGCTAGACTTTAATTATATGGTCATACTAGCAGTGAAAGAGATTGGGGAATTCAGTTTTATTCTAGGAAATTCTAGGAAAGGCTAGCTGGGGAGCTAGCATTTGAACATTTTATGATTAGAAAGGGAAAGTGGATATTGAGAGAAAACTATCAATGTCTGCCAAAGAATCAATCATTAAATAATGATCTGAATAATTTCATGGCACATGAAATCTGACCGCCTCTCCTTCTTATGCTTGGTATAGAGTTCGCTGTACTGACTAATTAGTTTTGTCCTAAAATCAAAACCATGACCACAAAGAGGAATTTTTGATAATTATATACATCTGTATTTATCATGAAGATCATATGTACAATTCATGTGATTCATACTAAATGACCTATATACAGCATTCCACATAGAAAAATATGTTAATATCCATAACAACTGATTACTTAGATTTAAGTAATGTTTTGATAAAGATTTTTTTTTAATGTTCATCTCTATCCTGCTCAGACATTAGCATCACTGGGAGAGCTTGACTTTGTTGAAGCTGCGATTTGCCTCACCATCTTGTGATAATTTCAATGCCCTAGATATGCAGAAAGAACAATGTATTAATTCAGACCAATTAGTCCAGAACTTAGCGGGGGGATTCGAAAAAAGGAATAGGACTGAGGCTCACCGTATCTTTGCAATGCAGATTCTAAAAGCACAGAACTCCATTTGGTAACTGAGACCCAAGTCTGAAAAGACAAGTATTAAACAATGCTTCGCTGATGCTTTTAATTGCACTCAGGGGTAAAGTACAATTAACAAAATGTGTGATGTGATTGATCTCTGTGTATGGAAGACTTTTGCTCTAAATAAAGTAAGTCACTAAGGTGAATTAAATATATTTCTGACTCTTCTCTGAAATCGCTCACCTTTTTTTTATTTCTTGTAGGTTAATTATATAAAGCAATTACGATGATACAATGTGCAGCACCAAAATACTTTTGAAGTGCAGAGGGAGGGAGGTTAAGACACTTGACATGATAAAGAAAATAAAGAAAAAAACTATTACTGGAGGACTGAGGATGGAGCTCAGAGCACTCGACTGGCATTCATGAGGCCCTGGTTTCAAGTCCCAGCACCACAAAAGAAAAGAAAAGGAATAATGGTGACCCTTTAATGTTTTCACCAAGGCCTTGGGGGTGGCATCTCGAAATCACCCATTGTTCTTTCTGATTGTCATGCTCCCAACCTTCTAAGTGAGAGGACAGGTGTAGAAGGATATAATCTCTCCCCAGCAAAAACAGTATAGATGCAAAGACGGCTGCTAAGGCATGCAAGAACTGGGCTAGAGCTTGCTCTGCACTGGTGGCTGCTATCTGCTGAATCACTTTGAGGCAAGGAGTCCTGCAGACATTGGACCAATAGTTTCCAGGTCCCTGTCATTCTCCAGAACCCTTAATTCCTACCCAGTACCTACCTAGAAAACAAAACAAAACTAACTCAGCTTTCCTGTCCAAACCATTGCATTGGTTCTTCCTTGACCATCCATCATCCCAGAATAGCAGCAATGGCTGGAGGGAAAATCCTCAATCTGAACCTCTCCTGGGTTCTCCTGCCAAATCAAATACATTCAGTGGAGGTAACATGGCCCAGTGCATTCATGGGAAGCATTGAATATGGAAAACACCTGCCCAAGGACCTCTTTTTTGACAGAGGTAGATATAGTCAGAGGGTGGATATTTTTTCAATAATCTAAAAACCAAAATGAATATCAGAGCCACTTATAGCTCAAGGGGGAAATGCCATAAAAAGACAAATACTGCTGGGCCCCAGTGGCTCACACATCTAATCCTAGCTACTCAGGAGGCTGAGTTCTGAGGATCGTGGTTCCAAGTCAGTCTGGGCAGGGAAAGTCCATGAGACTCTTATCTCCAATTAACCACCAGAAAACCTGAAGTGGTCCTGAGGCTCAAAGTGGTAGAGTGCTCCCAACTCATGAGTTCAAGCCCCAAGACCAACCCTTCCCCCAACCAAAAAACAAAAGACAAATACTGAGAATCACCAAGGAAAAGTGAAGGACTCATTGATAAAGTGAGACTCAAGTGTGGCTCTGACAGAACTAAGCATCGTGAATACAGTGAGGGGCAGGGTCCACAGCCTTGGAGGGGGACCAAAGCGAATTGAGAGTTTTGCCCTGACTAACTGCACTGTGCTGGGGACTCTCACTGAGAAACCACCTGAGGATGACTGTAGAGGAGAGAGGCTGAGGGTCTAGGAAAACATTTAACCAGAAGCAAAAGAAGACAAGAAAGACCGATCGAACCAAAGAGGTTAAGAATGTCTTAGGCCAATTGTGTACCAAATGCTCCCTATTGCTTACTGGTTTCATTCAACCTGTCCATGTTGTGCTGCTTCCCTTTTCTCGTGGAACAGGGAAGGGACGGTCAGCAGAACCAACAGCCAACTCTGGCCCATTTGAGTCAGGTGGAAAGCCAGAGAAAAGAGCAGGCCTCTGAAGGAGGCAGCTTGCTGGCCTTCCCCTTGCTCCAGCCAGAAGCAAATGCTGAAGCTGCCATCTTGTTACTACCAGGTGGTCAACAGGAAGACCACAGCCATATAATAAAGATAGGTGATAGGGGTGGGAAGGTGGCTCAGTGGTAGAGCGCTTGCCTTGCATGCATGAGGCCCTGGGTTTGATTCCTCAACACCACATAAGCAGAAAACGCCAGACGTGGCGCTGTGGCTCAAATGGTATTGCGCTAGCCTTGAGTTGAAGAGCTGAGGGACAGCACCCAGACCCAGAGTTCAGGCTCCACAATCAACAACAGAAAAAAAAGGATGGGTGACAGAATGAAAAGAGGAAGAGGCTGGGACACAGGGACAACGTGAAGCACTAGTCCACCAACACCTTGTGTTATAGAGAGAGATACACCGCTGCTGGACTAAACTACTTCACATGCAGGCTATAGCACTGAGAAGCCAGAAGCTCAGTAATTATGACATGATAGTACTTCCTGAGTTGCAAAGTGATAAGAGACTGGAGTCCGGGACACCTGTATAACAGAACAATTGATTGCTCCGCACATTGTGTCTGCTCACAGGTCTTAGCTACAGACCCTCATGAAGATAACTCAAGCATCCTCCAAACACCTGATATCCAGGCACCCTGGGAACACATCTACATGCCTGGCTTCTCTGAGACTGCGATTTGAGGATTGATGTTCAAAGCCACACTGGGCAGAGAAGTCTGTGAGACTCTGATGTCCATTTATCCAGCCAAAAGCCAGAAGAGGAGATACGACTCAACTGGTAGAGCATCAGCCTTGAGTAAAAAAAGCCAAGTGAAAGCGGAAGGCCTAGCAAGCCCCCCCCCCACACACACACATGTCTTGATCGACTCAGAATACAAATGTGACAAAATGCTTAGTGCTTCCATCCTGAGCAAGGGACTGCTTCTGCCATATAGATAAACAATGAAGAACAGAAGGAAAGAGACTAAATTGAATCGTGTTAGAGCTCTAAGATTTCAGGTGATATTAAAACCACAAACTGGCACTTATAAATGACGAGAAACCCGCAGGATACCAACACATTTGCTGATTAAAGTTTGAAAGGAAACATTAAAAGTCAGCAGTTACAGATAATGTCTGAAGAATGTCAGGTGAGCTGAAGAGAGACAAATCGGAAAATGCTATATTTTCCAGCTTGTGAAGAAGTACTGAGAATCTAACACCTGGCTGCTGAAATCAACTATCTCCCTCGGGATTCTCTGTAGTCACTTATTTCTTGCTATGGCACCCCTGGCTATCTTTGAACTGGGCAGCGCTTGAACTTCTGAACCAACTGGTCAGAACATACACGGCCTCATATCCATAATGAATGCTGCCAAACAAAGACTTGGACCTGCAGAAGGCTTGAGATGCTGGAGAAGTCACACTGACAAAAGTTTGCCTTTCTCCCACCCATCCCTGGCCCTTCCAGGAGGTCTGGTTGTCATCTTGATCATCATAATCCCATTGCGAATGCAGTTATCAATCCCCTTCCATATGAGCAAACAGATATTCAGAGAAGTTCAGGCCATGAAAAAGTCTTCTGAGAATGGCGAACTCTTCTTTTTGTTAGAGTTTTCTGTTCCTTTCAACGTCACCCACTGACTAGTCCCTGTCCACTCAGAGTGGTTTTGTGGTGACAGGTCATGTTGATCTTAGCACGGTTTTGGGGGTACCCTTTTCTTCTCCAAACCCTTTGCAGAGACCACACTCCAAACCTGACCTTCCTGCATCCCAGCTATTCATTTCATGACTGATATTCTAATAATTAGATGATCTGGAAAACATAGCTCTGCTAACATAAGCAAAAGAATATTTGTGTTTGCTTCCATCAAAAAAATCGTAAGTCAGGGATTATCAGCATCATCAGTGCTAACCTTGGATTTCCCCAAGTCATCCAATTTTGGTCTGCAAAGATAGAACTCTTTTCATGGTCATGCTACTGTAGTGTTAGCTGTTTGTCTGTTGTTTTCCTTGAAGGGAACAGGTCATTTGATTTATTTTTTAAAAAGAAATAACCACTAAATCATAGTACGTCTTTCCATCATTCTTGCAAGGAAAAGTTTATCTGAAAGGTGAGAGGGCGTTAATCTCCTTATAACTCAAAGCAACTGTACAACGTGTCTTTTCTCAGACATGGCCATTGTACCAATTTGGTGTAGCACCAAAACAACTATTCAGCATATTTTTAAATCCACTCATGTGTGGGTTTAATAAGATACAGAGGCCTTCTTGCTTTATTTTGGAGTTCTTTTGGTGGAAGTGGTCTGGCACTGGCTCCTGTGTCTACTGTTCATGTGTGACTATGGAGATCATGAGGACTCAGAACCCAGGGCACGGTCCCTGTCTTCCCCACCATCATTTTTTTTGCAACATTGGTCCAAATGTCAACACAGTGGAAAATGCACATCTGTTACCAGTGATAAAATTTGACCTTTCCAGAGAAAAATAGAAATTTAGAAAGCTTGTATCACCACTGGGAGCTTTCCAATATGTACAATTTTTCTGATAAAATTAATAGTGATATTAACAAATGCAGTCTTTACCATTGTCCTGAAAAATGTCACAATAATTGGAAGGTCTTCATAACTCTGTGAGCCAAGTTTATCAATTAGCAAAGAACATTATAAAACATGTTTTAAGAAGCTATTTAAAGTGCAAGGACTACTTGATTTCAGGGGAACAGACTACAAAAAGCTCACTGATGTTTTCAAGTTCTACATTGCAATTAACCTTTGAAAAACTGATACACATCTCACCTGTCAAATCTGGGTACAGTATCAAAGAATTACATATACAGCCACTTATTAAAAAAAACTGTTGAAATAGCCCTTCATTTTCCACATCAAAGTTGAGCATATTGCAACAGACTTACTCAGGAACCATCTAGACACTAAAGGGAAGTCCATGATATTTTTTTCACTAAGATTTTGGTTTAGTACTTTAGATTTAAAGATTTTTCTCAGCCGGGCACCGGTGGCTCATGCCTGTCATCCTAGCTACTCAGGAGGCTGAGATCTGAGAATTGCAGTGCAAAGCCAGCCCAGGCAGGAAAGTCCATGAGACTTTTTTTTGGAGGGGGGGAGGGTCCAGTTGTGGGGCCTGAACTCTGGGCCTGGGCGCTATCCCTCAGCTCTTCAGCTCAAGGCTAGCGCTCTACCACTTGAGCCACAGCACCACTTCCAGCTTTTTTTGCTTATGTGGTGCTGAGGAATTGAACCCAGGGCCTCAGGCATGCAAGGCAAGTACTCTACCACTGAGCCACCTTCCCAGCCCCCCCAACCCCCCTCTCCCCGTGAGACTCTTATCTCCAATAAACCACTAGAAAACTGTAAGTGTCGCTGTGGCTCGAATGGTAGAGTGCTTGCCTTGAGCTGAAGAGCTCAGGGACAGCACCCAGGTCCAGAGTTCAAGCCCCATGACCAACAAAATAAATAAATAGATTTTTCTCACAAAGATTTTGCTTAGTGCTTTAACTTTTAGTTACTTTGATAATACGTGTCTTGTTAGCATATACTCAGTTCACTTCTGACAGATTATCTGAATTAGTAAGTATGTTCCCAAGTTTGTTTCCTTTTGCAAAAACCATCACTTCAACAGAAACAAAAGTTGTCTGAGTTTCTCAGAAAGAATCTGAGAGTTTAGGAATAACCTATGAGGCTTTAAGTTGAATGGATTCTAAGTACTCAAAAAGCAGTACTGGGTAAGTCAGGTCCTTGTGTGTACATAGCACACACAATGGTAGGCAGAATAATAGCTCCTCAAAACATTCAGGTGCATGGCTGGGAAGGTAGCTCAGTGGTAGAGTGCTTGCCTTGCATGCATGAGGCCCTGGGTTTATTCCTCAGCCCCCACATAAGCAGAAAAAGCCAGAAGTGGCACTGTGGTTCAAGTGGTAGAGTGCTAGCTTTGAGCTGAAGAGCTGAGGGACAGTGTCCAGGTCCAGAATTCAGGCCCCACGACCGTAAACACACACACACACACACACACACACATTCAAGTGCTCAGGCATAAACTAACTAGCCATGTGTTCTTTTCCATGATTATAGGGAATAGAGATTGCATGGAGAATTAGGTTAATCAGCGATAGCTTGGCTAATCCAAGAGGCTATAATAGAGTCACAAGGGTCCTTCAAGGGTCCTTGGATGTGAAAGAATGGAGAAGAGTCCATGTCAGAGAGATGCTATGTGAGAATTACCCAGAAACCCACTGCTGGGATTGAAAGATTATCCGTGTCATAAACCCAGATCTGTAGCTCCCTTTAATTCCTGGAAAAGGCAAAAGAATAATAACAAAATAATCATAATAATAGTCCATCCTCTCCTGGCATCACCTCTTTGAACCCCGTGGTAACCATTTTGGATTCCTGTCTTCTGTGAACCAGAAGATACTAAGGTGTGTGTTGCTTGAAGTCACAACGTCAAACTTCCTCAAGGCCTGTGACCCTAGACTAGATATAAGCTCATGCAAGACAATCATTGTACTCCCACCTCTAGTCTCCAACTCTTCCACACAGTAGGGAGAATGCTAGATTGCTCGCTTAGCATGCTATAAAACCCAGAACAGGCCATTTAGTGGATCTCATAACATGAGAAGGATTGAGAAAGGGAGAGGTACTCACAGCTGGGCTGCTGGCCATGCTTTATGACAATCCCTTCCTCTCCTGGAGAGGGCAAGCTGCTTTGCATTTCCCCTGCAGCTGGGACTCTGCAGGATGCCGTCCCCAGCTGAGTGGCCTCTGACAAGAGTTTAAGAATCACACCAGGCCGGGAACTGTGACTTACCTGACACCAGGGCTAGAGGTCTCAAGGGGAGTCGGGAGAAGCAGAAGAGAAAGAGAAACAGGTGGTCAGGCCAACTCTATGTGTGCAGAGTCTCCAGTCTCTGGTCTAAATTGTTCCTGTCTCTGCAGAGGTCTCCTAAGGTGTGTTCCCTGAACAGCTCTGGAGAGAGAGTGATCATTTCCTGTCATTTCATGCAGAATCGTGATGGGGGAGGGAGGACAGCTTTTCTCAGAGTCACAGTAGAAGGCGTTAAAAGGTATCAATAAAGTTGACTGTTCAATTGAGAATAAAAAAAAAAACACCTTCTCTAAATGCTCCAACAGTGCTCACACTATTAAAAATAATCTCTCTCATACCTGTTTTAAATTCATTTAGAACCAAATAGAAGTTTTTCTTTTCTTCTGCGCCCAAGAGTAAAAATAAGAGGAAGAAAAGCAAAAGTTTAAAAAAAGAAGAAAAAAGGCAAAATTGGATTGAAAAACAAATTAACCAGCTAGATAAATTGCAAAAGAAAACCCGAAGCAGGTTTTAAAGAAAGAGAAAATAAAGAATTGCAGAGCAATAGAATTTAGGAACTAGAAGTATCTTTTATTCAATAGACCCCTTCTGTGAATGGGTGCTATTAATGGATATTCAAAAGGACTACACAGCTAAATGTTCACCTGCACTTTCCCTCTTATATCTCAACAGCAGTAGCAAGTGCTGGCAGAACATTAGACAAATGAAAACAGGAATCAGCTGGTTAGAATATGCTGGGGTATTCAAGCCATAGCCTGTGGCACTATGTATACTCCCAGGTGCAATGAGAGTCTCTGATGAGAATGAAGGCAAGGCAGGCATCTGAAGCCTGACACCTTCTTGGCCCTCACCTTGCTATTCAGTTTGCAGTACACATGTCTTCAGTATGCAGTTGGTGCCTGCAGACCCAGCAGCGGTTCTGGCAAACAGAAAATGACTTCTGTGTAGTGGTTGAACTTGAGCTTTGTTCGACACAGAATTCACTCATTTGATAAGCATTTATTGATGACTGTGGGATCTCAAGTCTATGCTATGAGGAAAAGACTGGAAAGCCAATAAGTTCTGCCGTCTGCATTCAAAAAGCTCATAATCTAATGAAAATGAATGTAAATCTGCTAACTTCTAGGGAAGATCGACATCTAACTTTCATCCCTTCTGCTCAGAGGCAACTTGTTCACAGGGCCAGTGATATTCTACCATTCTTAGAGGAAGCTAGGCATCAGAGTCCCAGCAAATAAACTTTAATCATCTGATTTTTTAGGGGGGTTGATTGTGGGGCTTGAACTCGGGTCCTGGGCACTGTCCCTGAGCTTTTGCACTCAAGAGCCACAGCTCTGCTTCTGGTTTTCTGGTGGTTAATTGGAGATAAGAGTTTTAGGGACTTTCCCTGACCAGGATGGCTTCAAGCCACGATCCTCAGATCTCAGCCTCCCAAGTAGCTCACACAAGTGTGGGCCACCAGTTGTGGTTGGCAATAATTTGGTATTTAAAAATGACATCCAAGTTAACAGAAGCCTGCAGAGGCCACATTGGGGAAGTACAGAGAGAGAAAAGGAAGAAGATGGAAACTAAATACTCTTCCTGTGTCTTTGTCTCAAAGACGAGGAAGAGGATGTCCCTTTATTCTTCAGAAGATCCAGGACCAGCCCGGGAGGCCAGGCACGTACCTCATTCCCACTGCAAGACTTCATTTATAGCATCCTCCTATTTCTAAAAATGGATTTCTGTAAAATGTTTCATAACGTGTACTGGTTTCTTTGGGGGTCTGCCTATGCATAATAGCTGCATAAAAAAAGACATTAATAACTTCTCCGTTAATGGGTTTTTCAGAGTCTCCCAAGACTCACCTTGAACATTATACCTTCCTCCCACTTCGCCCCTGGCTAAATATTGATTGCCCTTGTAAGGCATCTCAGGACACACGGCCAAGTTAAAGACGGTCCTTTTGAGACACAGCTTGTCTCGCTGTGCGCAAGGCAAGCTCACAAGACAAGCAAACTAAGTGACATCTTCTCAGGTGTCATTTTACCTGAGACCTGCCAAGCTGTCAGCACACAGAAGAGCTGGCCCTGCCTCCCAGAGGGAGAATATCAGTGGCAGAGGGGGGGACAGCATAGGAGGTGGCATTAAGCTTGTGATCCCTTAGTCAACGTGTTCATCCACTCGCCTGGCCATCACTTTCAAAGGCTGAAGTGCAGTGCCCAGAATGTTATTATGCTGTATTTGAAACCCATAGAAGAGAGTCAAAAGACTCAATAGACTGTATTAGTATATGAGATTGATATCGACAGTGTTACGGTTACCAGAAAGAAATCAATACTATATCTGTGCTAAAATTATCATCACATCTAACGAGTTTTGTCATTTCAGAATGTTTGTTGGTCAATTCTTGATAAGAACCAGGTAAACTCTACTTATTCTACTTGATCTTGTTGTTTTAATTGGAAATAATAAAGGCTTTTGTGGCAAAGATTGCAGTTCAAAGCCAGCCTGGGCTAAAAAATCCCTAAGACTCCATCTCCCAACTAACCTGCAAAGAGCCAGGCTGGAAGCATGGCTCAAGACTCTTATCTCTAACCAGCCAAACACTAGAAGTGGTACTGTAACTCTAGAGCATTAGCTTTGAGCAGAAGTGTTCAGGGACAGTGTCCAGGCCTTGAGTTCAAACCCCAATTGGGACAAGCAACGAGGACCTAGACTCAGCCAATCTGGGAACAAGGGAACATGGAGAGGAGTAAGAGGAGATGATGTCACATCAGCAACTTTGTGCCTGCCCTTTCAAAATTAACCAGAGCCAAGAGGTCAATAGAAGTAAGAAGCCTGAGCCGGGTGCTGGTGGCTCACGCCTGTAATCCTAGCTACTCAGGAGGCTGAGATCTGAGGATCGCGGTTCAAAGCCAGCCCGGGCAGGAAAGACTGTGAG
>NW_012267281.1:3560646-3567836 GCF_000151885.1 Dipodomys ordii
AGGGAAGGGATGGTAGGGGGAAAACAATGGAGGGGGTAACAATGTTCAAGAGGAAGTGTACTCATTACCTCACTCATGTAACTGTAACCCTCTGTATAGTATCTTTACAATAAAAAATAAAAATAAAAAAATCACTTTGGTTATTCCTTGCCAGTCTCTAGTAGATTTTTTTGCAATAAAAATGTTCTATATCTGTGCTGTACAATATAAAGTCCATTAGCCACAAGTTCTGAAGAGCACTCCAGATTTGGCTATTATGACTAAGAAGCTTAATTTTATTTTACCTAGTTTAAACTAATTAAAATTTAAATATAAATAATCGCCTGTGGCTAGGGAGTACCACGACATACAGCAAAGTTTTTCTGCATTTCCCCAGACATTTCTAAATCTTTGTGAGAACCTAACCAAAGGATATTTCTGGGATTTCTGTGAGAATGGCATAGAATCTATAGATAAGTGAGGAGTATTTGGCATCTTGATATTGAGTTCTACATTCAAAATATACTTATTTATCTAGATCTTTAATTTTGTGTCCCAGCTGTCATTTGTAGAGTTCTGCACACATTCATCTTCTATACTATCTCAATCCATTCATAGATCTAAAATAAAATACTGTGAAGTGAGTGGCTTGTAAGCAAGAAAATTTTTAGTACTCACAGTTCTGGAAGCTGAAAAGTCCCAGATCAAGACCAGAGTAGAGCTCATGTCTTATGTGGTCCTACATCCACATAATATGCCCTCTCTAGAACTTTTTGTTTGAGGTGTGTGGTGGGGGTGGGGGGTGGTTCTGGGCTTAAAGTAGTCTTACACTCTTAATTGGCTTTTATATTCTACCACTTGAGCCACATCTCCAGGTCTGGCTTTTTTTTTATTGAGTAGAGATCAGAGTCTCTGGGATTTGTCTGCCTATGCCCAAACCTCAGTCCTATCAGATCTTAGCCTCCTCAGAAGCTAGGATTACAGGGATGAACTACTGGCATCAGTCCCAAAGCCTCTTTTTATAAGGACACTGATAACTCCATCCTCATGAGTAGTAGCATTCAAAAGTTTTTAATAATGGTCTACTAATACCACAATTTGGGTTGGGGATATGATTCTAACATATGATTTGGGGATGGGAAACAAATATTCAGGCATAGCTCATGCTATGTCTGTTTTATCCCTCGTTTATATTCCTATACAATAACAAATTATACTTTTTCCAATTTTTACAGTTAATAAATAGAAGCAAGTTTATTCTTAAATATTAAATCATGTCCTTCAACTGAACTAAAAATGCACTGATTCACTCTAGGACTTGTATACTTTTCAATTCCAGAGGCTTTTGTGCATGTACAGCCACGTCATCTATCTGTACAGACACTTTTACTTCCTCCTTTCCAATCCAAGTTCTTTCATTTCTTTTTCTTGCCATATTGCCTTACACACACTCTCTAGTACAATACTGAAGTTGCCTTGTTTCAGTCTTACAGGGAGACTTTGGCAGTTTTATGTCACCTTTTATAGATAGAATTTTCAAGATCGATAATGTGTCCTTCTAGTCCTAGACTACTGAGACTTTCCAACCTGGAGATGTGTTCTATGAAAATCATTTTCATGAACCAGCCATCCAAGGGATATTGGTACAGTTATTACACTGAGTTATTTTCAAACATTAAACTACCTCTGCATTCTGGAAATAAATTTTCTTTGATTGTGATGCCTTTTCCTTTCTATTCAACTTGTTAGCAGCTTGCTAAGACATTTTTTTTTGCATTTTATGTCCATGAGGGTATTGACTAGAAATTCTTATTTGCATTGCTGAAAATGCAGAAATCTGTGGATGCTTTTAACTTCATCTTCTTGTGTATAGTGTGTTTGTTTTTTACTCTTGTTTCTTTTTCTCTATAGATCTATCATCAGAAATGTCACTCTGACATGCCTTAGAAAAAACAAAAACTGAAGAGAGAGACATACAGAGAGTGAGAGATTGGCTACCCTTTCTATGGTTTGTTTAAGCTTCTTAGCTCTGTATGCTTATAACCAATTTTGTCAAATTTAGAAAATATTGTCCAACTTTCTTCAATATTTTTGCTGTCACATCTCAGTAACTCCAAATATGTTAGCCTAATTAATATGACATCAGTGATGACTGAAATTCTTTTAACTTTCTTTCAGCCTTTTGTCTTTGGGAATATTTATATTCATAATTTCAAGGTCCTTATTTGTTAATTACATCATCTTTTATTTCTGAATCTATTCTGTTGAATTATCCTCCCCTGATTTAGGTCATACTTTTCCTATTCCATTCTTCAGTAAAGTTTAAAGGAAAAGAGTGAACATTAGGAAGAGAGTGAATGGTATTGAATTGCACTTTGTTATCTCCTTGAAGCATGTGTTTGTTTTGACAGCAATTTAAGTTAGACATCAGTTTGGTCCTTCAACCTCCTTTACAGAGTTTGTTCCAGTAGGTCTAGGTTGGCCTGCATCCTGGGCCTATTTTAGCTTTGCTGCTAAGAGGTGATATTCAGGAGTCTGTACTAAAGCACAACCTCTGACATCTCAATGGGTACTCCAAATATTCCACAAAGACCAGTGAATTACTTGGCAAAAAGTAGTTACTTAGTGCTATTGGCTCTGTGGGTTGCTGGATTACAGCCTTGTCTTCAATACAGCCCGTGGAGTGTTACCTTGTGCATATGAAGATTTGAGGTCAGCCACACATCAAGGGAACACCCATGCGGAGTTCTGAAGAGACTTCTCTGAGAAGCTTCCCTCATTCGAATACTCTGTCCCCCACATCCCAGCTTCCTCCCATCTTCCCAGCTCATTGCAACTGCTATGATCTGCTTAGGTCTCTTTTCTTGAGCCATGATCGTTTTTAGGCAGGACTTGTATTGTCCATTTCCTTATCCTCAGGCATCACAAGCTAGGATGCCTTCTCTCAAGTAGCTGGAAATCATTATCTGGATTTCAGGACCATGGTTGGTTGTGTCATTAATAAGGCCTCATTCACTTATTCTTTTGTAGCTAGAAGTCTCTGTGCAATTCCATAAGCATTTATTACACACATCATTTGATTTATGGCCACTATTAAAAATAATCTTTAACATTCTGTTACATCAAATTATGTCCAGGAACATTTTTGTCTTAATCTACCTCTATAACAATGCCTGATATGTAATGCACAGTGGATTAAAATGTTCACTGAAGTGATACACAGGATTTCCGCTTCAGTCCTCCAAGCCTCCAGCCTTCCAGATGCAGACTGGAAGACTGATTTTAAGTTTTGCTTTTTGGCCTTGTTTCCCCATAATTGGCTGTGCTTCCTTCAGATATAGAGCTGTATAGTTTATAGCCAATCAGATAAGTCTTTCTTTAGTACTATTCATTTCACTATTCTGGGTTTGATTTGGGTATTTATAACTGGACTGCCAGAAGTCCAACCAAGTTAGTAAGAAAAATAAGAAAGGTGTGAACTAAATAAGAAAGGTGTGAACTCTACCTACAAATTAGAGAGAAATAGAGAATAATCAACCATGTTTCAACAGATATGTCCAATGTTTAGTTTGTCACAAAATTCTTAGCTGGGCTTAGTGAGCCATGCTTATACTCCCAGCAGCTTGGAAGGCTGAGATATAGCTATGGTGGACAAAAAGTACACAAGACCCCATTTCAACAGAAAAGGTTGGGAGTAGTAGTGTGTACCTGTTATCCCCATTAGGATGAGAAGCTCAAATAAGAGGATTATGGCCCAGGAGAACCTCATCAAAATGCAAGACCTTATTTCAAAAACAACTAGAGCAAAATAGGTCTTCATATCTTTCTCAAGCATTAGAGCATCTGATGAGCAACTGTGAAACCTTGGGATCACACCCTAATATGGCCAAAAGAATTAATCTACATTTTAATTAATTAATTAAGCTACAATTAATCACTTACATGCTCTAAAGTGATTTTATCTGTTCCATTATTAATTCCATGTTTTATTCTTCTGTCTCTGTTCTTAACTACATCAGTTCCTAATGGGTAGTAATATCAGCAACAGCTAGTGTTTATCTAGCATCTAGTCTGTGACAGACACAGTTATCAGTATTATGTGTGTATGTGTGTATATATATATATATATATGTAGACATATACATATATTATCTCATTGAAGTTTCCAAATGCCATAGGTGTTATTACTATCACTATTTTAGATAGAAGACTTCCACTGTTTCTGACAATGGCATGAGTTGCATAGGTACTAAACAGAGTGCTGTGATTCCAGCTCCAGAGCCCCATGATGCCACCTCTGCCAAAATGTTCTTTCAGTACACTGACAGTGATCTACCTTCAGCTGGACACCAGACCACTCTCCACACAACTCCAGCCCCATCCAGGCCCTGGCATCTCAACTACCCACTCGTTCTTGCCAGAATGACTTCCATGAAGATGCACAAATTTCTTTTGTTACTTACATTAGTTGTATGGGAGGTTCATTTTGTCACCTCCAAATATGTATATAACAAACCTCAATAGAACTCAGCCCCTCCCTCTCTGTCCTTCATCCTCTTTCTTCCCTTCCCAAATCCATATCAACAAGCATCACTCTTCCGTTCTTGCAGGACAACAGAGAGGATTCTGATCCTATTCCTCCTCCTTCCAGCTGTCCACTTCCCCCTTCCCCTTCTTCTCCCAAAACTGCCTTCATCACAGACAGGATATGTTTTTCATTCCTGCCCATCATTTTGGTAGTGGATGCTAATTGCTGTAATCATTCCACCTAACCTCTGAACAACATCCATTTTCTGCCACTCCAGAGGACAGGAGCAGGCTTTGTCTTTGTTTCTGTCTCCCTCATAGCTGTAGAAACTGTAGAGGTCCCAGCACCCAAACCCAGCACAACTCGAGAGCTCTAGAAGATCTAGCTTCCCAAGGGGTGGCCAAGGGTGCCAGGCTGTACTAATGAGACAGTGAAGATTCAATGACCAATGAGAAGTACTGGACCTTAGATAGCCGGGAATGAGTCCACAGATGAATTCTCCCTCCCTCTCCACCTGCCTCCTCCAAGACACAGCATCCCCATCCCAGGGGAAGGATGGATGAGAATGTTTAAAGGGGTGACATTGATCAAGATATACTGCATTCATGAACTGCCTTGTTAAATGGCAGCTCCCTTGTACAACTACTTAAAGATACAAAAGTGAAGAAAAAACCCAAAATCATTTATCAATCAATAACTCCAGAATTATTGATGTTTGAGTCATCGCACCTACATTCTTATGGGTTCTAGATCATAGAGTCTGATTTGTTTTCTTCTGTTTCTGAAAAATTAGTAAGTAACTTTTCTCTTACATCTGATATTTTCTTTGCAGGTGCATATGAAAAGAGCCAGATGTCATACTCAGCATCTCTGTGTAGCTGCTTTCTTCTCCCACCTGTCTATTGCTTTGACCTTGGTAGTTCAGGAAGTAAATCTCTTTCACAACACAATTTTAATGAGGTTATTACTCTGAATATCCAGTGAGCTAGTGCCTTATGTCATGTTTCCTATTTAACAGGTATTATTTTAGTTATATAAAGAGTTAACTTTTAACTGAAAGTAAACTTTAATTGCTGATCACTGCTACAACTTTAGATGTCTTATTATTACTTACAATGAATACTTCACATATGCATTAAGGTCCACCTTGTGGTTAGCTACTACTCACTAAAGAATTTTATGTCTCTTGTTAAGTCTCTATGCAAACTTTTAATTATTTGCACTAACGGGTAATGATATAATTGAAATTAATGAACCAATAACTGCATCCTATCTTCCAAAAGCCTTTCCTTTTCTCTTTACCACATCATCTAACACAATTAAATAACTTAAGTTTGATCTGCTTCATTTCTACTACCCCTGCTCAGAGATGAGGTATTATATAAGTGAAGAAGAATCAAAATAGGTCAACTAGCAACAGAAAAATTAAAGATCTTTTATTTTTTTTTTTGGTCTGGTCATGGGGCCTGAACTCTGGGCCTGGGTGCTGTCCCTCACCTCTTCAGCTCAAGGCTAGCACTCTACTACTTGAGCCACAGCACCACTTCCAGCTTTTTTCTTTTTGCTTATGTATGTGGGTGCTGAGGAATAAACCCAGGGCCTCAGGCATGCAAGGCAAGCACTCTACCACTGAGCCACCTTTCCAGCCCCCTTAAAGATCTTTTAAAGAAGGTCCCTACATACGAATTAAGGGATCAATCCTTCAGGAGGATATTACAATTCTAAATCTCTATTCGCCAAAGAACAGAGCACCCAAATTTATCCAAGAAACACTACTTTCTCTCAAATCTCAAATAGATCCAAAGACATTAATTATCGAGGAATTTAAAACACCACTATCCCCACTAGATAGATCCACTCAGCAAAAACTCAACAGAGAAACCGCAGACCTAAACAACTTCATAGATCAACTAGATTTAACAGACATCTACTGAATATTTCACCCAGCAGCATCAGAATACATGTTCTTCTCAGCAGCACATGGAACATTTTCTAAAATAGGCCACATTTTAGGTCACAAAGCAAATTTGTCCAAATTCAGAAATATTGAAGTTATACCTTGCATTCTCTCAGACCACAAGGGAATAAAATTAGAACTCAACACCAAAAGCCACCAAAGAAAGTCCTGTAACACATGAAGGCTGAACAATACATTATTGAACCACCAGTGGGTCATGGAAGAGATTAGACATGAAATTCAAGTGTTCATCATATTCAACAAAACTGAGCACACAAACTACCAGCTCCTCTGGGACACAGAAAAGGCAATACTCAGAGGCAAGTTTGTAGATCTGAGTTCCTACATCAACAAATTGGAGAGATCTGAAACCAACAATTTAATCAGACAGCTGAGCCTCCTTGCAAAATAGCAGCAAGATAAACCCTAATCCAGTAGACGGAAAGAAATAATTAAAATTAAATCAGAATTAAATGAATTAGAATCCAAAAAAAACATAGAAAGAATCAACAAAACAGAGTTGGTTTTTCAAAAAAATTAACAAAATAGACCCTTAGCAAATCTTACCAGAAAAAGAAGAGAACACACCCAAATAAATAAATTCAGAGATGAGAATGGAAACATCACCACAGAAACAACCAAGATTCAGAACATTATAAGGGAATACTTCTCAAAACTTTATGCTAATAAGTTTGAGAACTTGACAGAAATGGACCTTTTCCTAGC
>NW_012267281.1:3567886-3569951 GCF_000151885.1 Dipodomys ordii
GCCATTTATTTGCTCTCTAGTATTTTTTTTTTAGTTCGCCAATGCCTCATGAGACTTCTCCAGACTTCATCTAAGGACTCAATGCCCAAGTGACAGCTGCTGCCTGCTGCCTTCTCCCAGAGGGACCACATCTCAGCCTTTTACCCCTACTGTCGACGCCCCTGGCCAGCAGGAAGTAGCCAGAGAGAATCTTCAACCTTTTTCATAATTATCAAAAGGCTGGAATGTAAGGTCTGAACAGGGACACCTCCCTCCCTCTTGGCTAAGTTTCTGCCCAGTATCTGTTACCTAGGAAACAGGCAGACCTGGTAGCAGTTACCTTCCCCTCCTGCTAGTTCACATCCTGGGCCACCTCTGGTCACAGGCCTGCCATCTGACCTTAGGAGGGTCCCAGACCCTGAGGTCACATCCAGATCCAGTGTGGCCACACCTTTCCCTCACCTGGCCACACCTCTTCCTGTCCCTGGCCTAGATAAGTCCTGGCCCAGAGGTGGGTCACTGGCCCCCCCCCTTTCCTTTTCAGCCATGCTTATCCACCATGCACAGTGGGGGCAGCAGTTCAGTAAATAAATTTCTTCTGCCTGAATAGCGTGTGCATCAGCTACCTAATGAAACCTACCTATTTAATATCCCTTACAGACAGATGATATAGATGATGCATGAGGATGATGATGATGATGATGATGAAGATAGATAGATAGATAGATAGATAGATAGATAGATAGATAGATAGATAGATAGATAGATAGGCATAGGCAGATAGGCAGGCAGGCAGGCAGACAGACAGACAGACAGATGGATAGATAGATAGATGTAGAAATGTAGATGTATACATGAATTGATGGTTCTCAGTTATAGCTGGGTATGTTGACTATAATGCCTTGCCATGTATATGTGTACATGTTTATGTGTATTTCAGCATCCAAAACTTGATGTACAATTCAAGCCTCTACTTCAACCTTGTTTGTGTGAATATCATTATATATATTCTATCTATAATATGCATACATTATGGCTATGACATCATAGAATATATACCACTAGGGAAGAACCCATTGTAGGCTGAGGTTGGTTGCTGAGGCTACCTACCCTGCCAATTTTAGCCTTTCCTGTCCCAGTAGAAATCTGGTCTGCATCTCTCTAAGGGTCTGTCCTGGGGCTCAGTAAGTGCTATTAGCCCACATAAACTTGATAAACAAAACCTGAAACCAGGTTGACAATCAAAGGTCCTATGACCTTCTTGCTCATGTCATCCCTCATGAGATACAGATATGTTTTTAAATGCACCCAAACTGTTCCTTGCAATTTTTGGAGGTCCCTGGGCCCTGCTGACTTACTTAGGAGGTTTTACTTTTCAAAACATTGCAGAAAGCAGCTCATCTCACAAGCATGAGGTTCTAATTTGAATAATCAGTGTGGTGTGAAAGAAGGAAGGGAAGGGAGAGAAGAAAGAAAGAGAGAGAAAGAAAGAAGGTAGGAAGGGAGGGAGGGAGGGAGGGAGGGAAGGAGGGAGGGAGGAAGGGAGGAAGCCAGGAAGGGAGGGAGGAAGGAAGGAGGGGAGGGAGGAAGGAAGGAAAAGGAGGGAGGAAAGGAAGGGAGGGAGGAAAGGAAGGGAGGGAAGAATGAAGGGAAGGAGGAAGGAATGAAGGAAAAAAGGGATGGAGGGAGGGAAGAAGGAAGGGAAGGGAGGGAAGGGAGGGAGGGAAAAAGGAAAGGGAGGGAGGAAGGAAGGAAAGGGAGGGGAGGGAGGGAAAAAGGAAAGGGAGGGAGGAAGGAAGGAAATGGAGGGAAGAAGGAAGGAAGGAAGGAAGGAAGGGAAGGAGCAATGTAAGTTCTTCACTTTAATTCTTTTTTAAAAAATCACTTTGGCAAGTTGCCCAAACTGAGCAAAGAAGAAGTTAACCAATTAAATAAACCAATATCCTATAATGAGATACAGGAAGCTATCAAAAGTCTTCCAACAAAAAAAAGCCCAGGACCAGATGGATTCACAGCAGAATTCTATAAGACCTTTAAACAAGAAATAATACCCATACTCCTCAAGCTCTTCAGAGAAACAGAGAAG
>NW_012267281.1:3570528-3625457 GCF_000151885.1 Dipodomys ordii
AACCAAGATTCAGAACATTATAAGGGAATACTTCTCAAAACTTTATGCTAATAAGTTTGAGAACTTGACAGAAATGGACCTTTTCCTAGCAAATATTAACGTGCCAAAACTAAACCAAGATGAGTTAAAACATCTTAACAGGCCCATATCAAGCACTGAAATAGAAACAGCAATAAGAGACCTTCCATCAAAGAAAAGCCCAGGACCAGATGGTTTTACAGCAGAATTCTACAAGGCCTTCAAAGCAGAACTCACACCAATACTCCTTCAACTCTTCAACGAAATTGAAAGAGAAAGTTCACTACCAAATTCATTCTATGAAGCTATAATAACCCTCATACCAAAACCAGGCAGGGACTCATCAAAGAAAGAGAACTATAGACCCATATCTTTGATGAACATTGATGCAAAACTTCTCAATAAAATTTTAGCTAATCTACTTCAACAATTCATCCAAAAAATCATACATCACAATCAAACAGGATTCATTTCAGGGATGAAATGCTGGTTCAATATATGCAAATCAATTAACATAATTCATCACATCAACAAGAACAAAGATAAGAACCACATGGTTATCTCAATAGATGCAGAAAAAGCATTTGACAAGATCCAACACCCATTTATGATGAAGGTTCTGGAAAAACTAGGAATCCATGGAACCTTCCTCAATACAATAAAGGCTGTATATGACAAACCTATAGCCAGCATTATAGTCAATGGTGAAAAACTAAAGCGATTTCCTCTAAACTCAGGAACAAGACAAGGATGCCCACTCTCTCCACTGCTCTTCAATCTAGTATTAGAATGTCTAGCTACAGCAATAAGACAAGACGCAAACATAAAGGGGATCCAAATAGGGAAAGAAGAAGTAAAACTCTCCCTCTTTGTATATGACATGATCTTGTATTTAAAGAATCCCATGGACTCTGCTCCCAAAGTACTCAATTTGATTCAAACTTTGACAAAGTAGCAGGGTATAAAATTAACCCTCAAAAATCAATGGCTTTTCTATATGCCAACAATGAGAAAAGTGTGGCTGAAATCAGGAAAGCAACTCCACTGATAATAGCCCCACAAAAAATAAAATACCTAGGAATTAACTTAACCAAAGACGTGAAGGACCTCTATGATGAAAACTTTGAAAACCTGAAAAAGGAAATCAAAACAGAACTTAGAAACTGGCCAAAACTCCCATACTCTTGGATTAGAAAGATCAACGTCATGAAAATGGCAATGCTTCTCAAGGATATCTACAAATTCAATGCGATACCTATCAATATTCCAACCTCATCCTTCAAGGAAATAGAAGAGGCAATCCAAAAAATTATGGAACAATAAAAGACCCTGAATAGCAAAAACGATCCTTAACAGAAAGAACAGTGCTGGAGGAACATCAATACCAAATTTCAAACTCTACTCCAAAGCAATAGTAATCAAAACGGCTTGGTACTGGCACAAGAACAGACCCCAGGACCAATGGAATAGAATACCCAGAAATGAACCTAAAGACCTATAGCCATCTAATCTTCGATAAGGGAGCTAAAAAAATAGAATGGAAGAAAAACAGCCTCTTCAGTAAATGGTGCTGGCAAAATTGGTTAACTACTTATAGAAAACTAAAGCTAGATCCTTATATATCACCTTGCACCAGAATCAACTCCAAATGAATCAAAGACCTCGAAGTCAAAGCAGACACTCTGAAAACATTACAGGATGGAATAGAAGAAACCCTAGGTCTCCTTGGCTCAGGCCGAAATTTTCTGAATAGAGACCCGGAAACACAACAAATCAAAGAAAGGTTGGACAAATGGGATTGCATGAAATTGCAGAGCTTCTGCATGGCAAAGGACATAGCTAGCAAGATTAATAGAAAATCCACGGATTGGGAGAAGATCTTCACTAGCCATACAACAGACAAGGGTCTCATATTTAAAATATACCTGGAACTCAAAAAATTAAATCCCCCAAAAACAAATCTTCAAAGAAACAACTGCCCAATAAATAAGCGAGCTAAAGACTTAAAGAGAAACTTCTCTGAAGAGGAAAGAAGGATGGCCAATACACTCATGAAGAAATGCTCAACCTCTCTAGCCATAAAAGTAATGCAAATCAAAACAACATTGAGATACCACCTCAACCCAGTTAGGATGGGTATAATCAAGAACTCTAATAACAACAGATAGTGGAGGGGGTGTGGACAGAAGGGAACCTTACTGCATTGTTGGTGGGAATGTAAACTTGTTCAACCACCTTGGAAAGCAGTATGGAGGTTCTTCAAAAAAACTCCACATAGAGCTCCCCTGTGACCCAGCAATCCCACTTTTGGGCATTTACCCAAATGATCACAAGCAAGACTACACTAAAGCTACCAGCACAACTATGTTTATTGCAGCAGTATTTACCATAGCTAAGATATGAAACCAACCCAGATGCCCCTCAGTAGATGAATGGATCCAGAAAATGTGGTATATATACACAATGGAATTCTATGCCTCCATCAGAAAGACTGACATTGCCCCATTTGTTAGGAAATGGAAAGACTTGGAAAAAATTATATTAAGTGAAGTAAGCCAGGCCCAAAGAAGCATAGGTCCCATTGTTACCTTATTTGCAATATCTAGTATATGTCTGAGTCAAGCAGAAAAGGTCAGATAAGGTGATGTTAGTGGAATGAACCCCAAGATAAATATTCAAATGTTTTTTTTTCCTTTCATGCAATTGTTTCTATCATATTCATAAGATTATTTCTTTGTTGCTTTGTATGTCCCTCCCCACAGTATATCCCATACTTTCACTGTATTTGATGTTGTTATAATTTGTGGAGGGGAAGGGAAAAAACAAATAGTTTAACTAGGGATACAGGTGGACCCATTGCAACAATGAGACGTACAAGTCGTGATGTTGAAAAATGAACTTTACAACTTTGGTGGTGGGGTGGCAGGAGGATCAGGTGGGGGAAGGGGGAAGTATGGGAAGGGATGGGAAGGGGAAACAAGGAGGAGGCAACAATGCTTGATAAGACATGTACTCGTTATCTTGTCCATGTAATTGTAACTCCTCTGTATGGTATTCTCACAATAAAAAAAAATTAAAGATCTTGGAATATGCCAAAGAGAATGTTCATTCCACAAAGAAAGAAGATTCAACTGCATTTCTAGGTTTAAGAACAGAGTAGGAAACTATTTCTTCTACTGGTAATTATCAGTTATATATCATCAAGGCAATAACCCAGTGCTTTCAACTAGGCCAAAAAGTAATTTTAACCTTTTTGCCAACTTCATTTTATGCATGATGCTAGAACCTATACTGGAAGGATTCCATTCTCAAGGTCATAGACCAGACATTGCTGGCACTTGCATCTTCCGAGAGCAGTAGCCATCAGAAATTGTGTCAAGGATTTTGCATGCAGTGTGCTCATTTACTCCCTATCAACCCTGCCCTTGCAAATGCAACACCTTCCATTTCTGCAACACAGATTAGCATTGGCTATTAATTTCCTTGACCACAACATTTAATCCAGTTGCCTGTGGGGGTTTCCTCATGAACTGGGCTCAGGCCCACAGGACAGCAGCAATGAGAACAGCTAGACAGAAAGTTCAGTCAAAAGAAAGAAGCAAGCTCCACATGCCTTTGAGGTCAGGGATCGTCCCAACTTTGGAAGAACCTAATCATACTCAAGAGCAAAGAATAATGCAAGCTTGGTGTCCTGGTGACTCACCACCGTAAGAACTGACTCATCTTACATGGAGGATGTATTTTTAGGTTAGGGAAGAGGACAAAGAGGCTTCTACTGAAGTACCATGGCTGGCCTCTGCTGCACAACATTTCTTTGTGCAAAAGCAGCCATTCCACATCAGGCCATTGCTAAACTAACATGCATTCCACAAATGCACATAATTGAGGAAGGACCTTATCCTCACCCCCCTTCTACCTTCTCATTTCCTGTAAGAGGTACTAAGTTATGTCTTGATTTCCATGGCCCTACTGAAGTTGGATCACACTACTAACTAACCCTTGATGTCAAGAACCAAGGAAATAATTCTATAGTCATGTCTTTCTGAACAACTCGAATTGCTTTGTGTTCCTGGAGGAGCTCTTTACTCTCACACTGGAATGGTGCCTGGAATGGTGTCTCGCAGACTGTCTTCAGAATCTCTTGCATTAATGAGTGTTTTGCCCTTACAGAGCTGACTCAGTCTGATGCATAAGGCTCTCATGGTTGCTCTGCCCCTAGAGCTTGAATATCCTTCCAAATAAATGCCCAATGGCAGAGAGCTCATTTATTGTGGAGACAAATGCATCTGTTCCCATTACAGAGCTACAGTAAATGTCTAACATCTCAGAAACAGAAAGGAAAAAGAAAACCTTCATGCCATATGCATTATTTCAATCAAACTAACAGGGTCCCAAAGCAACTAGGCCAAACAAAGTCATACCAAGATTGCCTCGAAACAACTTTAAAGACTATATGCATACAGGTATTGTAAAAAAAATTTTTAAAAAGAAATGTTTTGAAAATCAAAGTTTAATATTGCAGGTCCTCTAGCTAAAAGCTGTTTACTGACACCAATCTAAGGACCTTTGGTGACGTCCATGTGCAGTTTTTCCTAAGTATATCCCTTTTGTATTGACACATTGCTTTTATTATTTTTCTAACTTTTCTAGGCTACTTGCCTTCAGGTTTTTCTTTTTATTTTCTTTCTTTTTTTCTTGTAAGCAAACTACTGTCCAGTCCCAGGTGGTGGACCTTTGCGCAAGTCCCTAGAGACCCCTCCCAGTGCCTCAAACTCTTCACCCACGAGTGACAGTACAATAGATCCTACCTCGCAGGGCTGGAGAAAGAACTGAGTGTGTCAACACTTCTAAGCATTGCTTTCATTATATTCAAGTCACTTTACCACTACCATTGCATATGGTGCACTCCTATTGTAGGCTGGTTAGACAAGCCCACAAAATCCAGAATTTCCTGAAAGAGAAAGGAAGCACACTTACATCTACAAATAGCGGTGACCTGGGCATTTCTACATAGCCAGACCTTCAAAAGACAGCAGCAGGCCATCCCCAATGATTGCTCTTGGCTCTCCTACTCTCCACTGTTACTGCCAACAACCTTCTGACTCCTCTTTTTTCTCTTACGCCAAAGTTATTCAGGACCCAAGGTGCCTTCAAACTGATGTGAGATTGGTCGGGCCATTGAATTTTGATGCTCAATGGCTCCTTGTTGTCTGCTACAAAGCAGGAATGCAACATTCTAACACTCAAGGCCCCAACCTTCTAACCCTGCTTCCTTTTGCTGCTTATCCACACTGCTACCTCAGCAAAGGTAAATCTTCCACAATATTTTCCCTCAATCTTTTATAGCATTATTTCCACTGGAAATTTACCGCCCAGTTCTTACCAAGACTGGTTCGATTCCTGTCAAATTCTACTTCCTCCTACACCCACTCTAACCATCCCCCTCCCCCACCCACAGCAAGATATAATCTCTTTTCCATCAAGCCTTTCCTAGTACTTTGGTACACCTATCCTCCAGAGTTGCTCTTTTTATCTGCCTTCTATTTCTCCTATTTTATGCAAATGTTACTGACTTATCAAGTCCATAGTTTTTGTTGTTTTTTTTTTTTTGGTCGGTTGTGGGGCTTGAACTCTGGGCCTGGGCGCTGTCCCTCAGCTCTTCAGCTCAAGGCGAGCGCTCTACCACTTGAACTACAGCGCCACTTCCGGTTTTCTGGTGGTTTATTGGAGATAGGAGTCTCACGGTCTCTCTTGCCCGGGCTGGCTTTGAACTGTGATCCTCATATCTCAGCCTCCTGAATAGCTAGGATTACAGGCGTGAGCCACCAGCGCCCGGCTTCAAGTCCATGGTTTTTTTTTTTCCCCCTTTTGAATTTCTATTACTAACATAGGTCTATAGACTGAAAGGCAGAGGGAGGAGACAGACAGAGACACACACAAAGACAGAAACAGAGACACAGAGAGAAAGAAGGAATGAAGAAGGAGGAGTGAGAGCAAAAATGAGAGAGAGAGAAAAAAGTCATCACATTTAGCATTTCTAGATGCTAGCCCTCATGTCCTCAAATGGGCATAATACACAAGGTTGTGGCTCCACTGAAATAAAACATTTGAAAGCACCATTATGTTACTACTCTTTGAGACTGTGTTTCTTCCTTATCCTTTGGTTTCTCTGTAAGAGATGAACCTGATAGTTCTGTGTTAAAACAATCCCTGATGTAGCAGTATTGGGAGGCAGGCCTGATAACAGGATTACAGGGAAAAAAGGCTAAAGGAATAGATTAACATGGGTGGCACCAGGATGAGTTCTTATGCAAGCAAATTTGCCTTTCCTTCTGTCTCTTCTGCACATGCTCAACTTGCCCTTCAACTTCTCATCCTCTGAGACACAAGGATACACTCGGCAGGTACTGCCAACTTCATATTGACATTCTCGGCCTCCAGAAGTGCGTATTTTCCTGATACAGTTCCCAGCCCCTGACAGTCTGTTCTAACCACAACAAACACACTAAGAAAATCCTCATAAAATTTAGCATCCACTTCCTTTTCTCTTTGCAAATACAGAATAATGAGGTTAGGTTTAATATTTTAAAAACATATGGATACTGATAGAAAATTACCAGTAATGAATATTATCTGATGCTCTGAGTTTGTGGTTGATATTATAGGTACAAAACAAAGTAATATTACATTAAGAACTATGTGCAGTCCTTTATATTGGTTTTCAACAGAAGCACCTGGAGATATGTACTGTTTTGTTTACATTTATGTCTGTGAGACCCTTCATAGCCTGAACTATCATGATGAGCACAGATGTGAAACACTAATACAATGCAACAAAGGGAAAAATTGTTGATAATTTATATCTGTTTTCAGATGAGCTGAAAAGATGGAGTCACTGAACCAGTGAAAGGGACAGGCAAGGAATAAAGCAAGAAGATAAAAGTTGACATTGAGCGACATAGCCCAGTCTGTCTTTTACAATAAGTAAACTGAAAATTGAAAGGAAAAGACTCAACTAATTTACATAGCACCTGTCAAAATCCAGGGTTCAGTAGTAGCTCTGTGAAAAAAAAAACAAAACAAAAAGGTATGGACACTTTCCACATTGAAAAGTTTCTGTAAATCCACTTGAATTGTCTAAATGGCAGCTCACTTGTTTTCTAAATATATAGTCAGAGACTTGTCTGTTATTCACCCAGTGGAATTTAAGGCAACTATACAGGTATGGTAAGCAGAGGGTTATGAGTCTTGGAAATCCTTTGTCCTTCACCTGGCACAACACCTCTGTATCAGAAGATAAAGGCTAGGATGGGGTTGGAAGAATATACAGTAACTGCAATATACACACACACACACACATACACACACTCATAAATACAACAGTGAGGAAATGAAAGAGTATTATTTGTGTTATTGTTCCCATCTCCTCTCACCATTCAGACATTTCTATATCCTAAGAGAGACCAATTTCCCTCAAAGCAAAATTCCTATATATTTCATTTTTGACATTTCTTTACCTTAAAAGCTCCCCTAGCTACTATTCTTCTCATTAGTGCTATTCAATTTAACAAAAAAAATAAAGGATGCCCAGTTAAATGCATTTCAGGAAAATAATGGAAAATGTTGGAATCAATACCATTCATGGAATAGTTGGGATATAATTGCGCTTAAAATTTCATTGTCTACCTGCAATTTTAAACAATACACTTTTTTTAGTGTGAGGTGACCCAAATATTACATAAAATATATTTATACTGCGAAAACTTCGCGATATTTTTTTTCTGAGATTGTAATTGAATTAGACATCTTGTCTTTCAACTGGCAACTCAACCCTTATCTAAATTCTCTGTAAAGCAGATATTAAATCCCATTCCTTCAGTGGATGTTTCCATTCCTATCTGGTTTTAGGAGCTACTTCCTTTACTAGCTCAGTCAGTAGTGTTAAGCATCTAGCATCATTCATGACCCATGTTGGGTGCACAGGTTGAAACAAGGAGCCCGAGTTAAAGGGAAGAGGACAGTGGAGAAGCCTCAAGGAGCAGGCCGTGGGATGCCCCAAGTGTCACAGGCCTTGCCAGTACTTGCAGAAACTCTCTGACTGGCTGTCCCTCATGTCTCTTCTCTAACTGCATCACATCCTGAATGTCAGAGTTGTATCACTTACTTCTCTGTCTCTAAAGCTGCACTTTGCTTACAGTCGGCACTTACATCAATCGGTTTTTACTGTAATGAAGCCCTTTTTCTTTCCATTCATTGGCTCTGTGCTGGAGTCAGAAGAAAGCTGACCACAAGGTTGGTTTGGCTTCTTTCTCTTTAACCAATGTGAAAAACTGACTCGTGGCAAATTTGGCAGGCTTTACACACACACACACTTCATCCTCATGCTGTCTGAATTAAATAGGAATACTTTATCCTCTTCTATACAGAAAGAAGTAGAGATATGAAATGGTTCCATTAACTCACCCCAAATCATATAAATAGTAAAAGTGGGGCTGAGATTTAGACCCAACTGTCTGACTCCAGAATACTAGACTGCCACTCTATAAGAAAGTAACACAGGTCACCTAAAAATTAAATTAAATTAGCTTCTGGAAGCTTCTGAAAACACTATGTTCTCTTTTTCATTATAGTTTTTGAATCAGCATTCCTTATTATGTTTTTAATGAGCCACAAGTGAACCATATAGGCTCAAGTACAATTCAAGGGAGAAAAATGATTTAAAAGGAAGGGAGGCAAAGTTATGCCATAATATATAATGAAAGCCTATGTTGATTCATTCTATCTCCATTGTTTCAGACAAGGATGTGACCTCAGAATGAACACTGCTCACACACTGGATTTCTATTGGGGCAGTGGCCTATCCAACTCTTCCGAGAAAACAGAGACATAAGAACTTTCTCAAGGAGAGATGGGAAGGGATGGGAAGGGGAAACAAAGGAGGAGGCAACAATGCTTGATAAGAAATGTACTCATTGCCTTGCTCATGTAATTGTAACCCCTCTGTACAGTATTTTCACAATAAAAAAAACAAAGAACTTTCTCAAAAAACTATTGACCTTAGATCAGTTATTCTGGAGCTAAAAACAACTTGGGACATGCCTAACCATTGGTAAGCAATGTTAAGAACACTTTAAACAGGGTCAGAAGATGGCCTTGGGTTTGGAGGTTATAACTTTATTGCTTTGTCTGTAAAGGAATAAATGTAACTGCAAGGACTATTCTAAATTCTCAGTGACTGCCAAAATGGGTTCTTTGTGAGGCTATTAATGAATATTTAAAATGTCTATTTTCTACTTGTGTAGAGTGATCATACTCAAATCATAAGGGGATGAATTTGGAAGGACTTCAAGACCACGTTTTCTGACAGGTGACTTCCTGTGCCACACACTCCATGATGAAAATTGCAGCTACCTGGGATAGCAATAGGAACCAGGAGGGAAAAAAAAAAACAATTTTAGCACATGAAAATGTGGAGAACGACTATATTCATAAAGGGATGTTCATCTTCAGGAATAATTGTCCTGATGGGATACTACTGGTTGCTGTGGTTTGATCTCAATATTTATCTCTCACATAGATCAAAACATTGCATTGGGTGAAGATTAGATTCATTTTAGTCTTCCCTATAATGTAAAGATGAGAGAAAAAAGAAAAATTATCAAGAAATATCTACTTGTCCTTAGACAACATACTAGCATGAAAACTAATACTCCATAAATGTTTTCTAAGTTAACAATAACTTTAACTTCCAGCACTGCTTTCACTGCCAGTCAGCCTATTGGCTGCAGTATTCTGCAGAAGTCAAAACTTATTATAGCAAACCATACTTCGTACCTTATCTAAAATTTCAAAGACTTCAGTAACTCACGAGACCCTCTTCTTTCCTATATACTACTTAATACAAAATGTCATCTATAATTGATACTAGAGTGATACTTATGAAAATATAGTGTCAACAGAGACATCTTAAGTAGGCATGTAACAAAATCCTGGGATTATAACAATAGAAAAAGTAAACTTATTTGAGGGAATAATAGAACCTCGGAGGTTGAAAGGACTTTAAAGTTTACCTATTTAATTTGAGCACAATCTGCAATATCTACTCCTGAATCTGACCAGCCCCTATTTAAGGATGGGTAAGTCAATAGTATGTACCAGGATTTCATACACAATTTCCACCCAAAACTTATTTCTGAGACTGACTTGTTGGCAAAGGAAAATAAAATGGGTTCAAGGTCAGGGAGGGACTGTGAATGTGCCTTTCCACCCTCCCTTGCACCTGTTAAACAAAGCTTTTATCTCCCTTTTAATTATCTGCAATTTTGCTTCCCAATCCTTAGGCAATCCAGGTGCTTGCAGAAATACAACTGGGTTAACTGGGGACTCTGAATAGGGAAATTCACATCAAATTAAAGCAAAACCAGAAGCAGGCATGTGACTTTGTCAATAGGACAAAGTCAGGTTCTCACTGATGGTAGCAAATGTCTTGACATTGGTCCAGAGCTGAGGAAAAACCTCGATCCCTATGTTATGATCTGTAACTTTCTTTAAAAAATAAAACTGGAATAAAAAATAACGTAAGATTTATCACTTTAATCAACTTGAAATGTACAGTCTATTCATGTAAATTTTATTCACATGATTATACAAAGCAATCTCTGAAACTTTTCCATCTTCCACCCTTTCTCTCCTCCTCAGTCCCTCAAAACCACTATGCAACTCTTTAGAGCGGTAAGTAATTTAGATACCTCATGTAAACAGAATCATGTGGTACCTGTGTTTTTTTTTAACTGGCCAATCTCCCCCTATACCCCCTAATACACACAAACACTTTTGACTATCGGAGATCAGTCATCTATGGGTATTTCATTCTGACATGTCTGCAAATGCTATGCTGTACCTTGATGGGACTTGCCCTCTCCACAACTCTTCTTCCTTCTCCTACTGCATCAAACCTTTATATTTTAAGGGAAAAATATAATTTGGGAATACTTGCTTAAGTATATGTAAATTATAAGCATATATTACAGAATTAGGAACCTCCATCAAAACCAAAGGCAAAGATTGACAACTGCAAATTCTATTAGTGTAAAACACAGATCAAGAAAAAGACATATTTGCTTTAAATGTCTCCTGAAAGGGCTGGGAACGTGGCTCAGTGGTAGAGCACTTGCCTTGCATGCATGAGTTCAATTCCTCACCATCACATAAGCAGGAAAAAAAAGCCTGGAGTGGCGCTGTAGCTCAAGTGGTAGAGTGCTAGCCTTGAGCTGAAGAGCTGAGGGACAGCGCCCAGGCCCAGAGTTCAGGCCCACGACTAGACTCAAAAAAAAAAAATCTCTTGAAAGAGAGGATGTTTCTAAAACTAAAAAAAAAAAAAAACAGGTTTTAGAAGCTCATAAACAACTGAACAAGGTACTAAGAAAATCAGTGAATAAGCAGGGAAATTATTCTTCTAAGAAGGGATGTGTGACTAGCACACAAATATGACCAAGAAGCCAAACAAAAGCAAGGGCAATCTAGAAGAATTCTTCAGTGTTTATCTAGCATCATTAAGAGGAAAGCAACTCTGGTTGGGACAGAAATGCTACTCTCACCCAGTGGGCACTGGTGGCTCACACCTGTAATCCTAGTTACTCAGGAAGTTGAGATCTGAGGATTCAGGTTCAAAGCCAGCCAGGGAAGGAATATCTGTAAGACTCCTATCTCCAATTAACCACCAGAAAACAGAAGTGGAGCTGTGACTCAAAGTGATAGAGCACTAGATTTGAGCAAAAAAGCTCAGTAACAGCACCTAGACCCTGAGTTCAAGCCCCATGACCTACCAAAAAGAAAAGAAAAGAGAGAGAGAGAGAAGAAAAGAAATGCTTTTCTCCCTAGAGCTCTGGAATAGAAGAATACAGAAGGCAGGGAGAGTTTTCCTGTTTTTGTTATAGCCTGGAAAAGGAGGTATTAAAAAAAAAAGACTTCCAGATTATCAACTTATGTTCCTTTCATATCAAAAGCAGAATTCAGTGTTCCTAAAGCACTTTACATTTCAATCACATGGCAAAGAAGTCATGTGATTGAAGTCACTGGAAATACATTTTCTGGATTGCAATTAGTAATAATCTGGCATTGTGGTTCACACATGGTGGTTCTTACAAGCTGGCTTAAGGTTTCAGCCTTTGGAAAATTGATAAATTCCATCCACCCCACTCCAGCAAACCACAATAAGACACTCAAATAAGACTCTCAGCCCACTTCCTGCTTGGTTCTGTGTCTCCTTCCTGACCGCAGCCTGAGTTATGGAAAGCCAGCTTCGTGGAATAAAGATGAGCTCTTGAAATCCCAACCAATTTAATCTCTCCAAGACTATTCCCCCACTCATACAACGAAAACTCCAAATGCTGTCTTCAATAATTATCCAATGTTGAAGCAGTGTTCTGTGGAACAGATGGAGCAAATTACAGTTGAATAGCTATCTATTTACTGAGACCAAAGCACCTTTTTGAGCAATCCAAAATTGTAGAATAATGTGGTGGAGACTTGTGGAGGTCTTGCCACATCTCAAAAGCTGTATATCGGCTTGCAGGACACTCAGTAGCTCAGAGAGGCATTCTGATGAGCAACATCCAAATCAATGAGATGTTCTGTTTGTGGGAAAGGGATACGCCATAGAAAATCAAGGCCATGTGTGACTAAATTGTGGTACCTCAGACTATTTTTTGTGGAACTGACACCCATTGATTTTAGAAATTACACATTTACCAGAATGTTTAAGAATGCTTAAGAATGTTTCTAAACAAGATGCTCCCACATTACCAGCTCCAGTCACTCTATAATTTTGTCCCATTAGCTAGCTCAAATTCTAGAGGGGAATGACAAGAGTGACAATATTTAGCAGGCTTTATGTATAAAAATTAAAATGTTAGCTGGCCAGGTTATGGCATTGCATATCATATGCTCCTTTACTTGATGACTCTCTCTTCTAAGGAATCCTGAAGATTAAGTTTCCTTTTGGTAGTTTGTGTATACCAATTCATTTTAAAGAACAGTTTGCTGGGAAATTTAATTGTATGAAGACAAAAGTCAACTCAAAATAAGAAAGAGATGCTTCCATCTTTAATTCTTTGTCACCTGATTGAACTCACACTTACTGCACAAAAGTCAACCTTGAAGATACAATAAAATTAGTTTGAGAAGAAGAAACTGAATATTACTCAAGAAGCTCAGTAGCAGTCTCCCTGTTATCATATAAGGAGGATAAGCAAAAACAAAAACCTCAGCCTCGTCATGTCTATAATTTTAGTGACTATTCAAGCGCAAAGCAAAATGCCAAGGTCAGAGTAAAGAGCCCAAAGCAGCCAAGAACAAATTCCATTGTAAGGCTTGAGATGGAACTTACCAGGACAACATACTGTCACATTATTTTCTGAAGCAATCCTGCACATAAATTACAAATTTACTAATTCATTGACAGAAATTGTTTTTCACAAACAAATACCCATCTCTGGGAAGATCAAATGAAGGTAAAACAAAGGAACTATTTTTTTAATTGACAATGTCAAATATAAAGCAAAACAAGCATGCTTGACCAAAAATTCTAAAAATTAAAATAGATATAAAAATCAAAGAACTAATAAGACAGGAAATACAGAGACCTAAGAAGGTTAAACTGTGGAGACCCTTTTAGCCATAGTTTGTGAGTGAAATTCTGCAAAAGAGAGGAGAGGGCATTGTTCTATTGAACTCTGGTGCATAATTTTAAAAAAAATAGTGAAACAAAAACAAAGACACCACCCTAAGATACAGGATAACATAAAAGGAATAAAATAGGAATAGAACAGGCAATGGAATGAGATTCTTGGTGGCTTCAGATATTGAAGAGTCTACATTGTAAAGTAACTATTCTCAATGTATTTACAAAGACCACAAATAAAAATTGATATAAGAAATAGTTAATCCTATCACAATAAAAGCTATAATAATTGAAATAGTAATAAGTGGATCCATTTACAAGGAGAATCAACAAAGCTGAATTAAAAAAAAAGAGAACTGATGAAAGACCAGAAGAATAGATTTAAACTAAAAGTATTACAGAAAATAGAGAGATTGGAGGCGAGATAACAGAGGAGGGACACAAACCACTTCCTGATGGTTCTAGGAACCTGAAATGAAACCAGAGATCTTGCTAGAATAAAAAGCAGTTTACAGAGTGGAATACATGGATAAAGAATATAGACTAGGGCTGGGAAGGTGGCTCAGTGGTAGAGCACTTGCCTTGCATGCTCGAGGCCCTGGGTTCGATTCCTCAGCACCACATAAGAAAAAAAAGCCGGAAGTGGCGCTGTGGCTCGTGGTAGAATGATAGCCTTGAGCTGAAGAGCTGAGGGACAGTGCCCAGGCCCAGAGTTCAGGCCCCATTACCAGACCAAAAAAAGAAAAAGAAAAAAAGAATATAGACTAGAGAAAAAAAGAAATACTAAATTCTAGATGAGCACTGTTAACTCTTATAACTCTAGCTACTCTGGAGGTGGAGATTTTAAGATCACTGTTCAAAGTCATCCTGGGCAGGGTATCTGTGAGTCTCTTTTTTTTTAATTTAATTTAATTTTATTTTATTTGTGAACATACTGTACAGAGGGGTTACAATTACATGGGCAGGATAATGCATACATTTCTTACCAAACATTGCAGCCTCTCCTTTGTTTACCCTTCACATCCCTTCCCAGCCTCCCCCCTCCCCCCTACCCAATCCTCCCCCCCCACCGATGTTTTCGACATGACAACTTGTACTTCTCATTGTTGCAACAGGTCCACCTGTATCCTTAAACGACTTATTTTTCCCCATCTCCTTCACAAGTTATACTGACATCAAATATAGTGAAAGCGGGGGTTATACTGTGGGGGAGGGACATACAAAGCAACAAAGAAATAATCTTATAAATGCGTTAGAAACACATGCATGAAAGAAAAAAACATTAAAATACATATCTAAGGGTTCATTTTCCTAACATCACATTATCTGACCTTTTCCGCTTGACTCATACATATACTAGATATTGC
The DNA here is from genome assembly GCF_000151885.1 of Dipodomys ordii. NCBI lineage: Eukaryota > Metazoa > Chordata > Mammalia > Rodentia > Heteromyidae > Dipodomys > Dipodomys ordii. Next base: position 3,585,595 of record NW_012267281.1, read on the forward strand.
ACATAAGGGAAACCATGGGAAACTATGTTTCTTTGGGCCTGGCTTACTTCACTTAATATAATTTTTTACAAGTCTTTCCATTTCCTAACAAATGGGCCAATGTCATTCTTTCTGATGGAGGCATAGAATTCCATTGTGTATATATACCACATTTTCTTGATCCATTCATCTACTGAGGGGCATCTGGGTTGGTTCCATATCTTAGCTATAGTAAATAATGCTGCAATAAACTATCTCCAAGAAACTACCACAAACTTTGAAGTGGAGCTGTGGTTCAAGTGCTAGACTTGAGTAAAAGCTAAGGGCCAGTGTTCAGGCCCGGAAGGAAGGAAGGAAGGAAGGAAGGAAGGAGGGAAGGAAGGAAGGAGGGAGGGAGGAAAGGAAAGAGGGAAGGAGGGAGGGAAGGAGGGAGGGAGGGAAAGAGGAATAGAAAGGCAGACTTGAACTCTAGATCTACAAAGGAAACAGAGGGAAAGCCATGCTCACATTGGTCACAGCGCCCGCATGCTCTGCCCCACAGCCCAGCACCAGCTGCAGGATGGATGCATGCTATGGCCCCAGCCTAATCTGTTTCATCGCTAGCCCCACCACCCTACACGTTCATCTGGAGCACACTAGCCAAGCAAGCCATTTTGGAATTGGACTATCAGCCTAGAGGAATAAGTGAAAGAAGGCAAAATCCAATGAAAACAAGCAGCAGCTAAGCAGTGTCTGAGTCTCTACCAAGGGCAAAACACCAGCACAGCATGAATAATGGGGTGGGCAAATTTCATGGAGTGGGGGGTACCATTGGAATGCTCCCCTGAACAGATCATATCTACATTCATGTTTGTATGTGCATACACGTGACCCTGAATATGTTTATGTGTGTGTGTGTATAATTTAGATCTTACTCCCATATATGAGAGAACAAATCTAACTTTTAAAATAATATAGATCTTTTTGCTCATCAATTTGTTTTATAAGGGAACTGCAGTTTGACGTGTCTGTATATGCATTGCATGCAATGTACCTTGATTGGACTCATCTCCTCCATTCATTTTCCTCATCCCTCTTCCTCTCTTCACAAACCAGATGTACAGATGTACCACCCCCCCTTCGCCTCTTCCTTTCTCCCCCACAGCAGCACCCACACCTTGGAATGACAGTATTTCACCTTCCTCTCATTTGTTTTGTTATATTTCAAAGCAGCTTCACTGTGACATTTTACATCTGCACATAACGTATTTTGATCAGATTGACCCCATCTGCCATTCTTCCTCTCCCTACTCCCTCACCCCCTATTATTTAACAGACTTGAGTTTTACCTCTCCATTTACAAATGAAAGGAATTATAGTATTCATGATCCTCTAACTTATTTTTGTGAGCTTGTCTCTTTCTATGCATACAAACAAACAAAAAAAAACCATGCTTTCTCCTGATTAATCTGCAGAGACGACATCTGTGCTGAAGCACACATAATAGAAACGAAAGTTATTTCCAGGGGCTGGTATTTAGACATTTGCTTATTTCTTTTTACCAACCTCTTTGCATTACTTGAATTATTTATTGTAAATATTTATGGGCTAAGAAAATTACAAAGATAAATTCAAATGATAAATTACTTACTGTTAACCAAAGCTTCTCTACCTAAATCAAGCCAAAATAACTAATATTCTACGTGTTCAGAAAAATTCTACTTGTCTTATCCCACTTGGTCTTTGCATGCTTTATTGAGGACCAGAAAAATTAATCAAATTGCACTTGAAATTTAAATCTACCTTTAACTCTATTCTGCTCTAACAAGACAACTGTTATGAAGTGGTCTTTGGCCTTAACTTCACAGTCTCAAATCCAGTTCATTCATTATTTCCATTGATATGATCAAAACTCCTGAGTAAGAAGTCCAAATTCCTTCACCATCATTCAAATCTGTTGATAATCCTTCATGGACTTCTTTTCCCATCTCATTATCTCTCCCCACCTAAGCACCCCTCTTACGTTCTAGACATATCCCTCCACAAGCCTAGATCACTTAGATCGGATTTTAGATTCCCATGTCTCTTCTTACTTGTAGTTTTTTCTCTCTTAATATTTAATAAAGTTGCTTTTGAAAAGCCATGCCTGTCATAAATGCTGAGAAAAGAAAAGAAATTCCTGATTTCATTTTCTCTCTAGCTATAAGTGTTAAAGGAAGGTAATGTACAAGGATATGATGGGAGGGTGGAGAGGTGTGGTATAAATAAACAATATATATTTATATATTTATATATAAAGATATATTTATATATATTTATATTTATTATATGAATATAAAATATATACATTTGTTATATTAGAATATAGTATAAATAATTATATAAATTATATAATATGAGTATATTATATTTATTATATATAATAAATATATGTATATTTATTATATATAAATATATCTTTATAGTTATTTTTATATATTTATATATATTTCCTAACCATCAGTACCTGAATGCCCTTATTAGTTATCAGATTTATTGCAGGACTAACCTAATACAGAGTTATTGGAGGAAGCTTTAAATGCAATACCACTGTATCCTTATGTAGAGAAAACATTTGCGTACAGAGAGAAAACCACGTAGAATTAGTAGCAGCCCTTGGAGAGGTGCTTCTAAAAGCCAAAGAACGCTACAGAGTGAGCCACCAGAGAGGCCTGCAGCCAGCTCCTCCCTACCCGCCACCAGGCTCAGAAGGAACCAACCCCAGCAACACTCTGGGGCTAGTAGAAAATAAATTTCTGTTGTTGAAACCACCTAAACTGTGGTAGTTAACAGCTTTCCTAGAAAAATGATTACTGGGGGGAATCTGACAAACACATAAATGCAGGATGGACTGCGACACAATAAGAATTTTAAGGGGAAGGGGGAAGAATCATGAGATTTGAAAAGGGGACAGGATTTCAACAAAAAAAAAATAGGGTCATCAGGAAAGGCTTTTCTGAGGAATTAGATCTGAACAAGACTTAAATGAAATGAGGGAATTAATGCCCCTAAGATCAAATAGGAAAATATTCTGGGCAAAACAGCAGCAAGTACAAAACCCTGAGGGAGAATTGTGCTCATTTTATCCAAAGTAGCGAGCACGCTGGAGAGGCTGGGCAGGAGAGTGGAATACCACACTGATGAGAGGACACTGTAATCCACGCAATGCGGAGATGCGTGGGGACAAAGAATTTGGGTGTTGGACCACGGTGGTTTGGATTTTATTCTGTATGTAAGAAAACACATTAGATCCTGTGAGCAGAGATTTGCTTACTAAAATAATTTTAAGTCTGTGCAAGCTTTCCATTGTTATAACAACTACCTGAGAAAGGGCCTGTTTTGAATCAGGGTTTTAGAGGTTTTTGTCTATAACCAGTAGCCCTCCTTGTTTTGGGGGCCAGTGGTAAGGCCCCAAAACTGCGAGGTGAGCAGGTGAAGACTGGGGCCGTGGGAGTCCTGGGCACACCCTGAGACCACAACTCCAATGAACTTAAGGGCTCTCACTAGATCCCTGACTGGAAGATTCTATCACCTCCCATAGTTCAAACCGTGGGACCCAGCATCCTGTGGATAGTCCAGATTCGAACTGTAACAAGTCATTTTGCTTCTTGGGTTTTGTGTTTAAAGATTGGTTCTTGAAGAAGAGACCATAGGGAGCAAGCTGAAGTCTGGAGGCTGTGGTTGACGTTCAGATGGCGGATACTGGTGGCTGGAGGAGGGGGCAGTGAGGTGACATGAGGGAAGGCCTTGGTACACCATAGCAGAAGACCTTGATAAGCACTGGCAAGAAGAAAGAGCTGGTAGCAGCATGAGCACCATCTGGTGGCAATAGCTGACTCCAGGTACAAATCTTCTAAAGTGAGGAAGGTGAGCGCCATTTCTGAGAAATGGAGAACATTTTAAGAAAGTTCCTTCTCTCTTCTAAAAGGTTGGTGGGAAAGTAAAGCAGTTTGGAAGTTTCTCCAAAGACTAAACAGAGACTTTCCCTATGACCCAGCAATTCCTGGACATTTATTCAGTAGAACACCAACAATGTCACACTAAGCTACCAACACAATCATGTTCATTGAAGCATTGTTTACCATAACCAAGATACAGAATCAACCCAGATGCCTCTCAGTGGATGAATGGATCAAGAAAATGTGGTATTTTCGATCAGAAAGAATGATATGGTACCATTTGTAAGGAAATGGAAAGAGTTGGAAAAAAATTATATTAAGCAAAGTAAGCCAGACTAAAAGAAACATAAGTTGTATGGTTTCCCTCGTGTGTGGTAACTGGAATATGTATATAAATCTACAAGTAAACACACTGGTTGGTACATATATATAGATAGATATACATATATATATATTTGCCATATGTATGTGTGTATATGTGTGTATATATATATATATATATATATATATATATATATATATATATATATGGTGCCTAGATTTGATGGCAGCTGAAGTTATTATGGGTATTAATTGTGAATCAGTGCAATACTTGAATATAAGGCCTCTTGAGCCTAATGTGCAAATTTATGTAAAAACAATGTGAAAATTAGAAATGCGATGGCACATTTTTTTAAACCAGAACTATAGCACTCTGTCTAGTCAAACAGACTGCTCATTTGCAAGTTGTCTCTATGCAAAGAATTCTGCCCCTGGGATCCTAAAACCTTCTTAGCAAGTCATCTGAAATTTGAGAAGAGCTTTGTTCTGAACCTGTTCTCTTCTCTCTGCTTTCTGTACATCCAGTAAAAAGAGGGGGAGGGGAGACTAAGTGTGGATTGTGGCTGACTAGCCCAGACACAAGCCAGGCCTAAACTCTGAGTGTCACCCTGGCCAACCCTTGGGTATTCAAAGAAGGATGAATGAATATACCCGTCCTGATCTCTGTTTGTTGATCTCATAGCATAGCCTTCCCAATTTAGGAGACATTGGAAAACCCAAATCCATCCAGCCCAGGACTCAAGCTTCCCCTCACAGACCAAACTTGGTAAAGAGGCTCTTTGCTGTTAGGGTCTAGGCTACTTGCTCAGGGTGAACATCACTGCCCGTCATCCCATACATAGGGGGCTAGAGCTCAGGAGCTGGCAGGTGCAAAGGCTTACAGCAGGGGGCATGCTCGGTTCATCTGCACTGGGGATCCAGGCACGTGGGGAGGAAGTGAGCCAGAGGTCAGTCCTAGGAGATGGTTGGAGAGGCTGGCAGGGCAGGGCCAAACCATTGCACAGCCAGGAGCAGGAGGAGAAGCCGCTTTGGGAAATTACCTGGCTAATCATTTAGCTGCCTGGGCAGGAAGGCCAGTGGGAGACACAGAAGAACCTCCCAGAAGATCATTTGGCAGACTTCTGATCCTACAAGTCAGGAGGGAGCTTGACAGAGTTAACGGCAGCTCTTCCAGGCCAGGACAAAGCAGGCTGTGGAGCAGAGGCTGAGGAGGCCAGCCCTGGGCTGGGCGTGTCTCAGGGAGAACTTTGAAGCCCAGCTGACTCCACTCAGGAAGCAGCTCAGGGTTTCCAGGTGCTTAGTCCCAGATTAAAAGGACAACATCCCTCCCCAACCCCCAGCTGTGGGGATTTAGGACTCAGTTTACCTTCCTGCCTGCCAGCCCACAGCTGGTCACATGGACGCACAGGAGAGGGCCGGGTGTCCCATGATCTCCCTCAGCACAGGCTGCTGCATGGAGCAACCCAGCTGTTTAGAAAATAAAGCCCATCCCAGACTTCCTGAGCCAGCAGCTGCTTTTTAATAACATCCCCCAGGGACATTTGCACAGAGCTCTCAGAAGATTTTCGATTTCTAAAGTTTGGGAGTGGCAAGGGGATCGGTGTTGATTTTGGATTGATTTTGGGGTGGTGTTTTGAGGCAATATCTATTCTATATCCCACTGTGGCCTCAAACTCAAGATTCTCCTGACTCAGACTTCCAAGTGCCGGGATTACAGACACCATGCCTAGCCCTTTCTAAGGTTTGACTCCGAATCTCTACTAGTCTGTAGCAATAGCGGAAGTCTAGCTGCTCAAGAACCTGGATTAAAGCATATCATCACTTCAACCCTCGGGCCCACAAAGTAGGAGCCAAGGATATTAATCCTCCTGGGTTAAGATGATTCAATTGAATCATGCTCACATTTGGCTTACAAATCATGATATAAATATTCAATCTTAATCCCTGCTCTGTGTCCATATCAACCATTGAGTGGTAAACACATGGGCACAAGACCATCTTTGCTCTGTTTGTGTTTCCCTTCCTTGCATACCTGATTTCACCCACACACGTACACAGTCCGCACTGTAGCACCTGACTCTGAGGACAGAAGAAAGCTTGTCTTGTTGACCTAATCCTCTGAGGTTGGTCCCTCTAATTAATCCCATTGTCTATAGCTGTAAACACTTCGTTGCGGTGGCAACGCATGCCTAATTGCACGTGTGAGCGATCGAGGGCGGCTCCGCACAAATCAGAGTCCTCCTCACCAGAAATTCCTGTGCCCTCCAGTGTGTCACCCTCCACAGGTGTGCACGAACGCGCTGGGCTTCCACAGACATTACACGCCGTGTACTTTGTGACTGTTCCGGTCATCAGTAGAAGGAAATGGAAGTGTGCTGCGGTGGGAGGAATTCGTGGGGCGGGGAAGCTGGGGTTCAGGGTTCCAGCTCTGTCTGACAGGTGATTTGCAATACAGCCTGACCCCAGGCCCTTTGAAGAGTCCCAGTCCTCTCCCCCTAAAGGGAGGTGAGGGGAGACCTCACCCACAACACGTCACCATCTGAGTGCAGAAACTGTTTAGGATGGGTCCCTTAGAATAAAAACTGGTCAGCAAGCCTTGTCAGCATTAAACATTAACACAGCTATTCCTGTGTGTCACGGTTCATTATCATGCCCATAAATCATTAATTATAACTTTCTGTCTGGGCCAATCATCCCTGGGCTTTTTATGACTCCTGATATGTGCTATGTGGTAAGGTTACCTCTGGAAACCGACCCACGAGCATTTATGGGGTTTTATGGCTTCTCCACGATGGCTCTTGAAAGAGACAACTGAGTTGCCACCTGGGAAGACGGGGTTTAAAAGTTTGCCTCGCTGGAAGCGGGCATCACTAGACAGGAGGCAGAGACTGGAGGAGGAGGCCCGCGCGGCGTGGAGGCGGTCCTGGGCACGGCGGAAGCGAGCGCTCGTGGCAAGTGGTGGCAGGTGGCAGGTGGCAGGTGGCCGGCCCACGCGATGCAGAACACCATGACATGTCCAGCCAACGCCACAGTGTGCGCAGAGGCATCCTGCGTGGTGACCGAGAGCGACTTCAATGCGGTCCTCAGCCTGGTGCTCAGCACCGTGCTGACCATCCTGTTGGCCATGGTGATGTTCTCCATGGGCTGCAACGTGGAGATCGAGAAGTTCCTGGGCCACCTGAAGCGGCCCTGGGGCATCTTCGTGGGCTTCCTCTGCCAGTTCGGAATCATGCCCCTCATGGGTTTCATCCTGTCTGTGGCCTTCCACATCATCCCGATCCAGGCCGTGGTGGTGCTGATTATGGGCTGCTGCCCTGGAGGTACGGCCTCCAACGTCCTGGCCTACTGGGTGGATGGCGACATGGACCTCAGGTAAGACGCGCGCCCTTCCTGCGCCAGCTGGGCCAGGACACAAGGGCCGGGACGCACGGGGCCAGGGCCGAGGCAGATGCGCGCACGGGCTGGAGTGCAGCCTTCCTGTGAGCTCAGCCTCCAGCAGCACAGGACCCACACCGGCGCGGCTGCTCAGGGCTGAGAATTTGGGGATTCCCCTTGGTGTTAGTACCCAGGTTGTGGCCTTGCTAATTATCTCTGGGGAAAGATTCCAAGGCTTGGTTGTCGTCCAAAAAAAAATCTTTTCTGGGGCTGGGAAGGTGGCTCAGTGGTAGAGCGCTTGCCTCGCATCCAGGAGGCCCTGGGTTCCATTCTTCTGCACCACATAAGCAGAAAAGGCCGGAAGTGGCGCTGTGGCTCAAGTGGTAGAAAGCTAGCCTTGAGCTGAAGAGCTGAGGAACAGTGCCCAGGCAGAGTTCAGGCCCCACAACCAACCAAAACAAGAAAATCTTTTCTAAGCCACAAAGCCATAACTGAGTATGCTTGTGCAACTGGTATCAGGATACTATTCATACATATATATATACATATAAATATGGTTTCATATGTGTGTATATATGTATATGGTTTCATGTGTATATATGTATATGGTTTCATCTGTATGCATGTATATATATGTTTCATATATCTGAGTGTATATATGTATGTGGGTATATATGTATATACGTATGTGTGTATATATACATATATATGTATACATACACATATATATATGTTCTTTGTGAGACCAAGGAGTGCTGGGAACTATCATGAACTCAAACTGCTTGTCACACACAGCAAGGCAATGATCTACTCCAACTAACACTTTCCTGGTACACAATCTAAGGAAGCATTCATGAGTTTGCTTCAGTTCCACCAGCCATCATGAGGGGGCTACAGTCAGATTATTTTAAATTATACTTACCCTACTATAAATAAACACAAAAGAGTTTCTCTGCTTCACACAGAGGAATCTAAACTGTTAATGCTGGCCCAATCCATCCCCTGGCTGGTCTGAACTAAGTCTTCTTATTTCTAATAGAAATGAGAATTACTGGGGCTGGACTGAGAATTTTATTCCTGAAAATGGAACAGGCAAATGTCTTTTTTCCCCTGCCTCAACTTCTTCATTTCCTGTGGAAGATCCACATTTCTGCGAAGTATTAAGTGTTCGTTCAAGGTGTGTTCATTAAATACCAGGTTATAAGCAAGCAGCACTGTGAATCTCCGGATACCACCTGCCGGGGAGAGAAACTCCAAGGGCAGAAATGTACCATTGCACTGATGGAGGGCGTGATGAGAAATGAGGAACTTGCTGTCTCCTCTCAACCAGTGCTCAGCCGATGCTGATCATCACAGGAGCTTAAGTCTTGCAAACTGTATGCATTTCTCCATTTCACAGAGGAAAATGCAGTAGACTACTTCCAGTTGCCCCATGAAAGAATCCAGAATGTCAAGTGTTCCTCAGGTTCAGTTAATCTGTGAATTACAATGTAGCAATGAATGCTCTTTGGGCATCATCCCGGACACACGAGAATGACTGTTATGAAAGCTCTCAATTCCTAAGCTGAGAGGAGAGAAACTGAAGCTTTGACCTCCACTAACAGCTTTTAAGTATTCGCAACTTTTCAACCACACAGTCCGGTCTTTCCACAATACCACTGTGCCTTGAGTTAATGACACACATGAACTTGCTTCCTAAAAATGGAAAAGCGTATGTCGGTCAGCTGTGGAAACGGTCACTGTTGCAAGCCAAAGCTCTGAAACTGAATCAAAAAGCTCCAAGTTACACCCATCTATTTTGAAAAGAAATCTTGTTTCTCTTAAAGAGATGAGGATGGCTTCCTGTGTACCTAGCATAATGATCCCTATAAACCGTGTTTCAGAAAATAGAAAGCAAAACGTGTAGAAAACCCAGCTGAATCATTTATATGACCCCTTCCCTTCCCAAGAGTGGGATACACAGCACTGAAAATGTCCATTTTAATTATGAGATAAAACGTCTTTCTTAGTCTTTCAAAGTCACTAGGTAAGATGATATATTGCATTCCATCAGATAGAAAAAAAATATTCCACTATTTCTTTAAAGCAAATTAAGAAAGCTCTTAATTATCAGCTCTTGGGTAGCAATCTTCCAAACCTTATTATTGTTGTTATTATTATTGGAAAACCTGAGTCTCATGATGACTGATTTAGCTGCAACCTTATCCACTATTTATATTTCCACTACTGGGCTCTAGGATTTTACTTTCTCCACCGCCACTTGAACTCTAGCAGCAGCAGGAAAGATGTGATTGTTTCAACAACAGACATTTCCTATGGGGCTAATAATGTCATGTGGTGCTGGCAGAATGGTTCCCCCTTTCTTGGATGTGGTTCCTAGGAGACAAAACCAAACATTAGCCCTTCTCCATCTGTTCTCCAGAGGTGGAAACCATTACATTCTGTGATCTTTAGGGACTTAACAATAAATACCTAAGTATGTAAATCACAATTACCTGTGCTCAGTGAAATACAGCAAATGGTATTTCTGCTCCTTCTCAGTTGTGCCCATCCTGGGAAGTTGTTATTTGTGAATCTAGTCAGGGCGCAGATATATTTCCTAAGTTGTAGCCATGAGGTGGGAATCCTGTGCACAAAACGTGTCGAGGAGAAATGAAGATGAGCTTTCAGGTGCATTCTAGGTGTATTTGTGAGGAAACACAGAAACTTCCAGCCTTCTTCGTGCCTGCCCTTTCCCCAGACTCTGGAGGATATCTGATCTCTTCATCTGTAAGATGCAATGAATTCCTTCCCTGACTCTGCATTCACAAGTCCATTCTGCATTCTTTCCTTGTTGTTGTTTTTTTCTCAATGTCTTCACTGAACTCTATTTTCTATACTTACTGTTTTCTAGATTTCTAGCCCTCCAGCTGGTCACAAACTCAAAGCAATTCTCCCAACTTTCTCCACACCAACTTCCATCCTTTCTCTGTTCTGAAAGACCTGTGTCATCACTATTTGACTCTTTGCTTTATCTTCTCTCAAACTTACTAAGCTTTTATTCTCTCCTGTAGCATTTATTTCTATTTTATTAGCTTATGTTTAGCTGACACAATTATATGCCATGCACTTTGCTAAGGTAACTTTAGTTTTCTGAAGTAACCCTCATATTAGTACTATTATTTTCTGCATTGGGCAAATGAAAAAAAGTTAACATTCATAACTTTGACCAAGATCACTGATGCAATGTATGTTTGTGTCAGATTTGGAATCCAGGCTTACCCACTTGCTTTCAACAAATTCTTAATTTCTTTCTTTATTATTTCTATTACCTACCAGGTTTATAAAATCTATTATCACCTATGTACACTTCTTTTGATCATAAAACTGAGGTTTTACTTCTGTGATTTCACTGAATGCCTTAGTACTCACTGAATTCTCATTTATTAACTATTTCCACTGCCCCAGCACACACGTGGACGTGTGTGTGCATGCACAAGCATGCACATGAGCACACGTGCACACACACACACATATTCTACCTGACAGTTCATAGCATTAAAGCCAAACTATTGCTTATTATTCTTACCCATTAATACATTTCTCATCCCAATATACATTCTTGGTTGAATTTCTGTGTTTGACTTCTTTGCCCTCCATGGAACTTAAAATGCTTTCAGGTAAAAAATTTTTTCTTGCACAAATTTATTCCCCCATGTCTTTCATTAAAATTCACTACCTAGGAATTGTTGCAATATCATTTGCAGTGGCCTGGCTTTTTTTCTTGTTATAATTCAGCACCATCAATTCAGCAGCATATTCTATTGATACTCTAAAAGATTCTCAAGATTGCCTATGAAGCTAGGGGCAGGAGTTCATACCTCTAATCTTAGTTATCCAGGAAGCAGAGACTGAGAGAATCAAAATTCGGAGCCAGTCTAGGAAACAAGTTCAAGAGACCCCCACCCATCTCAACCAATAAAAAGTTGAATATTGTGGTACATGCATGTCATCCTAGCTCTTTGAAAAGCTAAAATAGGAGTATCAAGATCCAGGCCTGCTCAGGAAGAAAGATGAGACCGTATTTGAAAAATAACCAATGGGAAAGGGATTTGTCTCCTGTTCAAGTGACAAAGCACCTGCCTAGCAAGTGCATAGCCCTGAACTCAACCATCAATGCTACCAAAATATATTTACATTTGGAGCAGGTCATGGGGCTTGAACTCAGGGCCTGAGTTCTGTTCCTGAACTTTTCTGCCCAAGGCTAGTGCTCTACCACTTGAGCCACTGCTCCACTTTGGGCTTTCTTGATGGTTGTTTAGTGATAAGAATCATGGATTTTCCTGTGTAGGCTAGCTTCAAACCACAATCCTCATATCTCAGTCTCCTGAGTAGTTAGTACTACAAGCATGAGCCACCAGCACCCAGCTCCAAAGTCAGAAATGGAGGGACAAAAGGTGAGCAAATGCAGCAGAGGTATTCACTAGACACTATGTTGCAAATGAACTATAAAACTTGTTGGTGGGAGCAGGAGGCAAAAACTGGGGAAAACAAAGGAAGGGGTGACATTGTCCAAAAAGAAATTACCTGACTTACAAAATGGTAACCCTTCTACATATCACCTTTATAATAAAAATAAACTATAATTTTAAAAAACTTGATTGTCCACTAAATCTAAACTAGCTCCTCTCCAACTCTTATTTTCTTCCTCTTCTTGTTCTTTAAGAAATTGCTCTCAAACCCATGACACATCATAAATTATCATAACAAGAATTCAGAATTGATGCTTTACTAAGAAAATTTAAAATAAAATAAGGGGGAAAGTTTCATTGCAAATATTGCTCTAGTAGCTTAAAACAAAAATGTTTGAGTCTCCTCCTCCTCCTCCTCACTATCATCCAAATAAGGAATCTTATTTCCCAGCACAAAACTCCTGGCTCTAAGAACCATATGAATGAATGGCAATAAAAGCGATTTTGTTGAGGAGACAACTTCAAATCCATTCTAGTATGCTTTTTAATTAAAACTAAAGCGAGAGAGTCATGGAAGAGGAGAGGAAGGAAGAAGGAAGCATTTATAAGTTCCAGCACTTTAGTTAAACGCAGGACATGGTATTATGAATAACAAATGAGCTTGTTTTGCTGGTATAGGCTCTGCCTTTGAATACTATTTTCTAACCAAGTTAAGGGAATCTCTGACCACAAACTTCCCTGAAAGCCTTCACACACATCTCTAGCAGTGGCTATTGCTGTAATGGGTTAGCTTTACTGATGCTAATACTTTTATCTGAATCCTTTAGGTACATTGTAAATGAATTCATTAGATAGATAGGTAGGTAGGTAGGTAGATAGATAGATAGATAGATAGATAGATAGATAGATAGATAGATAGATAGATGCATATAGAGAGAGATGCACTGAAGTAAAAATTTTTATCTACTTTCCTTAGCATAGAGTTGATCTTTTTATTTAGTCATTGATATATATTTTGTTTGTTTGTTTGCTCTACTGGAGACATGACCGATCATCTCTACTCTCAAGCTTGCTAGGCAGACGCTCAGCAGCGGGAGCCATGCCCACTGTCCCTTTTTCATTGGCTGTTTTCAGCGTAGGGTCTTGGTGTGTGCCAGGACTGGTCTAGGCTGTGCCCCTCCCACTTGTGCTACTGCCAGGTCACTTACCCAAGTGCAGAAGCATCTGTGGCGGGTATCTGCCACCGAACCCAGACACTGTGCTCCCCTTGTAGCTGAGACAACAGTTGCACAGCTCCTATATCTATCGTGGCTGGGGCTGGCCTCGAACCATGATTCTACGGTGCACATCCACCTCCCATGGAGCTAGGTTTACCGGCTGGAGCCACTGCACCAGCTAGAGTTGTTTTCCTTAGGTGGGGAGCCTGTGACCCAAATGGTTAGCCTTTTCCTCCAAGTAACTGTAAAATAGCCCTAAGAAAAACCATTGTGAACACCACAATGCTATAGCTGGCCAAGGAAAGAAGGAGGGAAAGAAGGAGGGAAGGAGGGAGGGAAGGAAGGAAGGAAGGAAGGAAGGAAGGAAGGAAGGAAGGAAGGAAGGAAGGAAGGAAGGAAGGGAAGGAAGGAGAGGGGGATGGAGAGAAGGAGGGAGAGAGAGAGGGAAGGAGAGAGGGAGGGAGGAAGGAGGGAGAAAGGAAATGAACACAGGCAGACATGTCACCTGCGAATTTCCTTGCAGCGTCAGCATGACCACGTTCTCCACGCTGCTCGCCCTGGGAATGATGCCCCTGTGCCTCTATATCTACACCAAAATGTGGGTTGATACCGGGTCCATTATCATCCCCTACGATAGCATAGGTAAGTGCACGGCCGCACTGGGGCTGCTGACTGACCGGCACTCACTGACTCTCCGGCTTTCTCCCTCACAGCTGCACACTTACTTCAGCATTCTCTCTGTCCAGCCCTGGAGGGCACTTTTGCTGGATTCCAATTTCGTTGTAGTCACCTTGGTATTTACCACAGTACTGGCAGAAAGTGAATTGCAGCTTTTGATCCTACAAGAGAACCTCATTTTCTTTCATGCAAATCAGCAACGGAGAGAAGACAAGGTGATGGTTCCTCTCTCCTTGGTCCTGGGAAAGCTAAGGCTGCAGGCCCCATCTCCACCCTGCCCTTAACCCAAAGATAACTAACTCATGACCATGGGAATCTGAACACTCAAAGAAATACCACAATAAATAAACAAAAGTCACGTAACAATTTCAAAGCAGAGCACCAGTGAGCCATCATGACTCGCACCATGGACAACTACCAGATGGCACACATCGGTTGTTCTCTTCAACTGGGAGGCCCATCTGGGTACAGATGTTAACTTAATGACACAGTTGGTATTCATTCCCTAGAAGTCACTGTGACTCTGTCTTCTATTCATTGCCACTCTTAAACGGCACCCCAACCTCTCCCGACAGAGATTCTTTTCTGTTTCTGAGAAAAGGAGGACGGTGGGAGATGAAAAGGTTTGGATGGCACAGCTAGGTGGTCAAAGGGAAGACAAGAGGTTCTCTACCATGGCAAAAGCAAGATTTTCCACACAAGTCCTGTGACAAAGATGAAATGGAGACCGGGGAGATGGGGTAATGGGTCAGAACTGACCGCCAGGCACAGGGCATGGTAAATGGTCATAGTTTTTATTTTTTTTCCCAGCTGACTTTGGAAAAGTGTCATCCTGATGTGGGTTTCCCATTCAAAGGAGCACATAATCAAGGTAAACTGAGGTCAACCAGTGACCCCGTGAGATCTCTGTAAAAGGGATTCCACTTGAAATGGAAAGCTGGACTAAAATTCTCTTTCAAAGAAAGATTATTTCTGTGAAGAAACCTGATCCAAATTTAGACAACTGAATAAGAATAAAGTTTGTTGTAATTATGGTAATCTGCAGTGTAGTATTTATGGATAGTCTTCTTTCTGCCCTCTGTTTCTACCATAAACTTTTTTTTTCAGTCGGTCGTGGCGCTTGAACTCTGGGCTTGAGCACTGTCCCTCGGCTCTTCAGCTCAAGGCGAGTGCTCTACCACTTGAGCCACAGCATCACTTCCAGTTTTCTGGTGGTTTATTGGAGATAAGAGTTTCACAGACTTTCCTTCCGGGCTGGCTTTGAACCATGATCCTCATATCTCAGCCTCCTCAGTAGCTAGGATTACAGGCGTGAGACACTGGCACCCGGCAACTTTTTTTTTTTTTTTGAAAAATAGTCTTGACTGGGCACAGGTGGTTAACACTAGTGATTCTAGCTCCTCAGAAGGCTGAGATCTGAGAATCACAGTTCAAAGCTAGCCCAGGCAGGAAAAGTCTGTGAGACACTTATCTCCAGTTAACCATCATAAAGCTGAAAGCAGAGCTTGGCTCAAGTGGTAGAGTGCTAGCCTTGTGTACAAGTTCAAGTAAAGGGCCCAGGCCCTGAGATCAAGCCCCAGGACTGCAAAAAAAAAAATCTTAATTGTCAAACTCTGTTCCCTGGGGGTTTTCTCTGTGTCTCTCATACTAAGCCCCCATTGTATCTCCTGCAATCAGATGTTAGCATGGGCCCCCTGTCTACCTCAAGTCTACCTCCCTGCGCTCCATGCTGCTTATCTCTCTGGCTGTTCCTTTCCTGAATGCCTTCCTTAGAGTTACAGAATGGAGTCTGAACATCAAAGACCATAGTTCCCTCATTGAACTGGGACTGACTGGGAATTCTGTATTGCATAATGCTCATTGGATAAGAAAAGCACTTAAGCCTTAAAATATTCTCTTTTTCATATTCATTCCCTTCTGGGAAATATCCCCAAGGGAGTACTGAGTAATTCTAACTATAGGACGGATGATTTATAGCATAGCCTTTAATGTGAATAAACGTTGAAAGGAGGGGGGAAGAAAAGACATGACTTACTACTACCTGGGTACAAGAAAAGGTCACTGAAAGAGAAGAGTGAAAAGTAAATGAAAGAGGAAGGAAAGGAGAGGGAAGAGGGAAATAGAAGGGATGAAAGAAGGGAAAGGGGAATAACTGAATGGAAGGGAATAAAAAGATAAAGATAAAAAAGGAAAGGAAGGGAAGAAGAAGAGGGGAAGGAAAGGACTTGAATCACACAGATAATAATGATTGGCTCACCATCATGTTTGCCTGAAATACTCTCCAACCTGACCTGTTTTTTTTTCTCTTGATTTTCCCAGTCCTGTAATGAGGAAATTATGTGCTGGTAATCTCAAGGGACGGTATGGCACTGTGTAAATGAGGCGGTTGGTACTCAGGGCAGGGGAGCTGGGACACACGGTCCTGCTGTCCTCCGGTGCTGCTATGTGAGCTAGCCCTGGGCATGTGACGGCTTCCATCAGAGCTCAGGGTAAACCCACAACACAGGAATGACCGCTGAGCCCTTCTTACAGTGACATCTCACCAGGAAGGGCTCCCTTACGGCTGAAGCCACTAAAAACAAACATTGTGGCAAGGTCTTGTACCCTGAGGGTCCCAGATGGCTTTCCACCCTAGTCACTGCTGAATTCTCACCCAGCTCCAGGACTACCATCCTCCACTCCAGTTTACATGTGGGGAAAAGGAGCACTGGCAGACCGATCTGCAGTTTCTAGTTGGCAAACAAAGTTCATCTCCAGTCCATCTGACTTACCCCCGCGTAAAGATGCTCACTGCTCTTCTCTTTTTCCCCTCTTTCTTTCCACCTTTCATTCCTCCTGCTCGTGCCCTATAAACTTGACTACATAACCCCTGCTTTCACTGTATTTGATGTCGGTATAATTTGGGGAGAGGAAGGGAAAAAACAAATTGTTTAAATAGGGATACAGGTGGACCCATTGCAACAATGAGATGTACAAGATGCTAGGTCGAAAAGTGTGGTCGTATCCTGGTTTTGATGATACAACTGCAAAAAGATCTATCCTTTTTGCTCCGTAGAGGAAGACAACTTACATAGATAGCTCAGACATGTGAGGAATAAGTCAAACTAACAGCCACTGAGGAACCATGGTGACAACATCCCTGCTCTACAGGTGGGAAGCAGCCGCATCTGCCAGTGGGAAAGAACTGAAAGACTGTCTTTCCCAGCAAGTCATTAAAAGCAAAGTCCATCCAGCCCAACCCAGTCTAGAGAGAAAAAGCACTTACACACTGCTGCCCCGGTTGAACCTGTCACCTTGGGCTGGCTCAGCCTGAGGAGAGGAACAGATTCAAAATGTTGACAATGAGCAGACAAAAGCATAGCCATACGTCTTTTTCAATTCAAGCTACTGCAATACAAACAAGTTATTTCCAGAACATGTTAATATAAACCTACAAACCTCACAAAATCTCAGGAGGAGTTCAGGGATCCAAGAAAGAAAATCCCCTTCCCTCAGACCATAGGAAGAAAGGGTATCCACGTGGATTTGGGGGGAGGGATCTTGCCTTTCTGCTAATGCTTGCTCCTTGATCCCTGTTGCATCATTTTTTCCTGAAAAAGAAGTGCTTTCCTACCCACTCCTTCCTTCTTTCCTTCCTCCTGTCCGTCCTTCCTTCCTTCCTTCTTTCCTCTCTTTTTTCCAGCTCTTGGCTCCCTTAGTTTTATTTAATCCTGCTGAGTAATATCATGGCAGAAGTGATTGTTGACATTTATCAGGAAGGGTAGACTGCTATAAAGAAAGTATGGTTTTAGTATTATTACATTCATTTAAAGTTAATATTTACAGCTTTGGAATGCAGAATCTGTCTTGGAGTTTTCGGTCAGTCCATCCCTAAACTCTCAGAATTTCATACTACCTTATGAGATTGTTTGCAGATAGGCACTTATGATTCATGCCTGTAATCTCCAGCTACTTAAGAGGATGAGATCTGAGGATTTCAGTGTGAAACTAGCCCAGGTAGAAAGGGCTACAAGACTCCATCTCCAAAATAACTAGCAAAAAGCAGGGCTGGAGTCAGGGCTCAAGGGAAGAGTATCAACCAATCAAGGAAGCCAACTAAGCATGGGGTCCTGAGTTCAAGCCTCAGTATTTCCAAGAAAACAAAGGCTGTTTGCAAAAGGAGCCCTTGAGAAATTAGAAGATGTTGCTGTTCTGTGCATAGAAACAGCTGTTGGACAAATGCATAGTAAATAACATGGAGAAACAAGCCATGTGTCACAGGAGTAGCAGTAAATTTAATGTGATGAGGTTGAAGTATGAGTCTGTTACCTGGCTGGCTGAGCATGTTGCTGCAAGGAATGATAATTACACGAGAAGGTGCCAAATTTAGTCTCTCAGGGAAAATTTAAAGGCTGGTTTTTCAACCTTTTGTTTCACATCTTTGCCACATACTTGAAGAACTGAAGTTGGTTTTAACCAACACTCATGAGGTTTCAGAAGGCCTACAGATCTTCAGCCAATTTTTCAATATTTTTCATTTAAAAGATGCTTTCATATTTCTTTTATGCCTACTACCATGAAGTAACTGACAGATATAAAATACCATCTACAGAAACGACCAGAATTCCTTTATGAAAAAGATCAGCCATATACATATATATATACACACATATATATGTATACATATATAAATACATTCACATTCAAGCACACAAAATGTGGGCATATTTTTCCTAGATGATAATTTCCCTAGATCTGCAGGGCATGCTGAAATAATCTCATCATCTCAGCTCCACAGGTGGCAAAAGGAAGAGAATCACAGTGTGAAGCTAGACCTGGGCAACAAGGAAACCCTCTCTGAAAAGCCTGTCTAGCATGAATAGGGTTTTGACTTCAAAAACCCCAGTGCTGTCAAATTAGTGAATTAATGTAATGTAATTTAAGACTGATAGACTAAAGAAGCCAAGATGCTGACAAATTGAAATGAGCA
This sequence comes from Dipodomys ordii, assembly GCF_000151885.1. Lineage (NCBI taxonomy): Eukaryota > Metazoa > Chordata > Mammalia > Rodentia > Heteromyidae > Dipodomys > Dipodomys ordii. The sequence goes on from NW_012267281.1 coordinate 3,604,502, forward strand.
TATTGGAAATATAAGGCACTGAAAAAAACTCACCCCAAGATTTAGTGAGAGGATTTTATGTGATCAGTATTGAATTCTTTAATGGAATGGGGAGGGGGAGAAGGAAAGGTGGGAGAGAGAGGGCAGGAGGGAAGAGGGAGGAGAGGGAGAAAGAGGAAGAGGAAGAAAATGAGAAGGAGTGAGAGGAGAAGAGGAAATGGAGAAGGAGAACAAGAACAAGAAGGAGAAGGAAAAGGATGTGTGTGTATATAATTCTTTATTCTGTTTTATATGTTCAAGAAAGACTAAAATCCCATGCTCGGGCCATTCACATATGGTTTTTCTCTTTTCACGCTGACCATCTTCAGGTACTTCTCTGGTGGCTCTTGTTATTCCTGTTTCCATTGGAATGTTTGTTAATCACAAATGGCCCCAAAAGGCAAAGATCATACTTAAGGTAAGTATCCCCTGCTACAAGAAGCATGGTGAGATGCTGCCAGTAACAACATCTGAAATGATGCAGTCATTCCATTTATCCAGTTGTCTCAGTTTCATCATGCAACTATCTTCTTAGGGGCCTACATTCCCAGTCAGACAGTCCTCTGTCCCTCAGCGCCCTTTCTGGCCCCACCATTGGGCTGATTTCTACCAATCTTTTGAGACACCAGTTCAAGCATCACCTCTTAGCTTTACTGTGTAGTCAGAGCATTGCTGCTATCTCCACTATGTGCGTTTCTATGACAAAACATATCTGGACATCTAGAAAATAGAACCTATTTTTTCTAATGCCAGTAATGACATATCCAGTTCAATGTCTGGCAACCGGTAGATGCTACACATATAATCATCATTTGTTCCCCAGAAGGAACTATAATTTAACTCTGTATAATTCAACTGTGTACATATTTACTCTGTATGGATACAGATACAAATGGTGTGGATAGGTCCTACTACTCAAAGTAGATAAAGCTACTCAGAGGGCACATACAGATAATGAGGAGAGCAAGAGAGAGGAGGAGAGAGAGAGAAAGAACTGGATGCAATATTGGGATTTGAATTCTCTATGCTTCCTGAGCACACCATCTATCACTTGGCCTACATTGCCAGTACTTTTGCTTCGTAGTTTGTTTTTAGATAAGGTCTTGTGGTTTTTGTCCAGGTCAACCTCCAACTACAATCCTCCTATCTCTGCCTCCCAAGAACCTGGGACCATAGGAGTACATTACCATAACTGATTCCTAAAATTTGTTTTCAAATATATACAGAAGAAAATGATAACAGTGGCTTTAGTTATCTATGCCTTCTTAAACTTAAGAGCCTTATGTCCATTTCCTTATTTTCAATAATAATAGCAAAAAACGTGGCTAGAACAAAATTTTAACCCCCAAAAGAAGAAATAATCATCCAGAACAGTTAATGACTTACCAAAGGAGACAGACAGAAGGAACTGAACTAGAAGCCAAATCTTCTAGGCTGTTATAGATTTTACTTCCCCTCTGACCAAATAATTAGCAAGCTAGAACATCATCTTCTGGGAAATTGAGCATGGATACAACATTTTCTCTTCTTTTCTGACATATAGAAATGTGGCACAGACAGTGGTATTCTAGTGGCCAGGCTAGCAATACAGAGAGAAATGCCTCCATTATCCATTCCCAGGTGGATGGAGACTGGACTCTCTGATTGGGGCTGTTGGGTTCTCTTGTGCCTTCTTTCCAGATCGGGTCCATCGCAGGTGCCATTCTCATCGTCCTCATCGCTGTGGTGGGAGGCATACTGTACCAAAGTGCCTGGATCATCGAGCCCAAACTGTGGGTCATAGGAACAATATTTCCTATAGCTGGTTACAGCCTGGGGTTCTTCCTGGCTAGGATAGCCGGCCAGCCCTGGCACAGGTACAGTGCTTTGATTAACTAGACTGGAGATTTTCAATTGCAGTAACAGTTACGTTTGTTTGCCAAGGTTGCAATCACAAAGTACCACAAAGTGAGTGGCTCAAACAACAAAGATATATTATCTGACAGTTTGGGATGGGGAGAGGAGGATTACCAGTCAGGTAAATAAAGTTGTTCCAGGTTTGTTTTCTATAAAGCCCATGAGGAAAGAAGCTACCATAGTAGAGAGAGGTCTTCTGGCCTTATAAAAGGCCATTCTCCCAGTCTCATTTTATCATCTTCCCTCTGAATGTTTCTTTTGTGTATGTGTGTGTGTGTGTGTGTGTGTGTGTGTGTGTGTGTGTGTGTGTAGTTGGGATTTTTATTTTATTTTATTGTAAAGATGCTTTACAGAGGGGTTACAGTTACATGAGTAAGATAATGAGCAGATTTCTTGTTGAGTGTTGTTGCCCCTTCCCTTGTTGTTCTCCCACTCTCCCTTCCCTCCCCACTCCCCCGAAGTTGTAAAGTTCATTTCCAACATAGTGTCTTGTGGGTATCATTGTTGCAATGGGTCATCCTGTGTCCTTGTTTCAGTGTTTTGTTATTCCCCTTCCCCTCTCCAAATTGATTTCCCCTTTATGTAACGATATGAGTCACTTGGGATTCAGACTACCTTAATGACCTCCTATCTTACCTATGTTGGCAGTGATCCTGTTTCCTTGTAAGGCCCCACTGTGAGCTACTAGGGGTCAGGACTTCCCCAAAAGAATTTGAGAGAGAGCTATACACAACCCATAATTATTGTAAATACAGATGACATGTTCAAAACCCTTCACCTTTAACCACCACTGATGTCATTCTAAATGGAATCATTCATTCCTAACTGAGGGAATTCTCAAGGAAGACACCACTGGCTGCTTTTGTCTTTGGTCCTCTCGAAGTCTTCCAAACCACCCCTTCCTACCCATCCAGTGAGGATTGAGCTTTCCCATCACGAGGTTTCCATCTTCCCTAAGCAGAGCAAGTTTAACCTCAGTGGTGATTTGCGTGCCTGGTAATCCATGTGGGTTCCTCTAGCCAGCATTAGGGTGACCTCATCATCCAAACATGCTGAGTATGGAGATAGCCTTAACATCTATCTAAAAGTATTTCCCCTCATGCGACTCCATCAAAACCAACAGACAGGAAGAAAAGAAAGTGTAAGAACTTAGGGCAGGTGTGGGGTGAGTGGCGGAGCAGCCTGGGGCAGCCGGGAGCAGTGTGGGGGGTGAGGTAGGCCTGTCCCTCACCAAGGATGGGGCCTTGAAGCACTCACTCACAGGTCCTCTCTGTTTCTATAGAACGGGGACAATAACTTCTGCCTTGCTAGTTTTTGACCAGGGTTTAGTCAGACTACATGACTGATAACAACACTCCATTTGAAGATTTTTAGAACCCCTGCCCTGTGCACGAGGACATAAATTGAGAAAGGTTGTGAGATTACTATTTATAGAACAGTAGCTATACACTGAAAAGGCACCCTAAATGCATGCCATAAAAGCAAAGGGAAACTCCATATGTAGACGGTACACTTGTTCTCAGTGTCTGTGCCCTACAGGTGATGCGATAAGGTAACAAAACCACTGAAACACACCTTCTTGTGCCACCCCCTGCAGATGCAGAACAGTTGCTTTGGAAACAGGGATGCAGAATAGCCAACTGTGCTCCACCATCGTGCAGCTCTCCTTCACCCCCGAGGAGCTCAACCTGGTGTTCACCTTCCCACTCATCTACAGCATCTTCCAGATCATCTTTGCCGCAATATTATTAGGAAGTAAGGAATTACATGCATCTACTTTCACGACGATGCTCTTCTGAGCGAAATCCTAGTCTCACTAAAACAGTCTTTAAAAAATAATCCTCTGGTCCTAACTACAAATTGTACAAATATGAGAGAATAACTCTACCAGCCACGGAGGAAAGGGCAGTGTAGTTTTAACCAAAGTATTAGGGAAGATTACTGTTAGATGGAAAGTAACAGATGCTGATGATCTCTGTGGACTTCCCTTTCTCGGGAAGTATAGTAACTTGTCTGGAAACCTATCATGGGTCTTTCCAAATCCTTCAGTCTTCTGGTTGGTATGTTTTGCAAAAAGAAGATGTTTGTTTTTTTGGAAAAGTGATCTATAAGTTGGGAATGCAGACAGATGCCTAAAGTCCCATTATTTTTGGAAACAGAAGCACAAGGATCATGAATGAGTTCAAGGCCAGCCTATCTACACACTGAGATCCAATGTGGAAAGAAAAGTGCTATACAAAGGATATTTATAAGGCTAAGTTATGAGACATATGTATGTGTGCAGGTATATATACATAAGTTTTAATATCCATACAGTTGAACCAATTTAAACAGAAATGACCTACCAGGGACAGCGTCCGAATCCTAATTTTGCACCACTATAACACTGATCCATTCCATCAGGACTGCACCCACCAGCCTCCTCTCAGCTGAAACTTTTCCCTACATTTTACTTTCCAAGAATTAGTGATGTTTTGCCTCTGTTTTGTGGTACTGAGTTTTAGATTCAGGGGCCCACTCTTGCTAGGCCCACACTAGACCATTGAGCCATACCTCCAGCCCTGATTCTTGATTTTTGCTGGCTATTTTGGGGGGAACACGTTCTCAGTTCCCTACCTTGGGCTTTCTGTCATTATTGGGTACATGCTTCCACTGTGTCAAGCTTTTGTCCATGGAGATGGAATTAACTCAAAAAAGACTGAGTAAAAAAAGACAAAGTCAAAGGAATGAAGTACAAGGGGACACCAGAAAAGTCCAGCACTTTCTGTTAGCATTACCTATGCACAAGAACAAAGAAGGCATCTTTGTGAAGTGTATACAGAGCCAGGAAATAAATTTTGGTGATAGAAATAGCAGTTTAATTTCTTTTAACAAGGATAGTGAAGGAAGGAAGGAAGGAAAGAAGGTAGGAAGGAAGGAAGGAAGGAAGGAGGGAAGGAAAGAAGGGAGGGAGGGAGGGAGGAAGGAAAGAAGGAGGGAGGGAGGGAGGGTGGGAAGGAGAGAGGGAGAAAGGGAAGGGAGGAAGGATGAAAGGAAGGAGAGAGGAAGGGGAGGAGGGAGGGAAAGGAATAAATAAAATATATGGTATGGCTAAACTAAATCACTGGCATAAATTGAGGGCACGCAGACTAAATAGTGTATAATAAGTATTGGATTTTTCAGTTAATCACAAGCTCAGTTAAACTCAATAGTTAATGTCAGGCATTGGTGACTCACACCTATAATCCTAGTTACTTAAGAAGCTGGAATCAGGAGACTCTTGGCTTGGAATCAGCTCAGGCAGAGAATTTCACAAGACTCCTCCTCCTCTAATAGCTGGGTATATAGTGACTGTGCCTGTCATCGTAGTTATATGGGAACCTGAGGTGGGGAGGGGACCGGAAGGAGGCAGAAATCATGGTCCCAGATCAGACTGGACAGAAAAGTCCATGAGACTCCATTTCAATGGAAGAAGATGGGATAAGATGCGTGCATCATCCCAACAATGGTGGGATGCAAAATATAGGATTGTAATCCAGGAGCCCTCCCCCCTACCCCCAGTCAGGCTGTGAAAAACTAGGTCAAAATTAACAAATGCAGAAAAGGGCTGGAGGTGTGACGCTATAGCAGAGCGCCTGCCTATCCGGTGTAAGGTCTTGAGTGCAAACCCAGTGCCACAAAAAAAATACAATAAACTAACAATTTCGTAGCAGTATTTCATGGCTAGAAACTCAGGAATAATTCAAAGCAGATACAAATCTGGACTTACTACAATCCATGTGCTTGTTTCTCTCAGTTGTCTTATAGTGGTAGCAAATATAGCATGTAATATTCTCCACAGCCCTACCTAGCACTTCATGTTATTCCACCGCATGTCCTCAAACTGCCCTAAGAGTCGATAGTGTCATCGCTGTGGTTCTATGCATAAAGTATTGGAATTTGAACAAATGATGCCTCCGTTCCCTGGTTGAGAGGTAGAAAGAAAATGAGATATTTAAAATAGCACTTTACTTCAGATAAAGCTTAATTGGAAAATATGGCTTGAATCTACAACCAAAGAGCCCCGTGAATACAGGTACCACTCCCTTACCTCTTACGTGTACAAATATATGGACACATATAAATGGCAGACCATACATATAAAACAGCTCTGGTAAGCTGATCTCACACATAGACTCAGAAATGGCTGCAAACAGAGAATTGAGTACCATAGAGAAGAGGAAGGTCAATCACCCCTCGCCCAAAGCTCTTCTCCTACGGGAAAGAGAGAATGAAGACAGGAGAGACCACATTGGTTATTCTAGCTCCAGTATTGCCCAAAGGTCCATCAGCCCAAATTCACAGACACTGCCCTGTCACATGGTGTAAATGGCTGAAGAATAGTGCAGTTGCTGAGAGAGGCTTGGTATGGAAGGCATGCTTTTTGTGCTCACTATCACAGCACTGAAATCCAGAAAATGCCACGTAGTTGCCAGAAGCCATTATCTGCTGATGTTCTCTGCTCGGTCGTTCTTAAGTACAGCCACCCTGCTTGCCATGAGCATCGTAGAACTAAGGACAATGGTTGTTTTTTCTCAATAGACTAGATGAGAGTCTATAAAGACTAGAGTCAACAGAAAATGTAAAGTTGTACACTAAAGTCCAAGTTTTTGCAACCACCTAATATTTTTCTTCACCTCCTATGTACTGTTTTCCAGTTTATGTTGGATACAAGAAGTGTTATGGGAAAAACACTGCAGAATTTTCAGAGAACAAAGATAATGACACCAAGTCGGAGTCAACGTGTCACAAGACAAATGGAGGCTTCCAGCTGGATGAGAAGTAGACTCCAAGTGAACAAAAAAGGAAAAAAGAAAAGTGCTAAACAAAAAATTCTTAAACTATACCATAGATCATTCTATTTTTTTTTTTGGTGGGATAGTTAGTAGGGAAAAGTTAAAGTGCAAATTTAAATTTGAATTGAATCTACATATAGGTTTTGGTACAAAGTGACTAGTGCTCTGACTTACTGATTAGGCAAATATTGTATCATATATACATATGTTCTATACACACACACACACACACACACACACATACATTCACACACCACTTACTGGTTATCTCTGGGATGTTCTTCAGTACCACTCAAATTCCTCAGGTAATATGGCATTTGCATTAACTTTCTCATGTATCAGAAATTATCTCTAGTTGACTTATAATACCTAACACAATATAAATGCTATGTAAATAATTTTTTACTTATTGCTTAATGACTAATGACAAGAAACAAAATTTGTAATATGGTCAGTATTTTTTTCAAGTACATGGAATCTGTCAGAGTTCGTAATAACCACAAATACACAATTCACATATGAAGGTCCAAATGTATATAGAGAGTGTACATATGGAGACACTGAAGTATTCTCAAAAAATACATGTAGACCCAACCTAGTATAGATGGTGACACTGAAGCCCTGCCACACCCACCCCATATTCTAATACTTAATCTCATAAACTATAAACACTTTTTATATATTGAAATGGATATAAATATAAACTTTTTGTATATTGAAATAAATTATTCTTGTGAGTTTTTCCTCAGTATTTATGATTGTAAAAAATAATTGAAATGAATTTACTCAACTGGCATTTTAATTGTTATTTTGAAAACTGTGCAAACTATTTATTTATACATCTTCTTTGTATAATATAGGCAAATATCTGACTTCCTATTTAAAAAATAAAAGCCCTGTAATAGTCCAAAAGCAGAAATGAAAGACCGTGTTGTAAATAGAATTTAGTAATGAGATCTGAATGAAGTTCATAATTTAGCAAGGCTCTCATACACCTGGTGGTTTATACCCAAGGTCCACTTACACACACTATATCTTCCTTGTGAAAAAAAAAATATGAACTCTTCCAAATGATTTGAACTTGGAATTCAAATTCAAAAGAATTACCTCTTCAATCCCTCCAGGGGGACTTCTTAATGCTTTAGCTATACAACATAGAATTAAATCAGACGGGGGCTGGGAAGGTGGCTCAGTGGTAGAGCACTTGTCTTGCATGCCTGAGGCCCTGGGTTTGATTCCTCAGCACCACATAAGCAAAAAGAAAGAAGCCGGAAGTGGCACTGTGGCTCAAGTGGTAGAGTGCTAGCCTTGAGCTGAAGAGCTGAGGGACAGCACCCAGGCCCAGAGTTCAGGCCCCACGACCGGACCGCCTCCCCCCCCAAAAAAAAGAATTAAATCAGAGGCCACAATGATATTCAGTTCATATGAAGAAGGAAGGCACAGCAGGACACCATGTGTAGGAGGAAGGTAGAAGGAAATGCAAAGGGAGCAGAAACACTGGGAGAAATATCACTCATCCGGTGGATGAGTTCCCACAAATGGGCAATGGGAAACGCACACATGGGATTAAGATCGTTGGAGATAGTAAGAAACACATCAGAAAGCACGAATAGCATAACCTTAGTCAGAGGGCGACGGGAAATATGTAGGAAATCATTGATGAGAAAGACCATGTCCCTGGCACCAGCAGTAGGAAGGGGGCATTGCAAGCCAGATCCTTGGAGGCTGTTGTGGGTGTAACCAGGGGAACAGGCAGGATCTGATAAGTGGCATCCGTTTTCATGGCTGCCAAGAGGAAATAACTGCTCAAGTTTAAGGCTCTCCGTTATGAGATCTAATTAAATTTCCTCTTCTTCATTTTGCACGAAGAGGCACAGATGTTCTTAACTCGATCCGCAGTGGTTCGTTCCTTGTTCCATTTGACATGTTCATAGTCTCGTGGAATCTTTTCAAACATGTTGGCTTCGAAGGACATTTCTCTTCTGGATGATGCGAGTTCAGGTTCCTGTGGTGCCTGAGAGGATTGTAGGAGCAAGAATACAACTTCGCTTTTCCAGCAGAGGGTTGGGGGCTTCAGCTTGTAAGACTGGAACAATTATATCTTGCATACAAAGTTCATACTCATATTTGAATCTTATCTCCCTATGTTTCCATCATTAGACAAATCCGCTAAATGGGCCTGGGATTGTTTTTAAGGGATAAGGGAGAGAGGGGTACAGATTTTCTTCTTGGGACACACTCAAGAATGTGCCCCAAAGATACAAAAGGCCTTTCATTCTAGTTGTTAGTTACCGTCTATACTTTCCTCCTGAGACAGGAAAAGACAGATGCACCAAAGACACTGAATTCATATCAAAATTTTAACACACCCAACACCAAGAGTCCTGATGCCAGCAGCTGAAGCAGCAGGTGTTTCCTCTGTTGGTAAAGACACATGAGTAAGCAGCACTTGACTTTCTCACCTGATGTGGTTGTGAGTTGTATTCTGTGCCCTGGTATGCTAGAGGGAGGAAAACTAGCTAAGCTCACTAAAATGACAGTTTTCTCTTTTTAAATGAGTTTGAAAAGCCAATTAAAATATGTATTTTATTGCCTCTGTGAGTATCTTATTAAATGAATATTTTATTGTAAAGCTTGAGTAAATGATCATTTTTTGTAATGTCTAGTCTGGTTGAATCTTTGTCAGTATTGTCAAGATGTCCTCGCTATTCAGTTCTAGAGATCTAAATAAGGTGGAGTCTCTGAGATCTTAAATAGTTCTTTGAAAAGCGCCTAAAAGAAGCTCTTAATTAAATACTCTAATAATTAGGTCTCCCACTGATACCAATTGAGGTTTTCCCTCAAGAAAATCATACAGGAGAAACATTAATCAAAGGCTCTTAAAAGTGGTATGTCAGCGATAGCTGATTTAAAATATTAATAGGAGTCCTTCATTTTTCTCATAAAGATACCACCCTCTATGAAATGATGAGATAGATATATTGGCAAAGAAATGTATGTATGCAGAGAAAGAGACAGATAATGAAACAGAGAGACAGAGAGAGGTTTTGATTAGTAAGCACATAGATTGAAAACACACCAATGAGAACTGACAACCTTCTGGCTATAAATTTTGTTTAACTGCTCAAAGATATCACCCCTTTCTCCATCTAGGAGACATCTAGGACAGTCTCGTGGTCTTCTAGAAGGAAGTAATTTGAGTTGTGTAGTTTCTTTCTTTCCCTCCTTCTTCTTCCAGTCTAGAATTCTCCCCCTGAATGGAGGGAGGGGATAAAAAGTGTCTTATTCTCAGAATACTTACTGTTACTGTGATGCATTAGCCCAGGGTGGAAAAAACAATTTGAAATATTGATAGCTAAGAAAAAACTGCCTACCTTTCCCAAATGTACAAAATTTATTGAAGGACTCAGAAATTGGGGGGGGGATGTAATGATGAAGCTAAAAACTCTAGCCCTAGCTCCTCGGGCTGCAAAGAATGGAAGATTGTGGTTAGAGGCCAGCCTGAACTAAATGCTGATGACCCTGACACAACAAATGAGCCAGTGGTGGTGGCATGTTCTGAAGCTCAGCTATAAAAGGGGCATGCGTAACATGTAAGACTGTGGTTTTAGTCAAGACCCAAGCAAAAATGCAAGATCTTATCTGAGAAAAGGGTAAGATGTGTGGCTCAAGTGGTAGAACACCGTCTTAGAAATCATTTGGCCCTAACCTCAAACTCTTGTACAAGAAAGAAAGAAAGAAAGAAAGAAAGAAAGAAAGAAAGAAAGAAAGAAAGAAAGAAAGAAAGAAAGAAAGAAAGAAAGAAAGAAAGAAAGAAGAAAGAAAGGAGGGAGGGAGGGAGGAAGGAAGGAAGGAAGGAAGGAAGGAAGGAAGGAAGGAAGGAAGGAAGGAAGGAAAAGAAGGAAGCTGGGTGCTGGAGGCTCATGCCTGTAATCCTAGCAACTCAGGAGGCTGAGATCTGAGGATTGCAGTTCAAAGCCAGCCTGAGCAAAACAGTCCATTAAACCACCAGAAAACTGGAAATGGCACTGTGACTCAATTGGTAGAGCGCTTGCCTTGAGCTGAAGAGCTGAGGGACAGTGCCCAGGCCCAGAGTTCAAGCCCCATAACTTACCACAAAAAAGAAAGGAAAGAAAAAAAGGAAGGAAGGAGGGAAGGAAGGAAGGAAGAAAGAAAGAAGGGAGGGAGGGAAGGAGGGAGGGAGAGAAGAAAGGAAGGAAGGAAGGAAGGAAGGAAGGAAGGAAGGAAGGAAGGAAGGAAGGAAGGAAGGAAGGAAGGAGAAGGAAATTTCATAAACTATCATTTATCCTGATGTGAATCTTTATATCAAAATTTTTCATTTAAAAAAAAAGGGAAGAAATGTAGTGTTTTGGCTGCGTTGTAATATCTGGAATCCAGAAATATGGAAGGAAGGATGAGAGTAAAGACATTTTCACTAACCTGGAGGTAATTTTCCCCAAACAGAGCATCACCCTTGAGGTGACCCTGAGAGGACACACAAAGGAGCATCAGTTAGAAGAAGAAAAAAGAGAAGAATCTGTGTTATTCTTTTCTCCCATGAGATCCAAAAGTATGCCAAATGGCCAAACCTTGTCTATCTACTTTAGAATTTGGATTCAGAGGTGACACCGTCACTGCAGAAGCCCGCATCAATATATTTATTAGAACTGAAAAATGAGGTCAGAATTTTTTCTGACTGAAAGTATAATTTAGCTAATTGACTTGACAAGGGCTCTTGCTTTGCAATTAAGAAATACAAATGGTATATTTTAGAAATTAAATGAGTTCAATCTGCAGCTCCTAGGTTTAAGAGAATATATTTAAAGTGGGATATATATATATATATATATATCACATCACGAAGTAATGACTCTAAAATACATAAAGAACTCAAAACTCAATTAGGAGTCAAGGCATCTATTTAAAAAAAAAAAGAACAAAAGCATGTGGGCAGACATTTCAGCAAGGAATGATAACTGAAGCAAATAAGCATTAGAAATAAATATCCTAAGAGACAGATACATGCAAATTAAACCCAATATGATACCCCTTGAATGTGACTGACATGGTGGTGAATGATGACCAGAAGCCAAAAGCAACTCTCATGGACCACTGGGTTCTCACCCATTTCAAAAACTCCATGGCTTACTATTCAACACAGACTAAACTGTATGACCCAAGTGGTTAGTCGTATTACCTCACACGGAGCAATCAAAAACTCCTCAGGGGCCAGGACTCCGGGAGGGGCTGAGGGCAAGGAAGCCAAGCAGCACCATGGGGCACACGTTTTCCACCCCGACTGTGTGTGGCTGCAGAGCTCTGCTTCTTTGTCAACATTCACACAGCCCTACCTTTAAAATGAGTGGTTCTTCTATGTAAATTATATCCTAATCAGACTGATGGAAGATTCTATTATCCAAGCTATAGCCAGGAAATTTATCCAGTATTTCTTCTCTTTTGAATCCTTTCGGAGAATACTAAATTAAATTTGGAGACTCTAAAGGCTGAGTAAGGGACTCAAAGAGCTATTTAATAAGACTAGTAAATCCTCTGATAGCCAACTTCCCAGAAGCTGAAATGGTAAATGCCTTCAGTTACAGAAATGTTTTGAAAGATCCGTATTTTCAATTAGTTGTTTTCAACAAAACTGAGCAATGTTTCCATCAGGTCGCTATAAGCCTTGCATTCAAAATCTCTTTTGATGATAGGCCACTATGAGATATGTTTTTTTTTGGTCAGTAACTTGGAAAGAGTTCAAAGGAACAATACATACCAAAAGTCTCCCCTTTATCATCTGCCTCTTTATGTAAACAAGGCTTATCAGCAGTTACTATACTTTGTTAAAAATCTGTCTCCACATGGCCAAAAGAAATGTACTCTTCACCTGACTTACGTAACTGCAACCCCTCCATACATCACTTTTATAATAATAAAAAATGTTTAATCTGTTCCAGCCTAACAATAACAGAAAGCTGTCACATCATGCTTACAAAGTTCCCAGCTTTATTCTAAATCATATATGAACTCATTTAGCCCCACAATAACTGTATGTACTGTTACCCCCTTTTACAAGTGAGAAAATTTACAGGAAAGTAAAACCACTTCCATGTGGCAAAATTTGAGCTCAGAAAGTGTAGTTCTATATTCTCTATGTTGATCACTATGTTTAACATGTATTCTTCACAAAATGTCAAATTCTTCATGACTACATTACAGTAGAATAACATTTTGAAATGGAAGAGGAGATATAAATATGAATTCAACTAGAAAGAAAGACATTGTGAAATCCCCAAATAGGAAGATAAAACTTCTATTCTTTAAAAATAGTAGTTGTCTTGGATGAGTTATACAGATTCTTTGGGATGTACTTTAAGTAAGAGTTTAATTTTAACTTACAGAATTTACAAAATTATATTTGCAACTTTTGTCAGAAACTGAAATTATATTTAATCTAATGATAAGAATTGGTATATATATTGACTAAAACTATATGATATACATGCATTTCAAAATTTTTCTTGAGGGCATTCAGTGAATGTTCTTCTTTATCTAAAGTTCTGTGTTGTTGGCTTCTACCAATGTGCTAGATCTTGCATTTAAAAGCCTGATCAGTGTTACAAAGATTAGTGAGGAAGGCCAGTTCTGAGAAATGGCGATTGTCCTTTCTGGGAATAAATATATATATATATATATATATATATATATATATATATATATAAATAGATATTGGATATTTATGTGTGTTATAAAAAAGCATCATTATTTAGAATCAAAAATAGTATTGCAGGATGTTTAATACATAAATAATTTGACTGTTGACCCACCGGCAGTTTTAGGAGTCACAAGAGATGAATGAAGTCATAAGTTATCATGGGTGCAGTTTCCTTAAACCAGGAGTTCAAAAAGAACAGCTCTAAAAAATAAACATGATTCTTTCCTTTTGCTACTGTAGACATAATGGCATTTTTATGTCTAGTAGAACTAGGCACATTATAAAGGTGCTAAGCTGTATCATTAATTCCAGTCCTCTAAAGGAAGCAGTGAAGAAAATGCACACATTGATTAATCACAGAATGACAGTGAAGGAAAAAGAATATTACCTGAGAAAATAAACTGGCATTTCACTTATCTTCAAACTTAAATTCATGCAAATGGAAATATGAGAACATTTGGTAAGGAAATGAGGCTATATAGGTTGATTTGTCAATAATTTTTCTCTTCTATTACATGATCTGTGAGAACCAAATAAAATAAAGAAGGGAAAAACAACATAAAGGGCAGCCCCATGAGCAACATGAGTTACTGGGGCCCAGGCATTTGGGGTATGGATAGACAGGGGAGAAACAAGCTTGGTGAATGGTTCTACAGCTTCTGCCACATATCACTTCTTTCTTCATCCTGGTCCCATGAGTCTTTGGTCCTAGCTAGGCTTTTCAGCATGACAAACAATATTCTCCTGGCACTGGTGCCCTTCTCCACTCCCACCTCAACTGCAACCTCATGTTCACACCTTCATTTGCCCTCAGGTGGATGATGTGGCCCAGTCTAAGACAATGATAAGGAAGCAGAAGAGGTCTCTTTAGGGACATTCTAGTGGAGCTGTGAGTAATTTGTTTTTGTTGTTGCTGTTGATGATGATGATGATGATGATGATGCTATCATAAAGGTAATAGCTACTGAGATTTTTCCTACCCCACATTCATCTGCCTTTACAACAGAAGGCCACCTGCTGTTGCCCAGCTAGGAAGGAAGAGCCCCTAAAGCACGGTCAGCAGCTGCCCACCTCTGAACACATGGTACACCTTAGCAAACACCTACTGTCTAAAGCTGCTGTTGGCCAAAAACATTATTACTTGTAATTAAAAGCAGTCTTAACTCAAAGACTACGACCCCTTATAACTGGATTGATAACTGGGCCTGTCTTGAGTGTAGACACGCTTACAAATTCCCAAGGAATCGGTGCAGATGAACAAAAGAAAACACAAAGGAGTGAGGGGAATGTCAAGACAAATTTCTCTATATCTCTATTTTGCCTGGGGAAGAAAATAGAACTCCACAAGGGCAATGACTGTGACATTTAATTTGCCATATATCTTATTATCACAAAAGAAGATTAATACATACTTGTGAAATTGAAGATATTGGCCCTGGATCAGATTATGAGAAGTGTTGCTCATTTCCAAGCCAAAACAATCTTCCCCATAGACATTAATTTAAAAGTAATTAACACAGAAGTTACAGATAGAGAGAATAGGAACTAATTTTATTTTATTACTGAGTAGTTACTGTCAAGCTCTGTGTTGGAAATATTTCATTTTGTATTTACCACTCTGATAATTATTTTTATTAACTCTCCTCAGACTACACAAATTTCTTTAAAGGGTAATTACACTATTGGATGCAATGAAAATGAAATCCTCCCATAACAATAATCAAAATTAAGAAGAACAGAAAAGGAAAAAGTATGTCATTCTAATATACAATCCCATTTTAAAGTTTTCAAACTTATATTGGTATACTTCCAGCTGTACATGAAGTTACCACTCAGCCTTTTCTAAAACCATTGAGTAAATATAGATTAGATTTGTGTATTTGAAGCACTCATTAATTAACTCAACCAGAAAACAAACTTTCTACCAGTAAGATGGGGACTATCAAGTGAATCTAGATCAGAGTCTTGTGAATACACTAAAATGCGACGTTCATTCATTTGGACCTGGCTAGAATCCCAACGTAATATGTTCCTCATACCATAGGAGTTTATTATGCTATGTGGCTTGATGTCCTGGAGGACAAGCTGCTGAAGGTAGTATCACAAACAGTACTTAATTTTATAACTCAATTGTCAGTTCTCATGATATGAAAGGCCATGAGTGAATCACCGACATTTTCACAAAGAGTTTTACTACGTTTGATTCCTGAATTCTCTAACGTCTTCTTCAACTTTCCCAGCTCTTGCTTCTCTATTTCTATTAAGAAAGTCAATCTCTTTCTTCCTCATCTGGAGGGTCTGTCATTGAGCCTGATAAATTTCCTCAAGCCCAACACAGAAGCCTCTCTGTGGCACTCAACAGGCTCCTACAGGAAGTGCTCCTTACCAACTAATAAGTAGCCTCCCTGAAGTTCAACAAAAATCAACTATCAGGAAGCAGGTACTCCAAAGGGGGAGGGTGGCACCAAGAAGAAACAAATGAACAGGAGAAGAGGGGGAGAAAGCAGTGAAGAATCCAGTGTACGTCCTACAATGAGGGAAGGGGGTTAGGGGTGGGAAGGGATGGATAGGAATGCTGAAAGGGGTCACATTGATCGAGAGATATTATAGTCATAAAGCATGTTGCTACGTGGGAATGCCTCTGTAAACTTAAAGGTAATTCTTTAAGTAGCTTACTTGCATGTATGAAAAGAGAACAATGAGCCCTGTTGAAATTGTTTTTAGGAAGCAGGAAGAGGAGTAAAAAAAAAGAGATAAAAGAGTTAGGGACAGTGGATATATTGTAATAATGTGTGGAAATGTCACAATACAACCTCCCATGTACAACTAATGGAGGTACGTAAAATAATGAAGGAGGCCTATTGTAAAGTTAGAGTAGGATTCTGAAAAGTAATAAATAGCACTCAATCAAGTAATAAAGCACATCGTCCCTATTAAAAAATAGTCTCCCAACTGTTTAAGGTGAAGCAGGTAAGAATGAAGATCACTTATCCAATATCAATATCTCTAAAAGAATCATTGCATCTTAAATGGCAGGAGCCCCATATTTCTAAAATACTATATATTATTTCATTTTTAGGGTTTGTTACTTCCATTCTCAAAACTCCCACAGTGTTTACTATCCACTTGATCATTTGATAGTTTCCAAAGCCTTGTCTTGTTCTTTCTCTTTCTGTGTAGTTAGAATAGTCATTGAATAATGAATACTTTAAACTATTTTGTCTTTAAAAAGCAAAAGTTTCTTTACTTCTTTTTCATGCCACCTAGGGAAAAAGTTTTATTATTCTTATATTTCAAATAGTCATTAGCCATCCAGCATATGATTTCACAACTCACAAAATAGAATTTGTTTCCACACATATTTACAGTAGCCCATTTACAATTACTGTTTGCAATCATAATTCCTGTCCATAGCACATGCTTCCTGGCCAAATACATATGTGTGTTCATATACTTTATATGTATAAACATATATTCTGTGTGTGTATATATATATATAATCTAGATGTGTGTGTGTATACACTGAATGCCTAACAATATAAAGTCTTGCAAACTTTTAAAATTATATTTTATTGTAAAGATGCTGTTCAGACAGGTTATAGTTACATGAGTAAGATAATGAGTACATTTTTTGTCCAACATTGTTACCCCCTCCTTTGTTTTTTTTCCTACCATCAAGTCTTGGAAACTCTTAAAAGTAATGATGCTTATCAGGCACTAGTGGCTCACACTTGTAATCCAAGCTACTCAGGAGGCTGAGATCTGATTATTGTGGTTCAAAGCCAGCATGAGCAGGAAACTCCATGAGACACTTATCTCTAACAAATTACTCAATAAACCAGACATGGCACTGTGGCTCAAATGGTAGAGTGCTTCCCTTGAGTAAAGGAAACTCAAGGACAGTGCCCAGGCCCAGAGTTAAAGCTCCAGAACTGGCAAAAAAAAATGTTGTTTTCATGCGGCCTTGTTTGTGTTCTATTGTATAAATGCACAGGCGTGGAATTGCTGGGTCATAGGGCAGCTCCATGTTTAATTTTATGAGGAACCTCCATACTTCTGCAACCATGTTCATTGCTGTAATATTTACCATAGCCAAGATCTGGAAGCAGCCCAAATGCCTCTCAATGGAAAAACGGATCAAGAAAATGTGATATATATATATATATTATATATATTATATAATTATATATATAATTATATATATAATAGAATTCTACTCATCCATCAGAAAAAAATAACAGTGTATCATTCATAAGAAAATTAAAAGATTTGGAAAAAATTATATTAAGTGAAGTAACCCAGACCCAGAAAAACTACATTGCATGGTTTCCCTCATTTGTGGTAGCTAGAATGTGCCTATGAATCTACAAGTAAACACACTGGGTGGTAAGCAAGGGGTTACAAATGAATTAACTGGAGTGTAATAGACTCTATGGAGAGTGAAATAGTGTAATTCTTTAAAAAGGCTAAGTCAAAGCCCAACAAAAATAAGTAGCAGGAAATGGGTACTTGCAAGAGCAAGGATGCGGCCCAGGGCAGAGGGGTAGAAGAAGGAAGGGGGGAGGGAGGAGAAGGCAGGCAACATTCATTATATATATCACAGAATTCCGAAATATGGAGAAGGGTGTGTGGAAGAGGGGTGAAGATGTTGACGTGGGTCACAGATCAAGATGCATTGTACACATAAACTGCTTTGCTACATGGCAACAAAAACTCAATGCATAACCTAAAATTAAGACAACTAAGGGAAGGGGTGGGGGGAGGGGAGGGGGGAAATGTTAAAAGTAGTGACATTGATCGAAATGCATTGTAGTCATAAACTGCCTCAGTGCATGCCAACTCCTTTGTACAGCTACTTAAAGATAATAAAAATATTTTTAAAGCAATGATGGTATTTGCCAAAGGGTAAACATGATTGCTTTTCTGTGTGTGTGTGTATGTGTGTGTGTGTGTGAGAGAGAGAGAGAGAGTGTATGTGCACATGTATAAGTAACTAACTGCATGTTTCACCTGTCAAATGAGTATCAACAGGATCTTGATAACTATGTCCAGCATGTTTTCCATGAAGAAGAAACACTTTTCTTCCAAAGTCTACTTGCAGGTTTGAAAAGAAAAGTCCATCCAATTGTAACGTCAGAGTATTATCCAACTCCACCAATTTTGCTTTCCTGAGTTTATAACATTTTTTTCCCTGACAAATCACAAAAGGCCAATGCTAGTTAGATAAACCTGACTCAGCAGCTTCCTTCCCCAAGGTAACGAGTCTTAAGTGCTTTGTCCCTGCCCCACCCTTTCTACTACATTTTACAAGGACTTGGGCATTTTATGGTCTTGTAAGAAAATTGTATTATATCTAATGATGGGGTTGGCATCAGTCATATACCTGGGGTTCTGTTTATTCCACATTCCATCTTATCTCCTTTTATGACTATTTTATTGTCAGTGGAATCACTAAATCATAAACCTCAGAAAGAAAATGTTCTATTTAAAAATAGAACATTTGTCATGGCCTTTGGAGATTACACCCATTCTTCTGAATGTTTGAAATACATTGAATGTCAGTTAACTAAAATGTCCTTTCTATTTTACAAAATATATTTGTATTTCACCTCTCTTATATTGCCCACTAACCCTCAGTCCTCTAAGCTTATCACTGAAACAGTACTTCACCCATAGAAGGCATTTAATAATATATATTGGACAAAAGCCTATGAAAACCTTTGGTGAAATTTTCCTTCACCATATTCCAACTTCAATCCTTACTTGCGTATTTCTGGACAATTAAAATAGCTACTGAATTTCTCCTATTCTAATTTGTCATTCCTCTAAATTCTTATGCACAGCACTTGATAGTATGTCCTATATATTTTAGGACTCAGCAGAATTTGTTCAGAGAAGGGGTATGAACTAATTAATTAATGGACACATATTTCACCATATAATACACTTTACCCATCCATGGATCCTATCATAGTCATTTCTGCCCTAATGTGTCCTCCACCCAGAATCCAAACGTCTGCTATCTGACTCTGATTTTTCTCTACTATTTCCAAACTATTCCACACTTTCTGGCAAATACCTCCAAGCAAACCAGACTCAGACTTCCAACCTCTGAGAAGCACGTTTCTTGCTTTTCACACATGCAAAATTTTCCCTATTACTTCCACGAATAGGTGTCTAAAATGACTTGTGTCCCTCATTAGCCTTCCATCCTCTCTGACTTTCTAGAACAGTCTGAGCACAATCCTAATAAATTTTGGCACTCTAATCTGCAATGTCACTTCACTAAGGCCTGCACATACATCTTTTTCCCTCAGCAAGATTTACATAATCATGGATGACTGAAACTATGTTCTTAAGGTCTTTGCTTGGCTGGATTCAATGATTTAAATGATTTAGTATTTCTTTAACTGTCTACATACTTCACTTTTCCCGTTGTACATTTTGTTAAAGAATAAAAAATGAGACCAACTTTAAAGTAAACCAAAATCTATTCATAACAGTCTCCCAAAATGAGAGAAAGCTACACCTTCAATACCAATTTACTAACATGAATTGTGTGGCTCAAAAGATCTCCCTGAAAGCTTGTGTTTGTACCCATGCAATGGAGAGAATTAAAAGCAGAATATTTTCCTTTTAACTATTGCTTCCTGAAATTCCCAAAATTGGCTTACTAACTCTGGTCATTGGCATTTATTTGAAATAAGAAAAGTACAGACACATTGTCCTATTCTTATATAATAAATGACTGAAGGAATTGATTTTAATTGAATGATTTTTATGTAGTTAAGTATAAAACCAATCTCTACAATCTGTTTCTTAAAAGCATCTAGTCAAAAGAAAGACAATTATCAAAGATAGAAATCAAATATAAAGAAACCATATAAAGAAAACCATATAATTTTCTGAAGAACAGTTGTTCCTGTATCTCAGTAGTTGAAAATGCTCTAATTGGATAAGTTTAAAAGATAAGAAGACTGGCTGAAGATAAAAGTTTATTTTAATCCTTAGATGACTAGAAGGATTTCATAAAGTATTAAATATAACAAAAGAAATAACATATTTGTTCAGCTCAGGAAACTACCCTGCTGTTCAGGAAATCATTACTAATTTTTATTCTTTGTTTTATAGATAATTTTAGTATTCCTTTCCCTTTAGTGGTTAATAACAAAGTAAAGACTTTGAGAAAAGATCTCAGATTAAAACCGTGACTATACAAACAGAGCCAAGCTGAGGCCATCTGATTGGATGAATTGTACATCTCCCTGGCCTGCAGTGTGTCTCCCTCTTCTGTTCAGGGTGGATCATTTTAAGTTTCTAGTCTTACTGTGTACCACTTCTCCAGAAACCTGTTCTCCATTATAAGGCGATCCACTCAAGCTTTTTCAATTGTCTCACATTCTCTACTGGATGTCTTTTTTTTTATTTAATTTTATTTGTGAACATACTGTACAGAGGGGTTACAATTACATGGGCAGGATAATGCGTACATTTCTTACCAAGCATTGCAGCCTCC
>NW_012267281.1:3628672-3643775 GCF_000151885.1 Dipodomys ordii
GGCTTTTTTCTTTTTGCTTATGTGGTGCTGAGGAATCGAACCCAGGGTCTCATGCATGCAAGGCAAGCGCTCTACCACTGAGCCACCTTCCCAGCCCCCCGCTACACATTTTTCTAGATGTTAATATAATATTTTTGAGTACATTCAGTTCCACAGCTTGCCATCTTGCTCCTACTTAGAAAATGTTTTTTTTTTCTAAAACCAGGCACCAATGGCTCACTCCTATGATCCCGAACATACCTGGAAGACTGAGATTGGGAGGATCATGATTTGAAGACAAAAACCAAGCATCCAAGTTTGGGAGGCCCGTTCTTAACATGTAGCTGAGCATAGTGGTGTGTCTGTTGTCCTAGGAGACTCAGGAAATTGAGATGGAATCACAGATCCAGGTCAGCCAGGGAAGGAAAGTTCTCAAGCCCTCATCTTCATAGAAGAAAGCTGGACATGTTACTACACACCTGTAATCTCAGCCAAGACAGAATCCCTGCTCAGATACATGCCTCCAGAGCAAGTGAGACCTTACCTCAAAACTAGCAAACAAGAAACAGGACTGGAGGCATGGCTTAAATGGTAGTGCACCAGCCCAGCAAGTATGAAGCCCTGACTTCATACTCCTGGTATAAAAAAAGGGAGGATGTTCTTTCCACTTAATTGCTCCTAAATTAAGATTACACAGGACTACTCTTCTCAATTTCAAGCAATAGATTCATCTCTCCTAGAAAATCCTTTAGCCCAGCTTCAGTAGTGCCTATCCGTCAAGTAAAGGATATTCAATCAACCCCATACAGTATCAAGTTCATTCTAAAATGCAAATGTCCCTGGTAAAGATGCACTTATAATTTACTTTGCCCAGAGCAGCTGAATAATCAACTTCTTGCAAATGTATAAAATTTCCTTTAACTTCTCATTTGTCAACATGAGGAGTAGAGACCATCCAGCCTGCAGGCTATGGAAGGCCCATAAAAGCATTTGGTTTGACCTTGCCAAGCCAACTGTAAGTAGGACTGTACATTCAACCACTCTAAGAGCTTCTTCTAGAGCAACATCAATTTCTAGAAAGTAAATCATAATTATGATGTAGCTCCAAAGGACAAACAGGAAACACCCAGTACAGCATAGACAGGACACATCCAAGGACAGGACAGGACGGGCACATATGCTTCCTGCTAGCTGCCTGTCCTGCAGTCAGCAACAAGCAGACGGGGCATAAATTAACAACAGCATGACCATGTTGTGGTAAAACTATGGAGATCCAGTGATGATAGATGAGATGTGATGCTGACTCCTTCCACCATGGATGACTTTTTTTCTCATTGTTGATGGCCCATGTTGTCAGCATCCTCGCTGACGTAGACAATAGCTTGCATTTAATGATGAATATGTTGATCGCTAAGAAATGTGGTAGCTGAGTCCCAGGAACATGCATGAACTGGGCGTGAGCTCAAGAGGGAGATGTGGGGGAAACCATGTTGGGGAACACAAAGATAGCATGTGGCTATGTGACCTCTCATCCATGGTGGACACTACCAGGATGGTAAAGTTCCTCTCAGCTTTGGAATGTCAAGCCACAGTGCCCCAACCAGCGTCTCAGCTCTGTGCTTTTAATCATGAAATCATTTGAAGCTAAATCAAGACTGGAAAGTGCAACTTAAAAGGAATAGTATGGTGCATTTCTCTACTATGGAAGGACAGATGCCATTTATGACTATTAATACGCTGGTAAAATGTGCAAAACTAATTGAGACATTTAATGACAGGTCCAATGATATCAAAAGGAGTCAAATAGAACTAAATATCTTTGCTGTACCAGTCAATGTGGAACCAACTAAAGTGCCTGTTAACCTTGGCCCTGAGATCATTCAGCAGCAAAGTGATGATGAGCTGAAAGCTAGCTACCCTGACTTCCCGCTGCTTACATTTTTTAAATATTACCTAAGCAATGATGAATTTCCCACTTTGAGGAGAAGGCATTGAAACATGCATCTGCACTCAGCAAAACGTACTGCTGTGAACAGTTCTCCTCAAAATGTGCCATTACCAGGAGTCGACTTCACTGCAGAACAACCAGTATCACCCGAGAAAGCAGTTGTGCCCAGCAGCTTCGTCTCTATTAGCTAACATCCAGAGAGAGGCAGTTCCAACCAACAGAGCATGGTGAGCTGATTAAATGTTTAACCAAATAGAGTGGGCTCATTTATTTTGCTTCATAGGTTCGAAGCTGGGACTCAAAGTCAGTCCCTGACACTTTTGCTCATTGGCTGGCATTCTACCAACTGAGCAGCATCTCCAACCCCAGTGCAGACTAGTTTTTTAAGTGATAATGTTGTATATCCCATGAATGATGTTGTAAATATCCAAATGGCCCTTGAAAGGTTTCCCATCCCTGCTCCATATTTAGAATCTTTGTCATATACTATAATTCTCTATTATCATGTATTTGAATGCATTACGGAGTATAACCATTCATTATGAAGTACAACCAATTACAAAGTTAATCAGGTCCACCCCCAGAAGCAAGCTAGCCTCTGAAGAATCACCAAGCTGGCCTTCTGAGGACCAGCAACCATGGTGGCCATTATGAGTATACTTATAAGCCTATATGGATTGTTGACCTTCCCAATACCAGGTCAACCTACAGAGTCCCACACTTTATTTTTATCCCATGCTGCAGCACACCAAGCTCCGTGACTGGTCTGGGAAACTGAATGCTAAACCAAATCCAAATCCAGGGACTTAGGTTCAGTTCCAGGACAGCCCCCACCCTTACCCATGAACCCAAGGCCCAGGCCTAGCCAAGCCCTTGGTTGGCTCCTATAGACTAAGGCTAGCCACTCCCTGATAGTCTAGGTTTCAAGCTGACCCCTACAGATACAGGCTTCAGGCACACAACCGCCCAGTGGACAAGTCCAATTCCAGAGGATCCAGCTTCAAGACTAACACTGAGGATTCAGGTAGCAGGAAATGCTGCCAGAGGGATACCACAGAGAGACCTGTCCTGAACTGGGCCAGACAAGCCTACTCAGAATCATTGGAAAAGACTGAAATTCTTCCTTCCTTCAAATGCACAGGTATTAATGAGCAAGGACAACCAGGAAGATAGAATACTGCCGGGAGAGCACAATAACCTCCCAGAATACAATTAAATCTGACCTACAAAAAATGGATTTATATGAGTTAACTGGAAGGAATTAAAATGATCCATTGTAAGGATACTCAATGAACTTCAAAAAAAGTATAAAATTATGAATTCAAAAATTAACAAACAAGAAGATCTTAAAAGCAACGTGAAAAGAAAAGAAACACTATTGACCCTTGGTATCTGTGGGTCATTGTTTCCAGGAATGCCTACAGATGCCAAAATCTATAAGGACTCCCATAAGTTCTAGAAGACAATGAGTATTTGCATAGAACCCATGAACATCCTTCCATAAACTTTAAATGGTATTAGATTACTTTAAAAATACTTGACATGGTGAAACTGCCATGTAAACAGTTCCTGCACTTGTTTACAGAATAAGGACAGAAAAACATCAGCGTATGTTCATTACAAATATAACTATTTAAATATTTTTGATACACATACCTTGCAAGCCATAAATATGCAACCTACAGAAACACAGGATGGACTGTAACATATAAGGGAGTTTCAGTAAGAACAGCAGCTGATTTCTCAGTTTAAAAAAAGGGCTCACACCTGTAATCCTAGCTATTCAGGGGGCTGAGATATGAGGATAACGGTTCAAAGCCAGCCCGGGCTGGCAGGAAAGTCAGTGGGACTCTTATCTCCAATAAACCATCAGAAAACCAGAAGTGATGCTGTTGCTCTAGTGGTAGAGCTCTTGCCTTGAGCTGAAGAGCTGAGGGATAGCGACCATGCCCAGAGTTCAAGCCCTACAACCAACAAAAACAAAAACAAAAAATCTTTGCTGGACAGGAAAATGTAGACTGAAAACTTCAAAGTGCATGAAGAAAAACAAACTGCCAAGAATACAATATCTAACAAAACTCCCCTTCCGAACTGAAAGAGACAAAGATTTTCTCACACAAAAGACATGTCATATCAGAAACGCTGCAGAGAAGTCATCAGCCTGAAAGCAAAGTAGCATGGAAGTATAAAATTAGTTGACAGAAAGGATGCAATCCAATCCAGAGTAATATAATCCTGTTAAAAGAAAAATTTTAATGATCTTTAAATAGTTGTACAAAGGAGTTGCCACTTAACAAATCAATTTATAAATACAATGCATCTTGATCATTGTCATCTCTTCATTCCTCCCAACCCTCCTTTCCCCTCACTTTTTTAAATTTTGTAGGATGCACTTTAAATTCTTGGCCTCATTTCCACCCCCCCCCTCACCCCCTGCTCCCCTGCATGCCTTCTCCTCTTTATTTGTCTATCCCTCTCCTCTTGACCCCACCCAAGCCTTCCAAGGACACCTTTTCTGGTGCTTATTTCGTTGAATTTTGTTTTTGTTTTTGTAAGGAATTATACTGAGTTTTCCCTTGAATCTACCCTATGACACTTAATACAGTATAAACTTGCATACCATCCAATATATTTACTTGTTTTATAAACCAGTCTTACATGTGTAAATGTATATATGCATGTTTTTCAATATATATAGTCCATATAGTACATACATATATATATTTATATATATATATATATATATATTACATCCCTGTTTATATGAAGAGTTAGGGAAATAGCTAAAAGATACAGAATCTTAGGTAGTAGGAAGAAACTCAAGTTCTACTTTACAACGTGGTTAAACAACAGTGCACTACATTTTTTTTCTCAGTCATGCAGTTTGAACTCTGGGTCTAGGCACTGTCCCTCAGCTCTTCAGCCCAAGGCTAGAACTCTACCACTTGAGCCACAGCATCACTTCTGGCTTTTCCTGCTTATGTGGTACTGAGAAATTGAACCCAGGGCCTCATGCATACAGGGCAAGCCCTCTACCACTGAGCCACCTTCCCAGCCCTACATTTTTTAATAGATTTTAAATGCCCTGTGGCAAAAAGAAGGTTCTAAGTGTGTGAGATACTTAACATGTTCACAACATCAGTTTAACCATTCCACAGTGTACCTGACATTCAACATGCATTATTATACATGACAGATGTGCACAATTTTTAATTGTCACTTAAATAAAATTAACATTTCAGTGATATGAGGTTTGTGGAGAAAGAAATGTGGAAGTCTAGTCATTAAACCACATGAGCTATTTATTCCAAGGAGTCTTTGATTTTTTTTTTCAAGTCATGAGGCTATAGACTAAGGGAACAGACAGATGGTTTCAAAAGCTATGCTCTGTTTCCTGAGGGGAAAAAATCATACATAAATATATTCACATACAAACAAAGCTCAGTGACCATCAAATCCTAAATTAGTGTGTCTTTTCTCCATGAATTTCAAAAAACAATTATGTAGATCCAGAAACTCTCACAGATCAAAAGTAGATTTCCAAAGTTGTTGCATGGAAATGAGTCCGAAGTGGCTCCAAGCCTAAACTGACATCTCTGGGGACCAACCTGGCCAGACCCACGGAGGCCAGCCCCTGGAGGCCAGTCCAGCCCCACTGGTAGAGGCCGGCAGACACTGCCCAGGGATGCCAGAAGCCAATCTGACCTGGAACCGAATCATAAAGAAGCTGGAACAGAAGCTGTCTGTTCATTTGCCAACATTTACCTCAGCAGGAGCCTACTAAAGAAAAAGTGCCAAGAAATTTTTAAAAGAATTGCCCTTAGTGCCAGAACAATGAAAAAAAGATTTTTTTAAAAAAGGTCTGACTCAGGATTAGAGTGTAGATATTTACAGTGCACTTTCCCGAGTCTCCTGTACTGAAGTAGTATGGATGTCTGGCAAAAGTGAAAAGCCACTCAATCAGCTTTCTGTCCTAATCAACCCCAGGATAAACTTCAATCAGATCATGAAATACAGCTGAAGATTTTTCCCACCCAAGCACAGCAAGACTGAAACACCTAAGTGTTCAAAGGGAAAAACCAACCAGGTCCTAACTCCAGCAAATGTAACATACATCTTAGCTCATTAAACTTTATATCCTTTCAACTGGACGCCTTGTAAAAAAAATAATAAAGTCTAATTACTGGGTTACGGGCCCCCAAATTAAGTATAGTTGTCTGTATTAATGGATGTCAATAAAAGGTCACTGGAGAGAATGACTCAAGGTTGGATACTTCAAGAATTTCAGTAGAGAGGCCTTTGTTATTTTATTACCATAAAAATTAACAAGTTGATCAAATGTCATGAAAATTTCCCTTCATAATCTATGTACCCACCCCTGCATTGGTGCACAGATGCTTAAATTTGCAATTTCAGAGTAAGGGTAAATTTGCTGACAGGCACAACGCATGTCTTAGGAAGAAAAAAAAATCCCTAAAAGCAGTTTATCTTCTTTATTTCTGAGTATTAGTTCTTTTACTATGACCATTAGCATTATTATCATCATCATCATTAAATAATTGTACAAAGGAGCTGCTAGTTAACAAAGCAGTTTATGAGTACAATATATCTTGAGCAGTGTCACTCCTTTCAACATTGGTCATGTTTTTGGCATCCTTCCTAAGCAGAGCCCAGGAAAAGCCAACTCTGAGTAGCTCAAAGACCAAAGGAGTTGGATAACAAAAACTGTCTTTGGACTCAGCTACATTGTCTGTCTACTGCATGGCTCTCCAGTCCTGCTGTATTAAACCCACCTACTCTCCTGCCCTCTTACAAGCATATTTGTTCACACGTGGATCAACAGAAGGTGAAGGAGGCTTGACTTAGGAATTCCTCCAAGTAGCTTCATTGTCCATCTATACCAGCACTCTCCACACGGACTCCTCTCTGTAAAGCAGTCCACAGTGACAAGCCTGTGTCCCTGGTACGTTATTATTTCAACACATTCTGTTCTGTTTCATATTTTGTTTTTATTTTTTTAAAACTCACATCATTATCTGATTTTATTTTACTTCTATGTATACATCCAAAAATAAAAGTTAAAGGAGAAGGTTAGACACGTGAAAAGTGTGATATCTACCATCAGAGCCAAATTCCTAAAGGGTTAGCCCATTAGATGGCCAAGCAAAATAAGATATGATTGGTGCTAACTTCATTTTCAAAAGTTCCCACAAGGAGGTTTATAAGTGCCCAGAGGGATGAGTTAGCTCAATTGTGTCTTGTTTCATTTGGCCATTTAAAAGGCTAACTCTTTTCAGACTTGGCTCTGGTGGTAGATTTCACACCTCTGCATGTCTGAACTTGATTCTTCGGTTGGCTTTTTCAATGCACATTAAATGTTTCTGATTTGATATCACGCTAAAAGAATTCGTAAGTGGTTTCTTTGCACTAATGTCTGGGTGGACGGGGGTCAGGTGGGTTTCCACTGCTGAATTAGTCTGCACTCCTTCACCTTCCTAATGGATACAGGCTCAGAGTTCTCTTCTGTGTGGGAGGCCAAACGATTCTGAGATCCAGCTGTCAAATACATGATTTACGCTTGGCAATTACAAAAGATGATATATTACTTTGCAGAATAAATGCGCTATATTATCCAAGAGCGTCTGATTAAAATTTTCAACTTGGGAAAAATGACAAAGACTCTCCCAATTTGGTAAATGGAACAAGGGGACTGTGTGACAATGAATTTCTCTGTGTTTTAAAAAGGGGGGACCTAGCAGAAATACCCAGTTTATGAGAAATACAAGAATCTAAGTGGGTTAAACTCTGAACTTCTTCCTGTAAATTCATTGTATTTGTTGTCCCCTTATCTTCCACACAAAAAAAAATTAAATCCAGCCTTTTGGAGATATTCAGATCATAAGATAATCTGAATTAGAACAGGTGGAAAAGAAGGAACTTGAATAATAATTCATACACGAATTAAGTAATACAGAAATGAACTATGAGCCTTAAAGTCAAACAACATACATCTTTATCCTGGCTTACTAGGTTTATAACAATTAATTATAACAATTAATAATTCAACCCCACTGAGCTCGGATTTCTCTAACATTAAAATAGAAACTATAATAATCTCAGCCTCATCCAAGTTTTGAGACAATCGTAAAAAATGATGGACCTCAAAACAGTAGAAATCCCAATGCCATACTGCACCAATATTAGTGAGGAATTGGATGATACTGAAGCACCGTGCTGAACGAGCCCAGAGAAAGAATAGTTGTAGGAATTGGTGATTATAACGTGTTCTTTGGATCATGTACTACTTCAGTTGGACCTTGAAGATTCTATCCAATTGGGGGCGGGGATACAAGAACATTCTGTGAGTAAGAGTTGTCAGAAAAGAACAGGGAGAGGGCGGGAAGGCTGGAAGGCAGAGAGTATCAGGTAAAATCACTGCACACCACAAGGGGCACTGGAGAGAAAACAGGTGAGAGAACCTGCCAGAAGTGAGGGAAACGAGGCCTGGACACTGACTGAGCCTGTTGAGGACAAAATATGTCCACCCTATCCACCCCATATGCATCTGTCAAAACCCGATCAAAGTGCTGGTGCTTAAGGATGGAGTCACCGGGTTAGGTGAAATCCTGCTGGCGTGGCTCTGGTCTTATTCTGTCCCCCTTTCTCCCTCTTCCTCCCCCCTTTTCCCTCCCCTTTCCTCTCCCTCTGCCTCTCCCACTCCCTTTTACCTGCTCCTTCTCTCTTCCTCTTTTTTGTCCTCTCAGTATGCATGCACAGGTAAGAGGAGGGTACCTGCAAACCAAGAGATGGAAGGACACGAGTCCTGCCAGCACCTTGCTTCTTTCATCTTTGCCTTCTGGCTTCCTGAACTCAATAAATTCCTATTAAAAAAGAAATAACTGCCTATTAAATGAAATAATTTTTCTCTTCCTGAGAACTAAATTTATATCGTTGAAGCCACCCGACCAAAGATATCTGCTTTTGGAAGCCAGAGCTAAACAAAGACAAGACAGAGATGTGAAAGGCCTTAAAAATGGAGCTGAAGGATTAGAAGAATGAGGAAAGCTACCCGTTCCTTTGCAGGACTGTTTGTTGATGATGGTACAGAGAATGAAATGAAAAGGCAAGCAGACGAAACCAGAGACTCAAGCTAAGAAGCTGTTTCTATAACCAGAGAGTACTGACTGGAAACAGTCATAGGACAAGCAAGGAGAAAGTGCATCTCCTGACACAACCATGCAGTCACTAGACAGAGAAGAGGAGAGAGAAAATGCACTCCCAAATGGGACTCAACTCCTCTCTGTTTGTTTTACAACATGGGAAAGGGGTTTGGAGTGACCTCACCATTCAAAATAGAAAAGTTGAAAACAATCATCGTTTTTACATTGTTCAGTAGTTGTACACAAGAGTTGCCTTTCAAAATTCCCACCCCTTCTCTCACTCTTCTTAATTTTGATGGCTATCTATTGAGTTCTTGTCTGCATTTCTTCCCTCTCCTCCTCTTCATCCATCTTCCTCCTTCCCCTTGTCCTCACCCCACTCACCTGCTCAAGAAGCAGGTATTTTATTTTGCTGAACTTTGACTTTGTCCCATGAAGGCAAAGTCATCTTCATTATTAATAGAGATCATTAGATTACTAATAGATTGATGGAATAGATTGATTGGAATGGTATAGGTTTGCCTTAATTCTAAGTTGTATCCCTAACTTCAAAGTTTTGTAGAGAATTTCTGTATCATATCCTTGCATCCACACCCACCCAAAAAAAAAGTTATAAATAACAAACTCCTGTCTTCTGAGCTTATCTGTGCATGAGAGACAGAACTTGCAAATAATTAGAACTTTTAAAAAATATTGTGAAACAATTATAAACTACTATGCCCAGACACATGATTGGACTTAGGTCCTGGCAATAGAAAAACTAATTGTTCTGGGATCATGATTCAAAGTTTTATTAGGCAATGTATTACATATTTAAATGATAATTTCAAAATTGGTATGTTAAAGTCCCAAAATTCTTTTACTTAATGAAATCACCTTGAAGGGTATTATCCCAATATATAAAGTAACTGCTGTCTTTCTAGTGCTAGTTTTGCATATCAGATATCAAAATATACCAGAGATATAGACCAAAATATATATACACCAGACTAAAGAATTATTTTATAGTTCTTGCAATTACTAAAATGGTTGGTGAATTGTTCATATGTGGATACACACAAATCTAAGGGCACACATATGTGAGTGTTAATGTCTCCCTCAGTATATTAGCTCTCTGGGTAACTTAATGGGACATCAGTATATTGTTTTTGTTTGACAGATTAAACCATTGAACCTTAAGTTTACTTCCTTACATCTCACCAAAGGAAATGGTTGGAGAAGAACTGGTGGAGCAAGGTCGTCTTTTAGGTAAGGGCCAGTGGTCATATACGTGAGCATGTCTCTGAAATTCTCCACCTCTTCTTGAGCATGCCTGAGAGTTTTTCCTCATGCCAGGCTGCTTGTCTGTACTCTGCAGAGTCTATCAGCCCAGAGGCAGCATCAGGAATCCAGAATTACACAAAAAACTAAAGTACACAAAAAACTTGAGGCATCTCAGCTCTTCAAGATCCCTGGTGGATTTGGCGAAAACCTAACCAGCTCTTCTCAGATCTGATTTCTCAGGCAGGCATGGAATTGAGCTCAAAACCAGATCAGAAATTGAAATCCAAGACAATATGCCACTCCTGTTTCCTCCTGTCTGCCCCAGGTGGCTTTCCCCACAAGGTGACACTGGCAGAAAGAAATGTGGCTTTTCTTCAGCCAGCTAGGCTCTCCTCGGCCCCTCTTGAAGACCCAGTATCACCTCCCGAATCAGGGGTCCACTCTGCCGCTGCAGCTCCCAAGCCCACACACCTGTTCCCCTCAAAAATCAGAACCCAGGTTTACAATGTCTCACTGTTCAAATTCCAAGAATGGTGATAGAAAGGTATAAAGAAATAGACGAGGAGTAGGAAAAGAATAGGGAGGGGAGGAGTGAAAGAGGAAGAACAAAGAAAAGAAAGAAGCAAAGAAGGAGGGGCCTGGAAAAACTTGTCTTTTATTTCCATCGTAGCTCTCAGAAATAACACTTTAAAACGCATTTTAGGAAAATCCCCCTTACAATGTTTATACCTGTTAGCATGCTAACCAGACGTGGCTAACACATTTGGAACAGAACTTGAACTTCACAGACATATACCTTAACCCAAGGGAACAATTCCTGGAAGGGTAGTGTCACACAAATGGCAGACTCGAGACAGAGAAGAGCAGCAGAGATTTTTCTGCACTCCCTCTATCCCCCCTCCCCAAAAAAGAAAACATCATCAGGAAATGCCACTAGCAGACCTGAACACCCCCCAGCTTCTTCCTGCCTGGTCCCACCAGGAACAAAAGCCTGTGGGATACCAAGCATTTTCCTAATCACATTTTTCTACATACACACATATGACTATAAAATCCCCAAGGAGCACGTTACGCGGATCACATTTATCACAGTTTTCACCCTGCCGCACTGATTGAAGAAGGCATTACAACACAAACCCCTGGGAATTGTGTTTTGCTCCTGTGACTTTTATTTATTCACGGCTTTCTGACATCAAGGTGGTGTGAGGGCTGAGGATTGCTCTTTCTGACCCACCTGATGGCATTGGCAGAGCGAGATCTATGAACACTGCGCCTTCCTCCTGGGTGACCTGTGTAGCCTGTGCGCTGGATAATGGCTGCTATGGAGAACAGCAAGAACCCTAGCAAGCAGCCACTGCCATTGACACTGCATTCCTCCACACGGGCTGCTCCAAGGGAGCCTCCTGATCTACAAGGCCTGGGAAGACCTACCTCCCTTCCCCTATTCTCGTGGGCCTCTCTGACATGACACTGCGTCCAGCATGTGCTTTGGAATCCAGGCTGGATTCACCAAAGTCTCTCCTAGCCAGTACTTTTTATTTTTCCTCCTACATTCATTGTCACCTGCATAGCCTATCAGACATTCCATCTACTCTCCTATGGCACAAGTAAGAGGGCTGGGGAATCAATAGAGGCAAAAGTTCATCTAATATGGCCTCGTTTCCCATAGAAGCAACTTGATAAAGACCCTTTGAGTCTCTGTCTAGATCATGATGTTGCCTCTCAGATTCTTCCTCACTCACTTAGAGTTCATCCATTTATTGAAAAGAAAAATGAAGGGCCTGTTTTGCTTAGGATGAGATGTGATGGATAAAATTCATGTATGAACTTGCTTAGGCAAAGGGATGCCCACAAGGCCGGCAGAGCATTAAGTCTGTGTTTGTCTGCAAAGATAAATCTGAAAAGGCTTGTGTTTGAGAAAAGGAGATCTGCCCTCACTAACACAGGTGGCTGCATTGTCCAAGGCCAATTCACTGAGGAGCTGACCAGACAAGAAAGGCAAAGGAAAGGTGCGTTCCTTCCTCCTTAGGCATCAGCTCCTGACTCTCAGGAGCTGGCCTTGGACTGGGAGTTACACCCTAATTCCCTTGCACTTATAGAACTGCAGATTTAGACTTTGAACCCAACTAAATTACACCACCAGCTTTCCTGGTTCTTCACTTCAAAGATGGTAGATTTAGCAGCAACCATGTCTCAGGAAAGAAGTATTGGCACTAGGAACAAACAGACGAAAGTCAAGATCCTCATTGGCCAAGAGTTTCCTTAAGTCTGGTGGGATGGGGGTGGAGGGGATAGATAAATTCTTTTTTTTTAATTGTGAAAATACTGTACAGAGGGGTTACAATTACATTAGCAAGGTAATGAGTACATTTCTTATCAAGCATTGTGGCCTCCTCCTTTGTTTCCCCTTACCATCCCTTCCCATCTCCCCCCCAGTGCCCAATCCTCCCCCATCACCCCCCCATCTCACCCCCCCATTCCCTTTGCCCCTGCCCTGCGCCAAAGTTGTAAAGTTAGTTTTTCAGCATAACATCTGGTACATCTCATTGTTGCAATGGGTCCACCTGTATCCTTATTTAAACAATTTGTTTTTTCCCTTCCCCTCCACAAATTATACCAACATCAAATACAGTGAAAACAGGGGTTGTACTGTGGGGGAGAGACATACAAAGCAACAAAGAAATCATTTTATAAATATGTTAGGAACAATAGCAAGAAAGAAAAAACATTTGACTCCTTATCTTGGGGTTCATTTTGCCTAACATCAACTTATCTGACCATTTCTGCTTGTCTCAGACATATACTAGTTACTACAAATAAGGAAAAGCATCAGACCTATGTTTCTTTGGGCCTAGCTTATTTCACTTAATATAATTTTTTCGAAGTCTTTCCATTTCCTAACAAATGGGACAATGCCATTCTTTCTGACGGAGGCATAGAATTCCATTGTGTATATATACCATATTTTCTTGCTCCATTCATCTACTGAGGGGCATCTGGGTTGGTTCCATATCTTAGCTATGGTAAATAGTTGTGCTGGTAGCTTTAGTATGGTCTTGTTTGTGATCATTCGGGTAAATGCCCAAAAGTGGGATTTGAAAGAAATATTTCAAGAATGAGGAAATCAGACATTCAAGCCACATGAAGTCAGAAATGTTTCCTCAAGAAAGAGATCCTGAGGTGAATTTTGAAGTTGAGAATTTTGCCATAATAATGGGAAAGATCTAAACAATTAAGTCAGAAAAAGTAGAACAAAAGGCTCAGATGTGAAGAAGAAAATGCAGAGTTGAGAGAACTGGGACTTTGGCTACAGATGAGCATTTGCTTCACACACAGATGGCAGGGAACAATGACCAAAGAAAAGGGAGCAGAGTAGACAGAGGGCCTGCTGGGTCCTACCAAAAAATTGGAGCTTCTGGGCTTAGGTAATGGAGAGTCACAGTAGTCTTTTGGATGAAGAAATCAGATGACTTGATTTCAATATGAACAGAGTCCCTGTCGTATAAAGGTGGAATGATGGGAGTGGGAGCTAATCTAGAAACAGGTGACCTAAATGAGACACAATGAGAAATGAAGGGTGGTTTCCAAAAGTCTGACTTCAGAGAATGAAGCAATGATGGCTTCCATTGCCTAAGGCAGAGTTTGTTTGAGGATGAGTGCATGCATTTAATGATTAAGTGAGAAGTGAAACAATTCAGTGTTCCTGTGGGATATTTAAACAGAGTACCCATAAGGACATGAAGGCTACAGGTATGGGCTGGAGATAAATGTATTTTCTGTTTGTAAAGGGCAGTGAAAGCCAAGGAAACAATGTTAGTCAAATGGTGAGAGATCACACAAAGAATCTCATAGAAAGAAAGGAGCAAACAGATGCCAACTCGCTAGGGAACTCCAGTATTCACAGCTGGCAGAAGGGGAAATTCAAAAACAGTTGCAAAATCACCCTGAAGAAAAAGCTACAGAACTCAGGTTAAAAAAAATGCTTTTTTTTTCAGGCTAGGAAGTATTCTCTTATACCAACTCCTTAAGTAAAAGGTGAGGTTCCTCACACTGGACAGCAGATGAGACCTCTGTGGTGGTGGTGGTGGTGGTGGTGGTGGTTTAATTTATTTTTATTTTTGGTGAACTTCCTTGGAGAACCGGAGTCTCACACAGAATAGCCAACATGAAATAGAACCCTTCACTTGCCTTTCTGGCTAGTAAACAATGTGAAGGCAATCTGATTCATCATCTTATCAGTGTTCAAATTGGGAGAGGTTTCTGTCTTTCTGGTCTTAACATTTCCATTTTATCAGTGGAAAAAAAAGAGGCTCAGAGAGCTGAGACTTGAGTATCCATGAAAATGAACCAGTGCCAGGATTGATCTTTCACCTGGTTCAAATCTGTTCATTTCCCACTGTACCAAATGATTCAGGTAATATCCCATTTGAACTCTTTTCTCTTGCCTTTTCAAATTCTTTCGTCCAAATGGATCCAAATTAAAACAAAAGATGGCTTTCAAAATCTGGCCTTCCATCCCTCAAAAAAAAAAGAATCTTTCCAAAAGATTCTTTCCAAAAGTAGTTATTAAAAAAATTGGTGGGGGCAGCCCCCAAGAAGGTGGATAACATGGCAGGAACTCCCAAATACCTCTCAGTCTTATCTCTTAACGTTAACGGACTGAACTCTCCAATTAAGCGACATAGACTGTCTAGTTGGATTAAAAAACAAGACCCTTCTATCTGCTGCCTGCAGGAGTCACATCTCGCCCGTA
>NW_012267281.1:3647670-3655026 GCF_000151885.1 Dipodomys ordii
AAGGGATGTGAAGGGTAAACAAAGGAGGAGGTTGCAATGCTTGGTAAGAAATGTACACATTATCCTGCCCATGTAATTGTAACTCCTCTGTACAGTATGTTCACAAATAAAATAAAATTTAAAAAAAAATTGGCGTCGCTGGGAAGGTGGCTCAGTGGTAGAGTGCTTGCCTTGCATGCATGCGGCCCTGGGTTCGATTCCTCAGCACCACATAAGCAAAAAGAAAAAAACCGAAAGTGGCACTGTGGCTCAAGTGGTAGAGTGCTAGCCTTGAGCTGAAGAGCTGAGGGACAGCGCCCAGGCCGAGTTCAGGCCCCACAACCGGACTCAAAAAAAAAAAATTGGCTTTGTCAAATTTTTCATTCTTCTCACTGTGTGAATGTTCAGTGCTACTGTCTTATTTTCCCTTCTGCTATTAGGGAAAGACCAAAAAATGAAAAAAGATGGATCAAAAGTCCAGCAAATTTCAGTCAGTCTTTAGAAGATCATGAATCAGTTTCAGCTTGATGGTAACCTGAGAGGTGACTCCATGCAATCATTCTACAAATATTGCACAAATGTAATTTTTGTAATTATGCAGTCTATCCAGGCAGAAGCCCAAGAAAACCCTAAAAGAGCAAAAGGCTGTTGTCCCATTTTGTGAGTCAAGAGATCACTGCCTCATCTTGAATAAAACAAATGTGAGAATAATGCCTTAAGATTATTTTGGTTTGAGAGAACAGCATTTCTACAAAGCATCACCAAGAATCCACAGTGATTGACATTGTTATGCTACTACGTGGAAAGAATCTGGTTCTAAACTCATTATCAAGTGGCCTTTCCACAAGCAGCAGGGAACCACACCGCTTCCCATCAGACATTACATCCAGAGTCTGGGTAGATTTTTTTTTTCCTGAATCAGAGCCTAAGAAACTACTTCATTTCCTTACCTTTTCCCAGCATTTCTAAGTATCCAAGTTTCGACAGTGCTTGTGAGTAGTAGACAAAGGACTCCAATTCCCTGTGCTATAAAACTTATTTTAAAAAAGAAGCCTGTAAATTCAGCGGCTTGCTTCCCTTTCGTCCTGTCAACCAATAATGGCCAACTATTCCCATTCTTAAGAACAGACAGAGGAAACTTATCACAGCCAAAAATAATTCTCTTTAAAAAAAACTGGAATAAATCATTTTTGGCACAACTTTGCTTCAAGTTCTTCCTCTCTGGAGGTTCATTATGGAACTTAGTATTGTGGACCTGAAATATCAGCCTGGGTTTTTGCTGTAGGGCTATTGCTATAAGTTACTGAGAGCATTAATTATGGTGTACTTCATTGTGCTGACATCATTCTTCAGAGAACTGCAAGCAGAATCGTTTAGTGTTTTCTCTCTTAAATCCTCACGGACCCACTGGGAAGTAGAATTAATGCTATGATTGCATGAAAGAAAATGTTTCCATCATGTACATAATTCTACACAGGAAAGTAAGATACTTTATTGCTTATAATTTGTTTATCCAGTGAGAGTCATAGTTTATCTCTGATATGTAGACTCTAGGAGAGCCCATTCTTTGTATTATTTACTGGATAGATAGATGGATGGAAGTATGGA
Organism: Dipodomys ordii; assembly: GCF_000151885.1. NCBI lineage: Eukaryota > Metazoa > Chordata > Mammalia > Rodentia > Heteromyidae > Dipodomys > Dipodomys ordii. Next base: position 3,649,258 of record NW_012267281.1, read on the forward strand.
TAGATGATGGATGATGGATGAGTTATATAAAAGAACCTTGGTATGTTTTACCTTTTCCTCCCATCATTTTATTTATGATAAATGTGAGTGGATGGAAAACAAATTCATGATGGATGATATATAACAGAAATACGGATAGGTGGATGAGTGATGTGTGAGTAGAAGAATGGCTAAGTAGATAAGTGAACTTACGGACCTGCTGATCAGTACCACAGATGTCATCCTATGGCATGGACCAGTCTATAAGAATTTCAAGTGACATCCAGTAGAAAATCTGCACAGACAAAGTGAGGGACGAGGTTGAGGCAGAAATACAGTGTTAAGGGAAACTTTTAGAAAAATTAAGCATATTTGCTTGCCACATTTGGGATATAAATTGCTTAAGTCTCACAAAAATGATCAGAGAAAGTTGCAGGATGATGAACAGAAAGCTAAAGGGTAAGCCAGGAGAGGTAGACTTGACTGACTCCTCACCCCCAACCAGAATGGCTGGATGGCATCCCATTTATGTACTGGGACTCTCTATACAGTACTTCAGTTGAAAATGGGTTTCCAGCTTCAGAAAAGTTTTTTTTTAATGAAGAATAAATACTTAAATAAATTGTAGACCCACCTTCCAGTAGCCTTAGTTATTAGCAATGATCACATTTAAAATTGAAATTCATCTAAGGGGAAAAAAGAAATCAATCTAGGTAGCAATAAATAAATGTTCTACAAATAATATATAAATAAAATGTGTATAACCATGTAACATATCCATACATTAAAAATAATTTCTGAATTCAATCACCAGACTGAGGAATAATTCACAAGATTATTACCCCCCAAAAAAAGGAAATCAAATTACCCACTGTAAGTAAAAAGGCTTTGAAAAGTCACAAAGAGCTTTATAAGTACAAAGCATTACTAAAATAGTAGGAAGTGAGAAAAGATCTGAAATTTAAGAAAGAGCTAATTCACCTTAATAGGCTTTTCTGTTCATCACTTTTTATCCATCTGTTCAGCCATATCTCTTATCAGGTTCAGTCTTTTTACAAAAATCATCATCTTAATATATCTTCTTTTTTCCCCCATTTTCCCTTTTACTTCTCACAAAGACTGAGACTGTGATCACTGGGGCATGGTAAGAAGACATTGGCCAGAGATGAGAGGGCTGGAGACATAAAACAGGGACGACTTTGATTCCCAAGGCCAATCTTATAGGCAAAGTGGGGGAGAGAAGTCCCCGAACCCATTCTTCATGTCATCCTGGGATTGTTGAGTCCTTTTCAAGTTAGTTATTAGATCTTCCTGCCTAAAACCAAGAGTCAGCTCAGCCTTCGAAGACCTCCTGGCTCTTACAAGCAATTCCAGCCCAGTAAGTAACCAAGAGCCAACTATGTTGTAAAGTATTATTTTAGACCAGACTTTCTGATGCCTTTGTTATGTTGATACTATTTTTGTTGTCTATTGCTATATGACAAATCACCCCAGCACCTTGTAACTGAAATGAACAATAAATATGTGTTACCTCTGAGAGGTCAGTGGATGGCCAGTCACTCTGGGTGTCTTTCCTGAGGTACTCCTAGGGCCGAAGTCATCAGGACACTCAACTGACAGGTCAAATGACCGAGTACTTCCTCACCTCTCCGTAAGCTCAAGGATCTGCATGATTTCTCTAACAACATAAGTTGTCTGACTAGCAGTCTTAATCAGTAGTTCATGTGTCACCAAATGTGACTATGTGGAAAGGGAGAGAGGCCCAGATGCTTACCAGATTACTCTGGCTTGCATTCACGGTCAATGTGATCTATAGACCAGTCCAGATGTACTATGAGGGGAGAGTGTGGAAGCATTTGAATACCCACAGGCTGTGTGGACTGATGGGGCCACCTCTGGAAGCCAGTGCTCTACGGAGTTACTTCCATTGACAAAAAATGGAAATACTTCCATTGGTAAAAAAAAAAAAAAAATGTCGTTTAAATAAGGATACAGGTGGACCCGTTGCAACAATGAGAAGTACAAGTTGTCATGTCGAAAACAAACTTTACAACTTTGGTGGGGGGTGGGGGGATTGGGGGGGGAGGCTTGGAAGGGATGGGAAGGGGAAACAAAGGAGGAGGCTACAATGTACTCACTATCTTGCCCATGTAATTGTAACCCTTCTGTATAGTTTTTTCACAATAAAAAAATATAAAAATAAAACATGAAAGGAATGAGGGAGACTTGTAGTTTGCATATACTGTGAATGCATCTTATTACAATTAAGATCCAAATTACATGCCTAGAGGATGCTGTTCCGCTGTGGACAGGCCTTGGTACCGTAGTGTGAAGCACTCAGTGCTTGTGGCCACACAGCATTAGATTCAAGGTACACCTCTCCCTGTGAGCTGAGATCATAAAAGTGGAGTCTCTGTCATCTCAGACTATTTTCCCAGGTTTAAAATCTTATTTGTTGCTAAGATATAAGAATTGGAAACAGGAGAGATCTATGTAACCTGAGGCCATTACTGAACGTCTACATCTAGTCCCGACTTCAATGTGACTCCAGGTTAAGAGCATTTGGTTTTCTCAATAAGCTCCAGAGGTACATAGGTCTAGACATCCTCACCGATTATATTGCTTCATGCTTGATTTTATATTATTTTCATATCAGGCTACCTGGTTCAAATGGGCAAGAAAAAAAAGGTACTCTAAATAGTGTTAAACTTAACCTACATGCTGAGAAAGAAAAAAATGAGTAGGCTTTAGTCAGGTACGCAGGGTTCACACCTATAATCCTAGCCATCCAAGGAGCTGAGAGCTAAAGGATCACAGTTAAAACTAACCAGAAAGAAAAAGAAAAGCCTTAGAGACTCCATCTCCAATCAACCAGCAAAAAGCCAGACTAGAAGTGTGGCTAATGTGGTAGAACATTAGTTCTGAGCAAAAAAGCCAAGCAAAGGAGTATGAGGTGTGAAGTTCGAGACCCTGTATGGCCAAATAACAATTTTACAAAAACAGAATAGGATTTCTGAACTTATCCATAAAGACAACAGATAAAATCCTAACCACTGAACTTCACTAGACAAGAGCTTAAATACCCTCCAATGTTAATAAACTACAACAGAGAAAGAGTCACAAAGTTATACTCCAGCTCTCCATCCACATTGCTTAGCTTCTGATTCCTCTGCTTTTGGTTGTGATTCATCAACCATACACAAAGCCCATAACAAATCACCAGCTTCCTGTTGCATCTTGGAAGTTGAGAAAAAGTGGTTATTAGAAAAGAGAAATAACTATCTGGGGAAAATAACCCATAATATTTATATGACACACTGTATTTTCTCTAAAGCTCTATCTCCTATTTCTATCCTAGCTTAAGAATCCTATTGTTGCCAGGTGCCAGAGGCTCTTGCCTGTAATCCTAGCAACTCAGGAGGCTGAGATCAGATCTGAGGATCACGTTCAAAGCCAGCCCAGGCAGAAAAGTCCCTGTGAGATCTTATCTCCAATAAACTACTCAAAAAATAATAATAATCCAGAAGTGGTGTTATAGCTCAAGTGGTAGGGCACTAGCCTGGAGCACCAAGAGACCCAAAAACAGTACCTAAGCCCTGAGTTCAAGCCCCAGGACTGGCAAAAAAAACCCTAATATTAGTAAAGCCACTTGGCGCAGAGAAAACCTATGATGATATGACTTAGTATTTGGTAAGATCGTTTATCATCATCATCTCTGATGACATTTCCTCAAAACATTTCTTCTAAACAGAACGGTAAATCACTTTTTGAAGAGTGTTGTGTACAAGATTACAATTTTCAAAATAAAAATCTTTTGTAACCTAAGGAGAAGAAAGAAAAGGGAAGCAATGTTTCCCTCCTCGACTGCTGCTTCGGGATGTCATCACAAGGATGCACATTAAAAAGATGTCTGCCGAGAAGCTCCTAGCCCTTCACACATGCCTTCCACAAGCACTTGAGCATCTTGTTCCAGGCACAATGACACCTGGGGCCTGCTCTCAAATATTTTATCACCTACTCAGGAAACAGACAAGCAATAAAAGTATGATGGGTGGCGCTATGAAGAGATGTATGGGTGCAGAAAGGCCATAAATGAAGGATGCTCTCGCCCGATTCAGGGGACCGGAGAATGATTAATAGAAGCAAGCAATGCTGGAAAGATAGGGAACGGATTGCCCAATCTCTTCAGACACGCAGAAGTGGGTTTGAGGGTGCCATGGGTGAAATGGATACAGGAACTGGGATGGGATGCATTTGTGGTGTTCAGAGACGGCAGAAGTTAAGTGCAGGAAGAGAGATGAGTGGCCAGGGATGAACAGAGATGCATGGGATAGAATGAGGGGCCTTTGTATTCATTACAAGGACCTTTAGACTTGATTCTGTAGATTAAAGGATCCTGAGCAGAGACACACCATGGCCACACTTGCTTGTGAAGAGCTGAGAGGAAGGCCGAGCTCTAACTCATCAGAGGCAGCAGACTTGTGGTTCTTCTCCATGGAGATGCCAGCCAACCTCTCCCTCACTAGGCAAATTATTAGCATGAGCACCTTAATGAAAACACTGGTGAAAACCCAAACAACCTAAGAAAGATCTTCCAAAACATGGTTCTGAAAATACTAGCCCTGGACACTTGAAGCAAATTATTTCTCATTGGAACAGTTACAATGTGTTTAAAAAAAAAAAAAAGTCAAGTGCCAGGCGCCCATGGCTCACACCTGTAATTCTGGCTGCTCAGGAGGCTGAGATCTGATGATCGCAGTTTAAAGCCAGCCTGGTCAGGAAAGTCCATGAGACTCTTATCTCCAATAAACCACCAGAAAACCAGAAGTGGTGCTGTGGCTCAAGTGGTAGAGTACTAGCCTTGAGCTGAAGAGCTGAAGGACAGCACCCAGGCCCAAAACTCACCAAAAAAAAAAAAAAAATCAAACTAGAAAACATAGTCACTGATGAATATGGCACGTCTTTCATGCTGGTAATGAGGTTGGAACTCAGGGCTTCATACTTGCTAGGCAGGTGCTATACCACTTAACCATGCTTCTAGCCCTTTTTGCTCTGGTTATTTGTGAGACAGGATTTGTGAGACAGACCTGCCTGGACCATAATTCTCCTCTTTATGCTTTCTGCTATAGTAGGGATGACAGACATATGCTACCCTGCCCAGCTTTTTCTGTGGATCTGCAGTCTCAACTTGTTGGCCTAGGCTGGCTTGGAACCCAAGATCCTCTCGATATCAGCCCCCTGTATTGCTTGCATGGCAGTCATACAGCACCATGCATTCCCAGCTATTGATTGAGACAGGGCCTTACAAACTTTTGGGTGGGCTTAGGCTGGCCTCAAACTACAAATGGCTCAATCTCTCCCTTGCAAGTAGCTAGGATTACAGGCATGAGCCACTAGCACCCAGCTGATGTATCAATTTTCCCCAAAATTATGTGGTAAACGTGAAAGTAGAGATATTTCTTCAACATTGATTCCATATTTCAAGACTTAAGGATAGAGCTTCTAAGCATTGTGTTCTAATATAAAATTCAAACTCTAAATATCTGTATCTCCCCACCTCCCCAGGCTCCCCTACTTCTCTACTCCAGTGGGCTCTCAGCAGAAAGACCAGAGGATGCAAAGCCCCATCCCTAAGCCTAGAGCAGATCATCTCTTTAGGAAGAACATATTCTAGGGGCACAAATATATTTTATGGGGCTGGGAAGGTGGCTCAGTGGTAGAGCGCTTGCCTTGCAGGCATGAGGCCCTGGGTTCGATTCCTCAGCACCACATAAGCAAAAAGAAAAAAGC
>NW_012267281.1:3655076-3668292 GCF_000151885.1 Dipodomys ordii
AAGAAAAAAGCCGGAAGTGGCGCTGTGGCTCAAGTGGTAGAGCGCTAGCCTTGAGCTGAAGAGCTGAGGGACAGCGCCCAGGCCCAGAGTTCACGACTGGACCCAAAAGAAAACCATATTTTACACATTGCTATAATTCTGTGTTAGTCCACGTATTAGTTAACACCAAACATTAAAGGCAAGAATAATAGCCCACTGGATTTTCTCCTCCACTGTTTAGCCTCTTTCAACGGTCCTGCCTATTTTACAAGGTTATTTTAAGGATTAAGTAAGGAAATGAAAACACTTTGTAAACTGTAGAGTGCTACCCTGATGTAATGCTTCATTAACAAATTAATTTCCAAATGGCGGTGAAGGCAAGGTGCCTTTGGAAGGACAGTTTTTGTTCTTCTACGACCTAGGAACACAGGTTCTAGTGAGGTCTTCTGAGCCCTGTCGAGGGATGTGGCAGGGCTCCCCAACAGTGTGGCACAGATGTGCAGAGCTCTGATTGTCTACATCAGACAGTAGCAATCAAACGCTGTGCAAGCCCATCTGGTTCTCATATTGCTAGAATGAGGTGCTGAGTGGGGGCGCTTTAACCAGCTGCATTTGAACCAACCCTCCTGGGCTTTCACCAAATGATTAAAGACAGCGCAAACTGTCCTCAGCCCAGGCCCCTCACTTTGATGTACTCAGTCGGCAGAAGACAAAGGTTACCATGGTGGTACCAGAATCTCAGAGCTCTGCAGTGAGTGATTGGACTGAATTGTCACTCCTCCATTCAACTCTGAAGTCTCATGTAAGACTTTCAGAGGTGAGCCAGACATAAAGCAGGTCTACCTAATTCTTCACAGCAGCTGTTTATTTGGGAGCAAAAATATATCTCTTGGAAACTTGCCACTTCTTTGTTGAATTCCATGGCTGAGATTTCACCTTAAGAGTGGCCATGGGTTGATAATTCCAGAACTGCTAAGGCTAAACACAGAAGACTGGTTCACATTAAATAAGCAAACAAACAACAAGATCCATCTGGTAAGAAAAAGAAGGAGGAGGAGGAGGAGGAGGAGGAGGCAGCAGCGGCGGCATTGTGTGTCAAATGCAAAATGTCTGACCTCTACTCCTTTTCACCATGGGGTAAGTGCTTACTAATGGATTGTTCTCTGAGAGCAGAAAAAAGAAAGCGGTGGTCACAGGAATGAACACTGGCAATTTTAAAGGATGGCTCTTAGCTCTTTGGCACCTAGCGATTTTATAGCAGATTCATGCAAACCAAATCCAGCAATGAGGATGAAATTAAGTTACCCTGATCCTGGAATGTATCCGATAACTTTAATATATATATATATATATATATATATATATATATATATATATGCCTAGTCCTAGTGTAGGAAAAATGGGAATTTCTCTACTTATCTTATGTTAATATAATTTCCACAAATGTGGATCGCAGCCAGTAGCTAAGGGGTCCAATGTGGTCCTTATAAGTATGAAATATGGTATAGACATCTGATGACATCTGAAGTGTTTCTTGTATTTAAGAGAGGAATACTGAATAAAGATTGCAGCTATGAAATCCAATTTGGGAAAATTGCATGCACTCCAACCTACCAAGACTTGAGACTGGTGCCAGATACTGGAGGAAATGTCCAAACCAGACAGGGATCCTTTCATCTCAAAATTATGGACTCCTAAGAGCAGTTCTTGGATTTGGTTTCACCAAGTCATTACTTGGCAATATTTGGGGTCTATCAGCATCTCCATCAGACATCTTTCACAATGTATCTTATTTGCACTGATTTTCATGTACACCCTTCTCAGGAAGTGAATGTTGGCGCTTGTTCTTCATCTAAACAAAATACCAGCCTTCAGGAATGGACCCTTCAGTGACTCATAACTACTCTAGGGCATGTATTGTCTTTACTGTAGGGTCGAGAATAAGAATATCGGGGGCTGGGAAGGTGGCTCAGTGCTAGAGTGCTTGCCTTGTATGCCTGAGGCCCTGGGTTCGATTCCTCAGCACCACATAAGCAAAAAGAAAAAAGCCAGAAGTGGTATTGTGGCCCAGGCCCAGAGTTCAGGCCCCACGACTGGACCCCCCAAAAAAAGAAAAGAAGAGAATAAGAATATCTAAGACATTTGGGGATGTTCTATTGCACAAAGGACTCCATATATATTTAATGTTTTCAAAAGTCTTGAGAGGTATTTTTTATTTTGTATGTGTGTGCTGATTCTGTGACTTGAACTTAGGACCTGGGTGCTGTCCCTGAGCTTTTGTGCTCAAGGCTCATGCTCTACTTTGAGTCACAGTGCCATTTCCAGTTTTTTGGTAGTTAATTAGAGATAAGAATCTCAGGGACTTTCCTGCCTGGTCTGGCTTTGAACCTTGATCCTCCAGTCTCAGTCTCTTGAATAGCTAAGATTACAAGCGTGAGCTACTGGTGACTGGCTTCTTATTATTCTTATTCTTATAATTACTATTATTATTGTTATTATTATTATTATCTAGATATCAGAGAGGAGAAAACTGAGGTTCTTAGAGTGAAGTGATAAAGTGACTTTCCCAAGAATGCACACTCAGTAAATGACAGAAGTGAGAATAAAACTCAGAGTTTCTGATTCCTAATCTCAGGTTTTTTTACCATTGTCATGTTAGAACCATGGTTAGCTTTCTTTAGGTTATAGAAGTGGTAGAATGCAGGACTGGACTTGAGAACTCTGGAATTTCAGTGAAGACTTTCATTGCATAAGATATTTATTTCCTTGGCATATAGCAATTTCTAACCAATATCTCCTCAGTTGGTGAATCTTATACGTTGGCTACTGACCACTTACAAGATCTCCTACTCATTTTCTGACCACAGCCAAGAGCTGCTGGGCAGCACAGAAGTAGGAAGACAAGCTGCAAATGGTGTGGCTTCTGGACTATAACTTTGACTCCATTTCTCAGGATGCTTCGCACACACTTCATCCTATAGGCACTTCATAGTATTCATTGCTTTGTGACCAACTGGTCACAAAGATGAAATGGAAAGCGCAAACGGGCTGATGGATTGCCTGCTTATCAAGTCATCATCTTGTGGACTAAAGATCACTGGCCAACATGACACATATCACAAAAATCTCCTCAGCCCATCCTTGCATAAGGGAAGAAGGAAGCAAGGAGCTTCCTATCATTCCCCAGGGTTATCAGAACAGAGATAAGGGAGCTGGGAGACAATCAACTTCTAAACCCTTCACCTGGCTTTGCTCCTCCAGGGAGCTCAGATCCCAAGATTCTTGAGTCAGGATCCACAGAAGATTAAGGAAGGACCTTCTCAGCCTGGAGGCTGCAGACCTGGCATCTTCTGAGACAAGACTACAGTAAACAGTGAAAGGTATGTTCCACGTACCAGAAACTGCCTGCAACTTCGTTCTCCTCATAACCAGGGTCTCTGACTCCCTCTCAGGCAAGTAAAGAAGACAGGGATTAGCATCCATGACACTGGCTTAGATTGTCCACATGTGGCCATCCCCAAATTCCATGCCAATCCTGCACTTAGCAGGCAGGGGCTCACACACCACAAAAAGCAGAAACTACACAAACTGTCCATCATGGAGCCAGATGCAGACTACTATTATCCACCAATACTGATTCCTCTGGAACGCACTAAGCCAATAGCTGTATTTCTATGCAAGACAATGTTATTTCTTTAGTGCTTTTCAGCACTCCAGTCTCTTCATAGACTTTTGCCAAGAATTCTGGCAGGCTGTGAGACAAAGTGTCCATTTGCAACTTAACAACCCTCTGGTCTCAAGACCTTCAGTTTTAAATATCTATACTATTGCAACATTCACTTCACATATCTGCCTGTAAGCAATATGGCAAGAAAGCTTTGCCTTAGAAACTTCACCCAAATGTCCTAAGCCACACACAACACAGTAGTTGCTCAATAAATAATTGTTGGGTAAAAGTGAAATGGACCTAAAGGGCAGGATAGGTTCTAGAAATTAGTAAAGGGAGGCATAGAAACCCATGAAGGGTCCCCGAAATGGTATTTAAGGACCTCCATTCCACATAGCAGAGAGAAACTTCCAGATCCCAGCTGAAGCCACATAGAAGTTTCTTCAGAAGCACTCTGCAGACGAGCAACGCTTCCCTTCACCTCTGATTTCTTGTTCTCTCTCTTCGGAGAGCCAGCCCTTTCTGGGAAGTATTTACAAAATTGTTTCATGAGTCAGGGGACTCCTACAATCATTTGCTTTTCTAGTGGAAAGTCTTCCCAGTGAGACACCTATATATTTTTTTTCCTGTTGAAAGATTGGGAAAGTACATATCCTTTATTAAAAAGAAAAAAACAATCTCATGCGGGTGAAGGTTAGGAAGCTGCCTGGGTGTTCCTGTCACCTTACCAGAAGTATCTGCTATTCGTTGTGTTTTTCTTCTTGGGTTTAAGGTTCTATGATATTATGAGAAACAACAAAAGGCTTTGACACAAATCACGCATGTGCTAAGGTCACAGAAGGCTGAGAGCAGAGTTAATGTTTTGGGCTCTCAGCCTTCCACAGAAAGGAGCCTCTGTGAACTTTTCAACAAGGATCCTTCTGGAAGCCACTGTCCTCCCTGAACGATTCTTATCCAAAGAATACATTAAGTAGCACTCCTTCAACCTTAGATTCCTTCCAAAACCAGCACGAGAGCCGGGCCTAATAAATCCCCACACACCCCATTTATTGGAGTGCATGCCGAGGTCTCCAGGGCTAATGCTAAAGCTATGGTGGGGGTCTCAGGAGCCGATCCTGTCTTCACAGAGAGAGAAGGAAGGAGTCAATCTAGACCTGAGCTCAGGAAGTAAGACAGGGAGACATTCATTAACAGAGATGAAGACAGTATTTACTTTCTTTATTGGTCTTCATAGCTTAAAAAAGTTCCTAGTTACACAAATGGGAGGGATTTAACAAATGAATGCATCCATCCGATCCAAAATGTAGCAAACTTCTTTTTTTTTGGAGGGGGGGCGTGGGGTCCAGTCATGGGGCCTGAACTCTGGGCCTAGACGCTGTCCCTCAGCTCTTCAGCTCAAGGCTAGCGCTCTACCACTTGAGCCACAGCGCCACTTCCAGATTTTTTCTTATGTGGTGCTGAGGAATTGAACCCAGGCCCTTGAGCATGCAAGGCAAGCACTCTACCACTGAGCCACCTTCCCAGCCCCAATGTAGCAAACTTCTATGGCCTGTCTTCCATGGAGACAGAAGGAGAAACTGCTCTTGGAGAGGCACTGACCCAAACGCCACCGGCACTGGCCCACGCCAGGACACGGCTGTAGAGCAAAGCACAGCCTGGTATGTGCACAGCACTATGTGAGTGAAGCACGCAGGACTGCTAGTCCAGCTAGTCCTGCTAGACAGCCCACACCACACTGCTTCAGTCCAGGAGTCCTTTCATCAAGCCGATCAAAAATCGAGGTTGAAGGGCAAGGGGTTCTACATCCATTAAACGAGACGGAGCGGCAGTGAGAACAGCCAAGATCCGGTCTCCCTGGGCACACTGTCCTCCTCCTTCCCTTTCAAGGAAACCAGACAACTTGCAAGTGGAGTTGATACTGAAGAGATCCAACAACCATCTGAGGACCTAACCTTTCATTGATGGACCTCTTTGAAAATGAGAAGCAAGGACACCTAGCTCCAATAGGAATCCAGAGGATCATCCTTGTCCTTGAACTTCGTGCAACCAACCAACCACCATGCAGATGGAGGACTGAGCCACAGGACAGCAGAGTTCACATGGACTGCTGCAGGTACGCATTCCTCCGGGCCTCCAGGAGCCTCTGAGAGAACTCTGTGGCTCTCTTCTGTCACTGCAAACGCTGATGCTTCCAACACCAAGTGACATCTGGATGAGAAGCTGGCAGTGCGTCTCTGAGACCACAGTGAAAACCCAAAGGCCAGTCGTGATAAGGATGGTCTTGGAAGACAGAATGCTGTCCCAAAGCTGGGAAGAATGGGAGAATTAGATTCCTGTCGAGGCAGCTCAGGATGAGAACCTCTGGGGTCTGCGGCTTGGGCCTGGCTACTCTTTGAACCTGTGATAGTAGCCCCCAGGGCATCTGGTAGGATTCTAGGGTCACATCTGGGGAGAAGCCAAGGACAAGGACAGCTCTCCATTTTATAATGAAGTCACTGCTCCGACATCGAGCTTCGTATTATGATTGAGTCATCTGGACGAGGGGAAAGAACATATCAATTTTGCTATGGACGTTCATTTATGCAAGTCAGCTTACCATACCTATGTGCTTCATTAAGATGGAGGGGGGGTAGGGGGTAGGGATAGTAAGGGGAAACAAGGAGGAGGCAACAATGCTTGATAAGAAATGTACTCATTACCTTGCTTATGTAATTGTAACCCTTCTGTATGGTATTTTCACAATAAAAAAACTTAATAATAATAAAAAAAACAGACAAGAAGTGTAACCCTCCATTCTGCGAGGCTGCCATTCCTCTGCCGATAAATTAGGATACTTAAGCAAGGGGAAACAACAATGCTGTGGTTTTTGTTACCAAAATCTACCTTCCCTACCCTCCCCTTAGCTTTTCAGCCATCAGTTCTGGCCCTGCCTTGGCTGGTGAATTATAATCTGTTAAAAAGAGAGTCTTTGTCTAACTTTTGGACTTCTCTCCAGTAGTTAGTCCTCAGGGACCCCAAATGTCATACTAACCATCACAACAATGTCAGAGTCATGCACAAAGCCGGATACAAATATAGACACTAGATGTAAAATCATGTTGCAATTTAGTCCTTTCTTATTTCCCTTGCAGCATGTGGCAAAGCCAGAGACTTGACATAAGTGAGATGTGATTTCTGGTAAACCAGGCAAGCTGAAAGACAGGATAAACAGCTCTTCCTTAAAATCATGAATACTGATAAGGAGGTAGCTTTCCACTAACACTGTCCCAAAGCATGACTTTCTTTAATTTCAGAAGGAAATGCTGGCATTAAATACGTATTGTATTTCTATAAACTCCATTGTATAATGATAAGAGAAATAAATGTAAAGTTTATAAATGAATCAAGCAAAATTTATCAATATATCAACAGATGTTTTACTGTGTATATTTGTGCCTGGAGCACTGAATTTATGCTTGTTTTCATGGAACTGGCTTTTAAAAATAAAAATCATTTCCACCATATCGAAAAACCCTCAAGAAGTATTTTTTTAATTGCATGAAAAAAATAACTGGCACAAAAGCAATGGAACCAATCACAAAGGAAAAGACAGACTGACTACTTGATATATAAACTTATTTCTCAAAGCATAAGCTGATCAGATGATAAACAACAAGGTGCGATATAAATATATTTATGTCTACATATCTTATAAGTTCATACTGAGGAAAATGTCTTGGTGTATTATCATGAGGTTGTATCATAGCAAACATGGAGAATGAGGACACATACAAAATTTCAGCTACCTGGTAGACATTGGAAGGATCAAAGTTCAAGGCTAGATTAGAGGGTAAAACAATGGAGAAAACCTACATCTCAATAACCAAACTGGACATGTTGCTTCACAACTGTAATTACAAGTATATAGAAGGCCATAAGTAGGAGGGTTTAAGTTTGAAGTCATCCCCAGGCAAAAATGCTATACATTGTCTGAAAAATAAATCAAACAAAGGGCTGAGAATTTGACTCAAGTGGTAGAGTTCTTGTCTAGTAAACATGAGGCCCTGAGTTTAGACCCCAGTAAGTACCACAAAAAAGAAAAGAAAATCCCAGTAGAAACAGGATTCATAGATGTGAAAATCATAAATAAGAATTTAAGTAGCTTACTTCCATACTTTTAAAACACATCGCAGTAACATTTTTTTAAATATCTGACAAAAATGAACCTCAGTAATTAATTCAAGAAATGAAAATTAAACCAACAATGAAAGAAAGACAATGTGAACCAGGACATGTTTTATGAGAACAGAGAAACAAACAACACATTCTTGCTTTCTTCAAAGTAAGGAGAGAAAACAGATTTCCTCTCTGTCTTCCAAGTACCACAACAAAATAAGAGGGAAAATACATGTCAATAAAGAACTGAAGCCAGGCGCCGGTGGCTCACGCCTGTAATCCTAGCTACTCAGGGGGCTGAGATCTGAGGATCGTGGTTCAAAGCCAGCCTGGGCAGGAAAGTCTGTGAGACTCTTATCTCCAATAAACCACCAGAAAACCAGAAGTGGTGCTGTGGCTCAAGTGGTAGAGCTCTAACCTTGAGCTGAAGAGCTGAGGGACAGCGCGCAGGCCCAGAGTTCAAGCCTCACAACAAAATAAAATAAAATAATAAAAATAATTGCTTGAGTTTAGATAGCTGATTTTCATACCTTTGGTCAAAACCTCATGTGCTTATTACTTCAGATAGAAAGGCAGGAGATACAGAGTCAGTGTGGGCCGTGATGAGAACAGCTCTGGATGTACATTTACTTAAACCTGGTTCTCCTCTCTGCCATTCCTGTATTCTTTCCTCTTCTCAATGAGTAGAGCACTTTTAAGGATTCAGCCTAACTCAGAATCACAGAATCTCAGTGTCTACAAAAGTGTTATTTTATATAGTGTGACACATCAGCAAAGTTTAATTTTTCACTCATCTTTCTAGTTTCTGAATGAGGCAGAAAGGGGAAAAAAAATCCTCTCAGAACTGAGGAAGAAAACTTGAGACCTAACGGTCTGTAACTTTTTCTGATGCTCTACTGCCCAGGGCCTGGTCAATGTACCCTAACAGTCTTCTGAGAGGCTGAGAGGTAAGTCACTGGAGCAGGCTAGGATGCTCACGTTTCAGGTTTAGATCTGGGCAAGCTGACCTCCACAATGTTAATTAGCTCCAAGTCTGAGATGTGGCCAACATGGATTAGTTGTTTCTAAAATAATCTAGTCATGAAACTTGTTAGGGGAGGGTGTGGCCTAGCAGAACTCAGCCTTTTGAACGGGCTCCTACACCTCTGCATTGGATCTGCCCTCTCTAACCTGACCGGTGCCTGATCAGGCAGAGAACAGTAGCAACTTTTTCTCACCTGGCAGGTTCCTGCCTGCCTTCTGACCATACCTGGTCCAATGCCTACTTGTCTCCTGAATTAAAAAAAGAATTAAGCCAGGTGCTGGTGGCTCATAATCCCAGCTACTCAGAGGCTGAGATCTGAGGATAGCAGTTCAAAGTTAGAAGGAACAAGAAAAGTCTTTGAGATGTTTATCTCCAGCTAACCACCAAAAAGCCAGAAGTTGAGTTATGGCTCAAGTAGTAGAGTTCTAGCTTTTGACTATTTAACAAATGCAAATACATGTTCTTTCTTCCCCTTAGGATCTTTCAGAACTAGTCCCTTCTGGATCTTAAGAGTTCCAATGTTTATGCATTTCTGATAACCTCTTCATACAACTACTTATGATTAATTTAAGAGAAACGTTTGAAAAAGAAAAAAAAAAGCTAACCTTATGAAAACAATAAAAGAAAAAAAAGCAGCAGCCAGCATTTGAACGTGTACTGTGCTGGATCTTCTCTGCTACTAGGAACATGTGATCTCATTTAATCCTCACCATAATGCTACACCATAGCAGTCACTATTCCCACCTTACAAATGAGAAATTAGAATGGAGATCGCCTGGCTTGTTCAAGGACACTCAAAACCAAATGACTGTCCCACCGTTTGGACTCTTAAAATCAGTAATAAAGAATGTGGTCTGGATGGTGATTAACTGGCTTTTTAAATTCTGGCAAAATGGAATAGCCAACGGTCAAAATTTCCTGTGATAAATGCCATAAAAAAGCCATAACTAAGAAATACATAAATGTGGGAGAAAAGACCTTGACCCGCTTTGCAGACAAGGGAGGCTTTGTTGGTAGCAAATGGTTTTTTACTTCCCTGAAAAATACTTCAGTGTCTGGGCCCCAAGCATAAAAATACGTTTTCAGTTAATCCAACACTCCTAATGGACTTGAAAATAGTTTAAAAAACAAACTAATTCCACCTGGAATTGTAGTATGGGCTTCAGGACCTACAGATGGCTGACCAGTGTCTTAAAACTACCATGCCAGCTGAGGCCTGCTGCCCCATCCGCCCTCTCTGCGGCCTTTACTCTTCCTCCTGTCCTCTGTCCAGCCTCTCCTGTGTCATCTGCTCCTCTTTACCATTCTGGAGAACACTTCAGGCTACAGAGCTGATTTAGCAATCCTGAGCACAGAGCACAGCTTATAGACAGCTTGTACATGGAATACTGGAGAAGCTAAAAAAAAAAAAGTCTATTTCTCATTCTCAACAAGCAGAAACAACTCACCAATTAAATCAACATGTATATTACTCTAAATGTGTTACAGAATTAGAATTAAATGTGAAAGCTAGACACACCCAAATATACTGGACTAAGTTTCCCAGGATTCTATGGTAGTTCTAACAGTCTTGGAATGGAAAGTGCTTCAGGTACTATTGAGAATGAATCACAGATTATCTGACTCAGTGTGACATGGTGAAGCTCTAGCTCTACAGTCATGAAACACTGCCCGAGTGGTGTCCACAATAATCTCACAAATTCAGGTCTGGTCAAATCTGGTCAAACATAAAGCTGAACCAGGCTTATGGCTTTTCTGCCCTAGTTTTTAGCTACCTCTTAAACCCAAGTGAACTTTGTATACTTCGAACAGTTCAGATTAGGCTTCCAAAAAAAAAAAATCTCTTACTCTTCATTTAATTAGAGTCAAGTTACAACAAAACCTGTAAGATAATTTTTGGTATAACCAGAAACTTAGCTTTAGGAGGAAAACAAAATATAAGAATAGGATATGCGGTGAGACCTTGACAGTCGTTCAGGGCAAAAAGACATCTAGAAATGAATGAGTCTCACACTGTCAGATCAAGCTGAAACACAAAAAATAAATGTCTCAGCACTGCTTAGCATTCAATACTTGTGATTTTTGTTGAGCCTGTGGATTGGCCGTGTCCACGCAGGACACTTACCTCCAGAGCAAACATCCTGTCCATCATGCTTCTTGAGGAGGTGGCATCAGCAACAATGTGGACCTCGACTCCTCGGCCAACCAGCTCCAGAGCCGTTTGCTGGATGCATACGTGAGTCTTACAGGAAGGTGAAAGATCATGTATTTTACAAATGTACAACAGGGTAAGGCAGAGAGAGCAATGCAGATCTAACAACCCTCTCTACAACTTGACTTGCCTCCAATTAGCTAACTGAGTTTGAGCATAAATCAGTTTCTCTGGCTTTGGTTTATTCATCTGGAAACCAGGAATTTGATTACATCCATGTTCCTCATTTTTTTTTAACACATTCTAAATGGTTTTGTGGCAATTGATAATGATTTCTGTCTATGCCCTCTGAATGACCTTCATTTAGCTGACTACTCTGAGTTTGGGTGCCAGATCTACTTGGGGGTGATTTTTGCATGAATACCAAAGCCCAATGCACAAAAACAGAGGAGTCTGAATTAGAGAGTGAGAAAGATACAAGGCACCCAGTATCATGGCAGGCCAAGCTAGAACAACTTAACCACAGAGGTAAATGAGAAGTCCTATGTAAATGCCTGTTAATTTTTAAGTACTCTGTAAATATATAACATGGAAAGCAGAAAGATCACTACAAATCTAACACAGCTTGTTTTGGTTTAGTCAGCATAGAGAACTTTGGTATGGTCATCTAAAATCAAGAATAGGTATATACTCAATATAATAATACTGAATTATTAATAGTGTTGTTATGTTAATAGTTACTTGGACTCCCTCTTTATGACTACTAACTTATAACAATTCATTAGTAGGGAATATAAAATATAAACACACTTCTATAATAGCTAAATTATACAACCAACAAAAGCAGATTTCAAAACTGCCACAGTGCCTACTTTATCTTCAGATGTCAAAAGAGCTTTGGAGAATTACCAGATGATACCTCATTAAAATTAGCACCAGAGGACTGCTCACAGAGAGTAGATAAATAAATCAGCTGAAATCAGCACTATTAACTTTAACTGTTTGTGTATACAATTCATACTTGATGAATAATGAATTATATGTCCCTCTAGAGTTTTCCTACAAGAAACTTGTAACTAAAGTGAAATCTTATGACACATAAATAAAAATGCCTTTGGCAGTGACAATATGTTCCAAAACAATTTAATTCATAAGACTCTGGGTAAGTTCAAATCCAGCTCAATTGCTTACTAGCTGTCTGACCATGGCCAAGCTACACAGTACATGTGTATTTTAATTTCCCCATTTATAATATTAGGACACTATGGATACTCAGCTTATAGGGTTTTTGTAAGGGTTCACTGAGTTGGTATCTATAAAGTATTTACATCAGTACCATGCATGTTATCAACACCAATAAAGGTAGCCATTCCGTAATTACTTATCTCCCTACCTACCTGGCATTCTATGTACAAAACTGCATTCTGAAAACACCAAGTTTTCCACAAGTAGTATTATGCTCAAAACTTAAAGAGTAGGTACTTACTTCTACTCCAAATAATACCACACTTCTGACTCCAGGTATCTCTGCTAACGCTGCCTCTACTTCTGGTAACACCATTGAAAACTTGGTCTTTGGAAGAACCAGTTTTACACCTGTTAAGTCAATTTCTTGAACAGTACTTCCAAGACCTTTGGGGTATTGCTCTGTTACAATAACTGGAATTCCTAAAATCCGGGCTCCTTGCAACTGAAATAAAGAAAGCAAACCAAAAACAATTATCCATATACTGAATACATATGTGATTATGTATCATGCGCAGCAAATCGGAACAAATAGCCAAGCATACCAGCCTTTGTCCCACGCTGATGATATCACCAAAATACTTGATGGCTGGTCTGAACCTTTCCTGCATATCACAGCAAAAGAACACAGTGCTTGAAGGTGTAAGATTTCCCAGGGTGGTAAGCTGAGGAGAAACAGACAATACAGGGAGTTAGGTGTTGATAATTATACCAGGACGTTTACTTCCTGTCTTCCTATGTTTGACCCAGGAAGTCAATTTCTACAACTATCACTAAAAGAAATGATCTGAATTATAGAAAAAAAAATACCCACAGATATTCTCTTGCCTTGCCTTGAATACAGGAAGTTAAATTTTAACAAAATCAGAATAACATCTTTATTCTTTTTTTGGGGGGGGGGATCCAGTCGTGGGGTCTGAACTCTGGGCCTGGGCACTGTCCCTCAGCTCTTCAGCTCAAGGCTAGCACTCTACCACTTGAGCCACAGCGCCAC
>NW_012267281.1:3668592-3759731 GCF_000151885.1 Dipodomys ordii
AAAGCCAGCCTGGGCAGGAAAGTCTGTGAGACTCTTATCTCCAATAAACCACCAGAAAACCAGAAGTGGTGCTGTGGCTCAAGTGGTAGAGTGCTAGCCGTGAGCTGAAGAGCTGAGGGACAGCGCCCAGACTCAGATTCAAGACCCACAACCGACAAAAAAAAAAAAAGAAGAAGAAGAAGAAGAAAATCTTTAAAAAAATAAAGAACTGAAGATAATAAGTTCTTTAATTAATCAAACTGGAGGTCTGTAGATATGGACAGTGGTTGATCAGATCTTGGGGGATCTACTTTGCCTCCTGAGAAATCAAGGCCCAGTTTCTCTCTCCTGGGGAATCTGGGAAGAACATCAAGTTCTAGAAATGTTCTTACATGAAACAAGATTACTTGACTTCATCCTTACAGTGAATGTCGTGGCTAGGATTCCTAGTGACTCTCTCATATCATGGCCACCAAATTGGGCTAGGATCCTCTACCAACACTCCAATAAAGCAGTTCTGCAGAGAGCCAGGGCCGGGAGCCCTGGGCTCACAGGCCTGAACTCGATGGGTTTTATAATGTTAGAAGAAACAGGTGAACTGGAGCTGGGAAGATGGCTCAGTGGTAAGAGTGCTTGCCTTGCATGCATGAGGTCCTGGGTTCAATTCCTCAGCATCATATAAGCAAAAAAAAGCCACAAGTGGAGCTGTGGCTCAAGTGGTAAAGTGCTAACCTTGAGCTGAAGAGCTGAGGGACAGTGCCCAGGCCCAAAGTTCAGGCCCCACAACTTGACCAACCGACAAAAAAAAAAAAAAAAAAAAGGAACAGGTGAACTGCAAATTCCTCCAAATGGATTTCCTCCCTTGGAAAATGAAGCCAGTGAGACTCTGGGAATGAGTAAGTGTTCCCTTTAAGGATTGCTACTGATGAGAAACACAGGAATGGCCCACAAGCCCAGACAGCTTATGGGCTGGAGCTCCAGAGAAAAATGTCAACAATGTACCAGAGACAGATCTTTCCTTATGAGCAACCTCCTGAGTAAACTAGGAAGTAAACATTTCAACAGACGGAAGGCTTGTTACATTAATTTTTTGTAGGCCAATTAACTGTTGAGGAATGTGAACCCAAAAAAGAGACATTCCTTTTAGAATATTGATCTGTGGCTCTTCTGGCAATAATGAGAGCTATTGCTTTTACAGATCAAGACAATTAAAGCTCAGCACCATGCAAAGGTTCTGGTCTTCTGAAGAAGCAGAAAAGAAGCTATCAACTCACTTAAAGGGACTATATGCTGTTTATGGAACTAATGTAAGGGGTCGGGCTTCCTGTAGTGTGTGCCTGTAACCCAAATCATTGGAGGAGACAGAAGTAGAAGGATGAAGGCGCCAGGCTAGCCACAGGTCCAAGCTCAAGACTCTATGTAAAAAATAAAACACAGCAAAAGGAGCTGAGGGAATAGCTTACATGGTAGAGCTTCAAACCCAAGTTCTCACCAAAAAACTAGGAGCCAACTAAAAGGCCTTCCTTGGAACACTCATAAAACATTTCTGTCCTTCTACCAGGCGGGATTCCTTCATATGTTTAAATATGACATGAGTTTATATGTTCATGCAGTTCATGCAATTTAGTTCCAAACCAAAGCTTACAAATCAAAGCACAAGGAAAAGTTAATTTTAAAATGAGTCAATAAACAAAGGAGTCAGTGATTTGAGAGGAAAAAACCAGTATAAGTGTATACTAACTTTTCAAGTAGGATAATTGCATTTGGGGGTTTATCCAGAATAAACAATTTGAGACTGGAATCCTATCATTGAGCAATTAAGACAAAATGAATCAGAGACCTACATATAAGAGTTAAAATGACAAAACTCTTAAGAGAAAAATTCTCATGGCCTTGAATTGGTTGCATAATTTTCAGATATATCACCAGGCACATAATAAGTGGACTTCAGCAAAATGAAAAATATATTTTTTTCTCTTCAAAATAATGATTAAGAACAATGAAACGACAGACTAGAAAAATATTTTAGATCATATTCACATAAAAAAGTCCATAATAACTCACACACCTGAAATAGAAGAAGGCAGATATACGTGTGTGAGAGAGAAAAAAAGAGAGAGAGAGGAAGAGACAGACAGAGACAGAGACAGAGAAATATAACTTGCATTTCTCTGGAAAGGAATTTTTCTTTTTTTTTTATTTTATTTGTGAACATACTGTACAGAGGGGTTACAATTACATGGGCAGGATAATGCGTACATTTCTTGCCAAGCATTGCAGCCTCCTCCTTTTGTTTACCCTTCACATCCCTTCCCAGCCTCCCCCCTCCCCCCAATCCCAATCCTTCTCCTTCCTCCCCCCCCCCCCCCCCCCGCACCGATGTTGTAAAGCTCATTTTGGACATGACAACTTGTACTTCTCATTGTTGCAACAGGTCCACCTGTATCCTTAAACAACTGGTTTTTCCCCATCTCCTCCTCAAGTTATACTGACATCAAATATAGTGAAAGCAGGGGTTATACTGTGGGGGAGGGACATACAAAGCAACAAAGAGATAATCTTATAAATGCGTTAGAAACACAGGCATGAAAGAAAAAAAAACATTAAAATACATATCTAAGGGTTCATTTTCCTGACATCATATTATCTGACCTTTTCCGCTTGACTCATACATATACTAGATATTGCAAATAAGGGAAACCATGGGACCTATGTTTCTTTGGGCCTGGCTTACTTCACTTAATATAATTTTTTCCAAGTCTTTCCATTTCCTAACAAATGGGGCAATGTCTTTCTTTCTGATGGCGGCATAGAATTCCATTGTGTATATATACCACATTTTCTTGATCCATTCATCTACTGAGGGGCATCTGGATTGGTTGGAAAGGAATTTTTCAAAGGTGCGAGACTGAGGTTTTGAATCCAAGGGACTGTGCTTGCTGAACAAACGTCTATCACTTGAACAACATCCTCAGCCCTTTTTGGTTTTATTATTTTTCAAATTTAGGTCTTGCTTTTTGCCTGATCTGGCCTGGGCTTCTGTCTTCCCAGTAACACTTCCTGCATAGCTGAGAGTACAGGTGTATATCACCACACTCAACTTTTTATTGGTTGAGGTGGAGTCACATGAACTTTTCTGCCTGTTTCTGCCTATTTCACCTTCCCACCTAGCGACCCTGACAGGCGTGAGCCACCACACCCAGCTCTGGAAAGGAATTTATTTCTGCCCTATGACCAGTTTTCTAAAGGTTCACTTGCCTTTCCACAAGGTTTCAAAGATGCTAAGCCAAAGGCAAATCAGGCAGAAACAAGCCAGGCGAGGCGGGTGGTCAGACTACAGATCAAGATGCCCACCATCTGTCAAAGCCTGTAACAATGTTTCTATACAGCCTCAAAAGAGTTTTCATGAGAGAAAAAAGAAAGGTAAAGAACATTTTCAAATGAAATGAATGCTTGCTGAACAGTGTTCTAGAGTGTTCCCAATAGTATGTGCATTTTTCCCAACCTTTGGAAATAGATAGGATTCTAACTTTGCCCCAGAAAGAGAAATAGAATTGTTAAAAAGGGGTTCACAACACGGTTTCCTGAAGGTTCTTCTATGGGCACCAGCCTGACTTCTGGTGCCGCTCATGTTCTAGCTGCCAGGACGCAACCCAGCCACCAAGTCATGGACACTATGCAGGAAAGGGCACCTCATGCTCCATTGTCCCACATTTACCCCTCAGTTAAAGGCAATCTACGTCAAGTGCCAGGTCCTTCGGGTAGGTAAGCCACAGTTCCTGAGGTGACACATCCTCTGTGTCACCTCTGGCTGCCTGCAGGATCCAACAAAACTTCCACCAAGAGCTTCATCACATGGCTTTTTGCTGGAGAAACCAGAGTTTGTACAAGGTTAGCTCTTAAGAACTGGAAGCAACAGCATACATACAGCCAACTCCACCATGCTGTGTGTGATGATGTACTGCCATGATACCAGTTGGTATTTATCATCCATCCTTCATGATTTATTTGCAAATGAAAACCAATCCCAAGCCTTCCTCCCTCACCGGTATGTGTTTATAAGCACAGACGTATCGCCACTACAGCTTCTCCATCCACATCGGTTGCAACAGTTCTGCTAGAATCATGACTAACCCCATAGGCAGGTCCTTGGGTGCCGCCAGCTGTACGGTAGAGTCTCCAATCAATAGAGTACAAGTTGAAGGCAAGTTCAGACTTGTTCATAACCTTTGAAGGAAAAGGGTTCTTTTCTAAATATTTCTACCAGGAAAGAAAGCAGAATACATAATTTGACACAAGCATTTCTTGCAAAAATATTCCACGTACCTTTTTATTTTTACCCAAGAATGTGAATAGCAGAAGTTAAGCTCTACTCCACGCAAGACTTTGACTACCACCACAGGGGACAGACTTAGTAATACTCTAAGACTCAAGATAGAGACAAGACTGCAACTTGCCACCACAGGGGACGGACTTCATAATACTCTAAGACTCAAGATAGAATGTGATGTCTGTTTTGCACATTACTTAGAACATTTTTAGGGCAGAGCAATCCATGATATTTTTAAGAAGGCTGAAAATGTCATAATGTTATATAACCAACCCAAGAATACAACCTACTACCTCTGCTCTTATCAAAAGATGAATCTTAGAATTTCAGGATGAGATAGTAAATTGGTTTTTACTTTGAAACCATTTTCTAACTTCCTTTCTGGGCAAGGGACAGGACATTTGAATATGGTAAAAAAAAAATCTGAATCAGCACTGAAAACAATATCATCCCGAGAGATGCATTGTGATTGGACAAAACAATATCACCTGTTATGGCTAAAATTGCCTTATCTGATAAAGCAGAGTTCTGATGTTGAAAGGTGATTAAGGAAATGAGCAGCAAGCAGCCTGTTAAACATTAAGCATTTCTCGGAATGTGAGCACTGTGCTAGAGGTCACAGCATCATAGGAAATGACTGTTCTACCAAGCTCAAGGTCTTCGGCTCTAACACACACACACACACACACACACACACATACACGCACACACAAAGCACTAAAAGGTCTAAGTATCTAATCAATTTCCAGGACACTGAAAGAAGCCATAAGCAATGAGACAGCTAATTTCTATCCAGGCTCCCTTGGCAATGACTTCCAACATCATTTGCTTCAAAACTCATTGTCCTGACAACCTTCAAATTGGAACTCTTCTTTAACTATGGTCTTGTTATTTAAAAGTTTGCCCTTCCTCTTTCATAGAATTATCAAATGTCTCTGGCCTTCCTAATGTTATCTCATATTCCTAATTCATTTATTCATTTTGTACATATTTACTAAAGATATACTACATGCTGGGCACTCTTTTTTAATTTATTTATTTTTTATTGTATAGGTGATATACAGAGGAGTTACAGTTACCCAAGTAAGGTAATGAGTACAATTCTTTTCAAACAGTGTTATCCCCTCCCTTGTTTTCTCCCTCTTCCACCTCCCAATTCTTCTCCCCCCTCCAAATTATAAAGTTCATTGCCAACACAGTGTCTAGAGAGTATCCCTACTGCATTAGTTCACCCTCTGTTAACACCCTTCTGTGGTTCCCCTTCCCTTCCACAAATCATCTAAACTTATATACAAGATAAAAGGTACAGAAATCAAAGACAGTGGCCACAGAGAAAAAACGGGGGGGGGGGGAGAAATAACTGCAAATAACAGAAATAACTGCAAACGGTACACTAAACACACACACACACACACACACACCTCTTGTTTCCGTATCTTGGAGTTTGTTTCAATTAGCATCATTTTATATGATCGTATGTATATAGCTATTGAGCTATTGCATCCTCTGCTAGGATTATCCTAATCATATACTAATTATTAAAAATGAGGGAAATCATGGAAGCTATCTTTCTTTGGGTCTGACTTACTTCATTTAATATGGTGTTTTCCAAGTCTCCATTTCCTTATGAATAGGCACTGTCATTCTTTCTGATGGAGGCATAGAATTCATATATATATATATATATATATCACATTTTTGATACATTCATCTACTGAGAGCTGTCTGGGTTGATTCTATATCATCACTATGTTAAATAAAGCTGCAATGAACATAATTGTGCTGGTAGCTTTAGTGTTGCCTTATTTGTGGTCATTTGGGTAAATGGCTGGGCAAACTTTACCCTTGTGGAAGAATTAGTGACAAATAGGTTTGGTGTTTTCTTAAAAAAACCATAGGAACAAGAATTCATTTATATTCTGTTTTCTCCACTTCCAGTTCATGTTATATCTTTTTGTCTATAGCTTTCAAGCATTTCTACCCATACATCATCTAATTGCTCCTCTACAAATAATAATAATCAAGCCCATTCATTTCCTTTTCAAAAATTTCAATTGATTTCCATTTCAAAAATGTCAATCAAGCCAGGCATTAGTGGCTCATGCCTGTAGCTATCCAGAGGTTAAGATCTAAGGATCATAGTTCAAAGCCAGCCCAGGCAGGAAAGTCTGTGAAACTCTTATCTCCACGTAACTACCAGAAAACTGGAAGTGGTGCCATGGCTTAAAGTGGTAGAGCACTAGCCTCCAGCAAAAGAGCTCAGGCTCAGCACCTACACCCTTAGTTCAAGCCCTATGTCCAACAAAAATAAACTTTTTCAGTTAACCAGTAGAGCTGTTTCCAATCCTCTGTGTACAATATTCAAATTGCTTCTTAGTATTCTCACTACAATTTTATACTACTGTGATTTCTATATAATTTATCATGATGTTTATAATTGTATCGTTGATAACTGACCCTGATACCATTCTATTACCTGCTTGTTCTTTGATACCTTTCCTGTTTGATACCTTTCCTCCATTCAAATTCCCTCCTCTACCTCCTGCCCTTCCCAAATTATCCTGAAAGCCCAAATTTGTCTACAAAAATGTGCTGAATACCTCTAGAATTAATCACTTTTTAAATCAATTCTGTTATGGAATCAACATACAACAAAATGATGTATTTGCCTATTTTTGGCTTCCCCTCTTAGCTAGGACGACAGTCAACAATCACTTTGTCCAGCTTCCTTCCATTAGGATACTACCTTGCAGACTTAACTGCCTAGATTGGCCTGGAACCACAATCCTCGCAATCTCAGCTTCCCACCGAGCTGGGGTGACAGACGTATACCGTCAAACACCACTATCTGCCAAGAAGAGACCTTGTGAACTTTTCTGCCTGAGCTGGCCTCAAACCATGTTCCTCTGAATCTCAGCCTAAACTTGTAGTTCAGGTTCCAAGTATGAGTTACTGGCATCTAGTTTATATTTTAAGTATGCATTTCCTCTGTTTGTCCATGAAAGAAACGCTCATATTTCTGAACATTTAAGTACTTGCGCTCATTTTCCCACTCTGTGTTATATAGGTAATTTTTTATGAATAAGATTCTGTAGTATATGATCACTAACATTTGCTACTTGCAGTATGAATAAGAAGAAAGATGACACAAAGGGTACCATTCTGCCAGTTTTACCACTTGCATGGAAAATGATGACTTTGAAGATGAAAGGAATAGAAAATTAACTCCCAAGGACAGATTTCTCACTGTGTCTCCATTTAGTGCTGGACTGTAGGACTTGGGGGAGATATAAGTGGGATGAGGGTTGGATTTCTCCAGAAGTATAAGGCACTTTGTGTGGTGTGTGTGTGTGTGTGTGTGTGTGTGTGTGTGTGTGTGTGTGTGTGTGTGTTTATCAAATGGAACCCTGGACCAAGAAAACTGAGTTTAAGGCACAGATAATTTTCTGGAACATGGCTCTGCACCCTTGAGATTCCGTCCTACAGTTCAGCTCATGTGTCAAGTAGAAGAGCTAGGCCAGACATCACTGATCCCTGCAGAGAGCCTTAAATCCAAGCTTTAAGAATGATTTTCTCAAAGCTATACAACTTCCCTACAAAATACCAAGGCAAAGAGTATTTCTAGGTCATAATCCCTCGTTACCAATTCATTCGTATCTGCTGGTGTTCCAGGTGCTGAAAGATACGCTAGGGGCTTTACAATCTGCCACTGGTAGTAAACAGAAGAAAAATTCCATATAAAAATGATTCTATTCATTCCATGGACTCAGCAAATAGGAGAGAGCATCAACAAATGGGATTGCATCAAATAAAAAGCTTCTTCACTATGAAGTACATAGTTATTAGCCTACAGTCTGCCTACAGAAAGGGAGATGTTTGCTAGGAATACACCTGATAAAGATCGAATAACCAGAATATCCAAAGAGTTCAAATAACCAACCCCCAAAAAAATCAATAACCTATTAATAAATGAGTAAGGTTGCTAAACAGACACTTCTCATATGGAGAGGTACAAATGGCTAATAATTACATTTTTTAAATGCTCAACATCCCTGGTGATGAATGAAATGTTCAATTGAAACAATATTGAGATTCCATTTCAATCCACCAAGAATAGCCATAATCAAGAAGTCAAACAGCAAGAAATTCTGTTGAGGATGTGGGGGAAAGAGTCCCAATACACTATTATTGGTCATGTAAATTAGCACAGTTACTACAGAAGTGTGGAGATTGCTCAAAAAACTAAAAATAGAACTATTTTATGTTCCAGCAATATCATTCTTGTGTATTCATCTGAAAGATCACAAGATTAGGTAAAATAAAGGCACCTGCATACTCATGTTTCTTGCATCACAATACCTGGTTATGAAAACAGTTATGAGACGTTCCAGCTGACCAGTGAAGCAATAAAATGTGTGTGTGTGTGTGTGTGTGTGTGTGTGTGTGTGTGGATATATAGGTATCTGAATGTGTGTGTATAATTTTTCATCAGGGATCATAATATTATGTCATTTGTGGGTAAATGGATGGACCTGGAAAACATCATATTGAGTAAAGCACAGGCTCATATATGGGAGCTGGCCCTAAAATATAAACATGCATGAAACAGACACAGAGCCATACACACTGTATGATCAAAGGTATGACTAAGGTGTTTGGTGTGTACAGAGTAGATTCCTATGGCCTTTCAACATTAGTTTAACAAAATAAACATTAGGAAACTGAAACATGTCTTGCCTAAGGAGAGGACAGACTGGGGGAAGGGCAAGGATGAATGGAGAGAGAGAGGGTAGGTGGGTAGGTAGAGTCATAACACTCGGTGTACATGTGTGAAAGCAGGACAGAGGGGTGGGGGAGAAGAATGGATGTGCATTGTTGCTGGGCACCGGTGGCTCATGCTGTAATCCCAAGGCTGAGATATGGGGATTGCAGTTCGAAGCCAGCCCAGGCAGGAAAGACTGTGGGACCACCTAAAATCCAGAAGTGGAGATCAAATACTAGAGTCCTAGCCTTGAGAAAAAAAAAATCTCAGGGACAGAGCAGGTCCTCAGTTTAAGCCCCAAGACCAACAAAAACAACAACAACAAAAGATGCATTGTACACAAAAACCGACTATTAATTGAAACCTGTTTCTAAATAATAATAAAAATACAAAACTATAAACCTTCATTTGAAATTTCCCGATATACTATCACAAATATTGGTTTCTTTTCTTCTTGGATTTTTTTCATTGTGAAAATACCGTATAGAGGGGTTACAGTTACATGGGCAAGATAATGAGTACATTTTTTATCAAGCATTGTTGCCTCCTCCTTTGTTTCCCCTTCCCATCCCTTCCCATCTCCCACCCCCGCACCCTGGCCAAAGTTGTAAAGTTTGTTTTTTGACATAACGACTTGTACATCTCATTGTTGCAATGGGTCCACCTGTATCCATATTTAAACAATTTGTTTTTTTCCCTTCCCCTCCACAAATTATACCAACATCAAATACAGTGAAAGCAGGGGTTATACCATGGGGGAGGGACATACAAAGCAACAAAAAAAATCATCTTATAAATATGTTAGAAACAATCTCATGAAAGAAAAAATATTTGAATATTTATCTTGGGGTTCATTTCACCTAACATCGACTTATCTGACCTTTTCTGCTTGTCTCAGACATATACTAGTTATTGCAAATAAGGGAAACCATGGGACCTATGTTTCTTTGGGCCTGGCTTACTTTTTTTTCTTTTTTTTTTAAATAAAGAACTAAAGATCCAAGAAGGTGAGGCTGATTGAAAGAGAAATAAAGAATCTAACTGTATGCATTATGGAAAGGTCATGAGGAAATCCCTTAGTATGTACAAAGTAATATATGCCAATAATATA
The DNA here is from genome assembly GCF_000151885.1 of Dipodomys ordii. NCBI lineage: Eukaryota > Metazoa > Chordata > Mammalia > Rodentia > Heteromyidae > Dipodomys > Dipodomys ordii. The sequence continues at coordinate 3,678,775 of NW_012267281.1, forward strand.
TAGAAAAAGAAAATAAATAATGAGTACAACAAAGGTTCTGCTCCAATGTTTAACCTTCCTCCACATCCTATGAGCCATCTGCTGCATTACTAAAGGCTCAACTGACTAGGTGATGATTAATTAATCCTACTTTCCCCTAAGCAGAACAGCAACCAAATGTCTTCCAAATCAGAGCTATTTTCTTTCTTAGTACGGGATAAGTATTAAACACCAATATTTAATAGACATCCTCAGCTACAGATTATATAAACACCAGCAATGGTACCATATGCTTTTGTTTCCAAATTGGTTCTAATCTGAGTTTCACGTTAAAGGTCAAATCCCTCTTTAGTTTGAGTTCATGTGTAAATATTTGCACATAGACACGTTACAAGACTGGTATTCTTGCGGGGTTGTTTTCTTTACCCTTACGTTGTGGGCAGCTCTCCTGAGAGTGACCACAAGTTCCAAGACCTATAGCAGACAGACAGGACTGTCACCAAATGCAATGGGTGGCCCTCAGAGATATTTTCTGAGCATCACGTTATTACCATTTTTATTACTTTCAAGTTATACACGAAGATAGAGGAATTAAAGATCGCTTTTCATTTTCATCTACATCTATTCACTAGGTAGGGTCAAAGAGGTAGCCAGGGAAGCAGGCCTGGTAGTGCGTGCCTACAGTCCCAACCCTCAGAAGCAGAGGCTGGATTGTGAGTTCAAGGCTAGCCTGGGTTTAAAAAAACACAACAGCCACAAAAAGACAGTCAAAGTAAAAGGGGGAAGCAAGTATCTTAAACTGTATTGAAGACATGGAGCTACAACAGAATGGAGGGGGAAGGTAAGTGAACATAGTCATTACATTCAAGGTGCATTGTATAAAAGCTGAACTTTGTAATTTATGGGTAAGAACGGGAGGAGGGAAAGAAGGAGACGTAGGCCAAGATGCATTGTCCTCATCACCTGACTTCTGGAACTGTAATCCCTTAATACAGCTACTTAATAAAAAGTAAAGATCAAAAGAGTATCGAAAGAAAAACAACGTAGGAAATATTTATTGAGAAAAGAAAAGAAACACATTTTTCTCCAAGTTTCTTTCCTTGAGCTATATTCAATTTTTATTATGTTATTATGTCAGTAAAGAATTCTGGGCAACAAAAAAAGGAAGAAAAAAATTTAAACTTATTTATTTAGCACTTTCGTACTTTTTACCAAAAAAGAAAACTCTCAGATGAAAAAATGGATATACCCAAATTGACCAGGGAGATTAGGTCAAATGAATTAAAATATCAGTTTGTTGTCATTTGTTCTTGTCTAAATTAGATACAAAAGTGAAATCAGGAGCCTGGAAATCAAGGTTATGAAATGAAAAAGCCCTTGTCAGCCAGAAACTTTCCTCTTCCCCATTGTTTGAGGGCTGACATCACCGTCCTCATTGTCTCTGCTCTAATTGTGGCAGCCCGCAGTTTGTACAATATTATCCAAGCCTCCACAGACACACTGGAAAAGGGAATAACCATTTTTGATGATTTGTATCTAAACTCCAATCTTCCCATTTCCTCTGAGCAGTGGAAAAAAAATGTGAAAAGTGATTATGAATCTTGAGCATGCATGATACAAAGCCCTTGGCTTTGAAAAATGAAAGCACAAAATTCATAATGCTCTGTCGCAGCTCCCCGGATGTAATTACATAAAGGGACAGATTCTTCCTGCCAGCCCTTGTCTTTGGCACTAGTAGGAGAAAATGCTGTCAATGCCCTTCTCTCGGCCACTGCTTTTGTAAAATGGCTATTATCAACCAGTGATCGGGACAGCGTGGGTCACATTTGGGCAGCATTAACCTAGAAAGGATTAAACAGTCCCTACCTCTTAAGCAACCAGATTTGATCCTTGGTCGGATGCCGCCACCTGAATAGAGCTCTTGAGACAGTTTATCCAGGGGGTAATTGTTTTTATTGTAAATGAGTATCCATTTATGGATTATTGTGCACTATAAAAGTTTTATTTATGTGCAGACTAATTCTGCATTCTTGATGTGTAAGAAGGCAAATCAGCCGGCTCTCCTGTCCCCAGCAGTAGTTACAACAAAAGAACAGTAGGATGCTGAATGCCAGTCCTTCCTAGCTTGCCCTCCTGTGTTAAGACGATGCGGGTTTTCAGTGCAAAATTTTAATTAGGTTTAAAAAAAAAAGTTCTATTCTTAGTTTCCAAAGGACATGGTAGAATTTTTCACTACCATCCTTGGATTTTTGTTCTCTCAGCTCTGAAAATGGGAGTCGGTGTAAGAGGCTAGAAGCCCTTGTTTTGCACACTAGATAGATGAAAACAAGAGTTAGGTCATCATTCAGGGAGTTTAAGCAATGGCAGCCATCATATAGGTGATTTTAGTCCTTGCTAGTGACAGTGTTCAGCCTGAATGTTCTAGATAGATAACTCTACATTCCTCTTTGTCCATGTGGGTGAAGCTTTCGGGGAAATAGGAAGAAACTTTGCTCTTTTTTTTTCTTTTAATTAGACCTACCTGCCATTCAAATTGCTGCTCTTTACAGCAGCATATTCTATCCAAATTGAACCCAGGGACTCCACTAGCACCACGGTTATTAATTTTTCTTATGAAGAGTGAAACCACATGCTCCCACACCTGGCATCTTGGTTAATTTAATCAACATCACCACAGACCCTACTGAATGGGGCCTGGCAGAAGAAGGTCGTCCGTGGCAGGGCTGAGCCCTCCGGTACAACGACCCCATTATCATGTAAGTCTGGTGCAATAGAAACAGGGAGGACTTAGAACACAGAAAGACAGATGCACTACGACAGTCACAGAGACGTCAGGAAAGAGAAAGGAAGTGCAGAGGGAACATGTCAGCACCCAGGTAATTCAACATCTCTGCAGTCAGGGACATACAGGAAAGCAATTCTGTGTGCCTACTGTATAAAGCCACCAGCACAGGCCAGTGACAGCTCTCACAGAGTCTCCTAGACCTGAATAATAAATTTGTCTAAATTAATATATATCAGAAGGCAACTAACTATAAACCCAAAATATGTACAGTAGACTAACACTATTGTGTTAGTCTTTTGACAATGTCTACACAGTCAGTGACTGGTCATCTGGCTGGTCCTTTAAAAATGAGCCTGTCCAGGAGCAGGTGACTCACTCCTATGATCCTAGGTACTCAGGAGGCTAAGGTTCACTTTTCAAAGCCAGCCTGGGCAGGATAATCTATGAAACACTTATCTCTAAGCCAGAGCTGTGGCTCAGGTGGTAGAATACTAGGCTTCAGCAAAAAAGTTGCAGGACAATGCCCAAGCCCTGAGTTCAAGCCCCAGGACTGGCACTGAAAGAAAAAGTCAGTTTGGAAAAGAAATTGTGTAGTTTTTTAGTGGACTGCTATTTAGAGAAAAATGACAATGTTATAATTACATTTAATCTTGAAGAATATCACTTTATATACCTCCTATATTCTTATATTCCTCAGTCTTAGGGAGAGTTATTGCTAAATGATAAGAGTTACAGCAATATTCAACTTGATCCTCAATCCAGCTGGGTCTCTATTACACACACACACATACACACACAGAGACATACACACACACACACCATACATATATAAATGCATATGCACACTTACACACACCTATCACACTTGTCTGGTTCTGCTTTCAGATATTTGCTTCTTGAGTACAGAATTCTTAACAGTACTAACATCAAGGCTCATTTACTGTCTTCACCACCATCTCATTCTACCTCAGGTGGATCAGAGTCTATAGTTGAGTCAAAAGAATTATAAAAAAAATCATTATATGAACTTGCTCAGAAAACACTGGAAGATGGAGTGAATCTGCGTCAGAGTCCATCGGCAAACCCCTGTTGTGCTTGAGAAAATTCTGGCTGCTGGCCAGTGGCCCCTTGACCTTGGACTCCAGATCTTGGAAGCCTTCACCAGCATCTGGAAGTTTCTCAACACCCCATCTTTCTGCTTGAAGGGCACAGTTCTCAATACTCTCCTCCTACAAGGAAAAAAAAATCCTTGGCCTTCCTTTTCTGATCTATTTTTGTTTTATTTGCTGTAACATTTTACAATTCTTATTAAATCCTCTGCCACAAGCTTGGATACTTATAAATGATAAAACACAGATCTTGTGTGCATGGATCTATGAATGTAGCCTAATGTCCATAATACAAAATGAGAGGTCAGTACCCTACCGTAACTGCAAAGACCTACCAAAGTTGGGGGGGAAAAAAGGAAGAAATCGCTTCCATGGGTACAGGATGCTTGAAGGATTGACAGTGGAGACTAAAAACACTCCTGGGGGTTATATAACAAGGTAGCACAAGGCAGACATGTGGAGGGAGCAGAAATAGAGCAGGCCTGATGGGAAGAACTAAGTGGAGGCATGGGACAAGAGAGTGGAGAAGCACGGTTGGAATAAAACCACCATTCAAAGCTGCAGAATGACATTGAGAAGTAAGATGGAGCCTGTTTTTAAAAAGGGTAGATTTCTTGCATGTCTATTTTATCCAAGAAGACCAGATTGAGAAAGGAAAATGTTTATGTTTGTATATTCATGGGCATGTGTGTACACCTTTACTGAAAATGGCCAGAATAACAAAACGCTCTTGAGCGTTCTGTGCTGAGCTTGAGGAAGTCAGTGCCATCCATGCACATTTACCAATCAGCTGCTTTCAGCTCAGAGGAAGAGAAGAACAGCTAGGAAATGCCAAGGAGACCTACTTGATATCAAAGATTCCAATCACATGTGTGAGAATGATAAACCCGACTCACATTTCTGTAAAATTTCACTTCGGATTCATGTTTAGCTGCTCAGTCATGAGGATCCTGAGACACTGCTGATCACATACTGGAGGGAAGGGAGGAGGGGAGAAGCGATGTCTTTGTTGCCAGTGCCTTCTACATTCAGCACGGCCGCGTCACTTTTCCCCACTTTAAGTCTCAATCAGTTTGATTGATGCACAGAACTCCCCGGGGAGGAGGGAAAGGAGGCTTGAAGTGCCATATTTCAAATCAAAAGTGGTTTTCTACACATCATCTTAATTTCCAGCGATGGAGAAAGACCAAGAATTCTAAGTAGCCGAGAAAGGTTCAAGGTTAATTTGATTGGCAATATATGAAATGCCACTTACCTCAGGCCATTTCAAATTGCCCCTCATTCTCTCGACGATGAATGAAATGATTCTTTCCAAAGACAGGGGGATCAACTGATAATGGCTGCTATTACATATTCATACACCACTTTACATTCTGTAGCTGGCTTGGCAGGAATTCTTGCCAGTCTGTCTTCACAGATTCCCCTGTCAGCGGCCTGGGTGGACTCAACGTGGACACTTCTGTAGGGGACAGAGGAGCAGAGATGGGCTAGCATGTCCGAGTTGCCTACGAAAGACCACATCTCGGGCTCACGGGTAATCAAAGGCTCCACTCCGGCCCTGACTGTCCACCTGCCAGGGAGGTCCCGTGCAAAGACCCAGTACTCCTGGCGTAACTTTCAATTTTATCAATATGGAGAACATCACAGGGCTAGCCTGAGGTGACAAAAATCATTTTGTCCCTTAACGAAACATGACGATCCTCTGTGAAAGCTAATTTCCTCCTTCTAGAGAAAATAAGAAAGGTGGAGGTTTTAATTCCAAAAGAATTTGAAAATCATAGGAAGAATTTTTATGTGCTGTTGAGTTTCCCAGCTGTGATGCAGGAAGCGTGTTGCTTCCTGGAACGCGAGCCCAAAGACACTGAGGTTAAATCAATTCTACCAACATGTATTTGCTATCTCCTGTGCGCCAGGCACACGGCCGGCCAGCTTCATCTGTACGAACCAGGTTAGGTCGCACATCAAAGGCAGTGCCAAAGACACACTTCCCTGGGAACCCAGCCTGAGGGAAGTGGAACAGAAAATGTGGTAGTGAAGTGAACGCCATCTATCCCACCGGGCAAAAGAAACCTGAAGCTGGGGCTCACTCCAGCGCAGCTATCAGCTGCACTTTTTTTTATTGTATTTTGATTCTCTTTAAGTGGTTGTACAAAGGGGTTACAATCTAACATATCAGTCTAGGCGTCGTGATCAATATCGCTCTCTCATCCCTCTCTGCCATCCCTTCTAACCACATCATTCCGTTTCATTATTTTCAGCTAAGGTATCTTGCTCTTTCTCCCTCTCTTGCCTCTCCTCTCCCCTCTCTTCTTCCCACTCCTTCTGTGTCCCAGTCATTTAGTGACATGGCCAACTGCTGAATAGCTACATTTTAGTGTGTGTGTGTGTACGTGTGTGTGTGTGAGAGAGAGAGAGAGAGAGAGAGAGAGATTCACTGTCTTCCTTCAAGGTCAGTGATAGCCCTTACCTGATGACAGTGCCCAAAGTAATACACAACTGAGGTAAGCCTTGAGAAGTTGACCTATCCTAAGTTTCATGTCATTAAAAGCTGTGCCTATGCCAAAACTGATTAAGCCTGAGCTAACCCAGAGGTGTCCACAGACTTTCTCCACAGACCCAGAGTTTGGGCGGTGAACTCTCACCAAAGACATTCTGTTATTATTTCTGTCCATGTTCTCATGTTTTTGCTACTTAGGAGTTATCCAGGAGTTGATGTTATTAGTTAAGATGTATATTTTTTGGGCCACAGTCCTTTTCTCCCATGCAACCATGGTGTGTGTTCTCTTCTTCTTGGGTTCTGATACCTGTGCTGAGCTGAGATTAAAATTCTGGGTGATGGGAGTCAACAGGTACGAGATTAGCTGTGTCAACAGAAGTACAAATGCTGCATGATTCTACATCCATGGGATGTCTGAGAGGGGCAAACCTGCTGCTTCTCCAGAAGAATACCCCATGGTAGATGAGCATAGCAGATTTCACGGGCTCGGAGACTCAGCAGGAGAAGGCCCTGATGGTTTCTCCTGAGCTTTAGCTGTAATAGCTATAGCCAAAGCAAGGCAATCAGATTCCTAGAGGCACAGCATACGATAAGGAGAGAATCTCCATCACCAAATGGGGCCACCTGCTCGGAAGCATGAGGCTCAGTGGCTGGAGGAGATAGCTTTCTCCTGCTGATCAAGAAGTCTGAGATTTTGACTTTTTCCTGGACTCTTTCCTCAAGGACTTCCTTGAAGACCGTGCGTGCACAGACTCACACATCGGTATGGATGGGTGTTAGGTGCTCTAAGAAGGAAGCCACTGCCATCATCTTAGCCCTGTCAGCATCATCTCAGCCACGCTCAACATTGTCCCTGTGTGGGACTACTGAGGGGAAAGTATCCGCAGGCGGCACCATCCCGTGCAAGGTGACAGGAGCTGGTGTACCTCCTCCTACCCCTGCAAGCCCTGTGGCACACTCAGTTCCTGTGCCCATGAAGTTGCTAACAATGGCAGATGCCAGCTATATGTCCACCTCGAGCTGAACTGAGTAATGGGTAATGTCCAGTGTACCAAGGCTGTCTTAGATGCTATCCTGAAGACATACAGCTTCCTCACCCTTGATCTCTGGAAAGATACCATGTTCATCAAGTGTCTCCAATCAGGAACTTGCCCAAATATCTTGAAGGAAAAAAAAAAACCTACTTAAGCATTTGTGCAGAGGATTCGGGTTCCAACTGACCCAGGCCGAAGGACAGAGATCTGGAGCCTTGCAATCCTAACACAGCTTGGTACTTCTGGGAATCCACATCAGAAGCCACTGGATTAGAATATGTCTGCACCCCCAGGGTGACAATCTGGAGACATCACTGTACTTCAAACTTCCTTGAGAGATCAGAGTTCCTGTTAAATTATTTTATAAAATACTTTTTTAAATTAAACTGGCAAAGTTTTGAGACTAGGGGGAAGAAAAAACAGCCCAGACACCAACTTAACAAAAAAAAAAAAAAGGCAATTGATAAAATGTTTTCTTTCAGTTCAGCAAACCTAAGGGAAGTCTCTCTCAAAAGAACTCAGGTGTGTTCTGAGCCAGAAAGGAATGGAAGCAGTCAACTGGGAAGAGCCTATCTGCATCCAAAAGTCAGGAAAAATAAAAATAAAACTTCACATAATGGAAAGAGAGCCTCGGGCAACACTAAGCCATTAGGCCCAGTGGCTATTCCCTCACTCAGGCCTCTAAGATGAAGGGAGGTCTGCTTCCCAGCTGGGACCATGCCCACCATCACTTTGCATGCCCACAGTAATACCCACACCTGCTCTGCTCCAAGACCATCCTGAAGCCCACGCTTGGCTCCAACATGCACACATAGGCCACCTTGCTGAGGCCTGGGGCCCGCACGGGTGCTTTGTGACAAAGCAGCGGCAGTAACGCCATTAGCTGACATGGTAAGCATTAAGCCAACATTTGCATGGCTGGCTTTGATTATTAGTACTGGCCACTTCCCTGCCTTTAATTATTCTCTTGGATATCATTCTGTCAAACAGCCTCCATTTTATTCACCATAAAAAGTTGCTATGTGCAATACCACACAAGGTCCCCTTAGAATTTGGGGGTCATTTTTGTTGCTTTTATCCTGAACTGACCATCTCCATCTCTCACTTTCATGTTTTGAACATTGGTTACAATTTTAAATCTGCTGGACTGCCCATAGCTAATGATCGTCTTGTGTTCAAGAAAAATAGTACACTTTCTCTTTGCATCTTACTATGGGAGTTATTATTTGGAGTAAAGTAAATGCTTTTAAATTTCACCCATCATCCACATGATTATAAGCTTCTCCATTGAGGTCCCACTTTTGTAGACACGACAAAGCTAAATAGTGGTGTGAAGGCAGAAGTTGTTTATGAAAGGGAACACTAACCAGAAAGTAAAGAGAGGAATTTGACTGTGAGTTACAGTGCTTTGGAAGCAGCAAGATTAAATACTAAGCACTGTACAGATATTATCTGATTTAGGACAACCGTCTTGCCCATTTTACAGATGAGAAACTGAGGCCAGACACCTGGAGCCACTTGACAAAAGTCACATAACTGAGAAGAGACAAAACTCAGAATCCCCTCTATCCAGTTCTAAAGCCAGGCCTCTTAATCATTTCACCATGTGCAGATTTTTATGCGATCTTTTGTGCATGTGCTTTTGTTCAAAATACCTTTCAGTGTTCAAGTAGCCAAATGAAAATGACACATAATGGAATAAGGACTTTGGCACTCTCACGCCCCTTTTAAGCTCTCGCTTCTTTTCTTCTAATGCACCCTTTGCTATTACCTGGTTTCTATTCAGTCACAGTTAGAATGCAATAAAAGGGGGAACAACACAAACGATACTGAAATAGCACATGTCACCATGGCAGAAGCCGGTAAGAACACAGACCAACAGCAAAGCAAGGTTTAAGTCCCTCCTCGGCAGCTGCTGCGGCCTGCCGGGTACCCTGGCTTCACGCAATCAGCCACACACCGCAGAACTTTGTGTTTCTGCCCACAATGAAATTTCCATGTTATTATGGGATTCATAGAACAATCTGGGGAAGGTCATATTTGCATAAGCCAAGTGTTCCACAGTGTGTATGGCATCTTTGCCTAATACAAGATTAAATCACGGTTGTGGACTATGATTAACCCTCTAGATTGCCCTAAATGCCAGCCAACCTTCACTTAAAGGGGAGTGGCTGAAAATGCAAGTTGGGAACTGCAGTTCACTCTCTCCAACACTCAAAAGCTCCAGTGATGAGGAGCCATTCAGGGGAGAAGCAGGACTCAGAGCGTCTGTCCTTCGGCAAGTTTGTTCAGAAAGGAGACATGGGTGTCAGTGTAGTGCTGATGAGACTACTTCAAAGGACCATGTTCAGGGATGTCCCCAGATTGTCACCCCAGGGGGGTGGGGGAGGAAGGAGGGGAACACGTTCTAATCCACTGGCTTCCTCCTCTAGAGATGCATTAGGACTGCAAGGCCAGGCAGTGTGCCTCTCTTCCCTGTTCTTTGACCTGGGTGACCTCACTTTTATCTAGTAAGCATGCTGGGATTCCATCATGGTTGGGTTAGAAGGAATCATGGATGCTCAATACAAAGTTAGATGTCACTGATTGAGGGCAATGGCCATATTTTACTTGCAAGGGGAGGGTCAGGAAGTGAGATGCAATATTGTGCCCAGGAGTTCCAGGCTGGAAGGTGGAGAGATCCACGCTGGAACTCAAGATCTGGGTTTGGATTTCTAAGCTAGATCTCAAATCTCCACCAGTTGGGATATGCATTGTCAAGGGTTCCAGTGTGGTATAATTCAGGTGGTCTGTGATGCACAGACACCCCTAGTGAACTGCTCATGTTCTAAACCCCCCACAGAGACTTTCTGAGCATGTGCGTTCCAATCCGTCTAGCCGAATTCCTCCAGCAATTATTTCACATCACACTTGGTGTTGCCAAACATGGGCCCATCTTTTGTCTCGACGTAGTCCTTTCTCAAAGAGGTGGAACTTGCTTCTGCTGGGAACATAGCATTGCACAGTTTGATAGACCTGTAAGTTCACCCAATATAACTCTTTGCATCCCGTAAGTAAGCAATACTCAGGCACAGAAATGTTACGTGATGTCATCACACTGGTCACCCGTAATCCAAGGCTGAAAACTAGACACATGGATTTCTGCAGAGCTCTTGTCTCATCACACAGCCCCCATGGTGGGCAGCCAAGTCCAGGGGCTTCAGCAGTACACATTACATACAGTGTACATAAAACTCAAACTCCAGCAGCCCAAAGCACACTTCCTTGCTTAACTGATTGTTTCCAAGTGCCCCCAGGAGCCTTTGCGCTATGCATCATTTTGAGGCATTTACATCTGTTTAATGCTTTTTGCTCTCCAAAGAAGTGTAAGTTCCAGGAGGTCAGTGACCAATCCGTGACCAATCTGTCTTGTTTAACGTAATTATTTCCTGATTCTCGCATGATGTCTAGAACACAAGCAAAAACCAAGTGAATGAGCTACCTATCTCCCTACTCTTAAAGTATTTCTATTAAAGCAAACGCATTACATAGTGCTGGTGCCGTGCATTCTCATCACTATTTCTCTTTAAAAGCTACAAGCCTTCAAGTCAGTGTCATCTGTGCTTTGTAGCACAAGCAATATCTAGATTACGCCTTTATGAATGCAAAGAGAACTGCTGAGTAACCATTGGTCAGATACATAAATTCAACAGTCATTTGTAAAACATGGTGAGGGCTGGAGCTATAGCTCTGTAATAGAGTACTTGTCTACTATATACAAGGCTCTGAGTTTAAGTCATACCATTAATTAATTAATTCTAGTGATCTCAAACATAAAGGTATGACATATAATATATATATATTCAAACACATTATTACACTGATTGATTAACTCATTCATTGATTAAATTCAATACAAATTAAACATTTTCAGGATGATATTTGTAAAAAGCCACTTGCAACACACACATACACACACACACACACACACACACACACACACATACACACCTAATGTTTTCAGATTCCTCTTCATATTGTACAGTCATCTGTGGCTCTTATTTCTCATATTGTAAGTCATTTTGTTATTTCACTGTATATAGACACATTGCCTCTTTCAGATACTACTGCAGTTGTAGAGGACAAAAACCAAAATATAACAAGCAATGACAGTTAAAAGAAAAACTGTTGTTTTCATAAGAAGTTGGGGGAAAAGAATGTACTTGTCATATGATTCTTCTTTGAGTGCAGAGCCTCAAATACATCCCCAGCTGTATTGCTCTTAATTATATACTTCTCTCTTCTTTGCTTTACCATCAGTTCCATCAGAAATGCATACACTTTGTGGAATAAGTTCTTACTTTGGCTCAGGACATGGTACAAAGAGAAACCATACAGGTAAAAGCCAACTTCTATATGCATCACTTCAAGTTCATTGATTTCTAACTTCAAAAATAAAAGGGGGCCAAAGTTCAGTGCAACCACTTATGACTGAGCATCGCAACATGTAATAAAAGAGTCAGAAAGCTGCTGGTGATTGGATTTGAGCAGGTCATTCCGAGCAGGCTCAAGGCTAAGTGCCTAAGCGTATCATGGGCAATACCTTGGGTTATCTGTGCCTTTTAAGAACATCTTTGCAAAAAAGATGACATCTGTGGAAAACAGATTGATTCTCTCTCTCTCTCTCTCTCTCTCTCTCACACACACACACACACACACACATACACACACATCTTTTCTACTAACATTTTGGCTTCCCTTTTGAAATACTACAAGGCCAACTCTACAAAATGGAAACCTAACAGAGACACTTTCACAATGACTATTGAAAATGACAAAGCAACAGCAGTTAGCCTTTGATCTTTCGACCACATTCCAGGAAGAATGAAAAGAACACTCTATTCATCAGCTGGTGTGTATGCCTGAGTGCACACAGTAGTGCATACAAACCCTGCTGTTAACCTTGTACTCAGAGGAAACAAGGAGAGAGTTTATAACTGGAATCTATCTATCTACTTCAAGGATCTCAAGTATATTTATTCTTGCTTTATCAAATAGCTTGATACAATGATATTTAAGCTACTTTCTTTCCCTATCTCTGCCATCTATTGATGAATATTAAAAAGCCATGATTGCACCGGGAGGCAGCACTTGATGACAGCTGATGCCAACCGGACAAAGGCTGACCATCTTGAGATGCATGTATTACCTACAGGATGAGCTCCTACATAAAGTATACGATGTTCAACAAGTCCAAACACATACAAAAGTATATGGAATGTGCTGGAGGTCAAATTTGAGGCCACACATTCTTTGGACATGTCCAGCGACTTGATAGAAGGAACCATCAAGGAGCTCTTTGGAGCCAGTGCAAAGGACCTGCCTCTTAGATATCACATTAAAGGGAACAAAGGTGGCAATGCCTGATGCAGAAGGCAAGTCTTAGCACCAGAATGACCTGGGAGGAACAGGTTCCATGCTAGACACCTTTCTATTATTCCTACAAAACGTCTGAGATTTCAACCCCAAATAGGGGAGAGGCTAATATTATTATTTGGGCTTGGAGTTTCCAAGCTTCCCATCCATGAATGATTGGTTCCATTGCTTTGGAAGTATGGCAAGGCAGCACATCACAGCGGAAACACATAGTACACCATGCCTTTGCCAGGAATGACAGGACAAAAGGAAGGGCCTGGAACTGCACTTCCTCTTCATGGTCCACCCCCCTTACCCCCCACCTCGGCCCCACAATGACCTGAAGACCTCCCTGCAGGCCCCACCTCTGAAGGCTTCCAGAGCCTCCCAATTACTCCAGATTGGGAGCCCAGCCTTTAGCAAAAGGGCCTCTGATGGAGATCACAGATCCAAACTTAGCAGACTCTGCTACTTAGAAATAACTCCAAATTTAGTTCAGATGGCTATTGCACTAAAAACCATTCAGCTTAGGAAAATGATCCTTTTACAATAATAATAATAAATTAAAGATGGGAGCAAGACAAACAGAAATGGAAGAGCAGACCAGTGAGCCTCACAGTTAAAGGAAATATGGGTTTAGCCATCTCAGCCCCTGCAACCTTGAGGACATGATGGGCCATGGTACTATCTGGCAGCAAAGATGTGTCTGAACTCTTTGAAGGTTTCCTAGGTGGGTATCTTGGAACAAGTGAAAATTTGGATTGGTGTTTAGAAGTGCCTACACTTGAACCCACAAACCAAAGAGGTCTCAGGAATGTCAGGAGAAGGAAATATGTAAGCACTGTGTTTCTTTATGATACATTAAGAAATCTGAATGCCCATCAAGTACATTTACATTGAGATCTATAACCTCACCAAGTTCCTATTGTACTTTAACAAAATACATTAGCTCTCTATTATATGCAGTACTCCGTGCCTGGTGCTTTGGAATTACAAAGGTTTAATCATGGTTTTGTTATATACTGAACATGGTCTATACTTTGAATCTATGGTTGCATTGATTCCTATTGAGTACACCCTCACTGCCTTCTCAGAGTGGGTGAATTTGATTTCTGACGCCTATGTGCCATTCAAGCCACTGCTATCAGCCAACTAAGTCAGCTTAAAGGCCTGTACGTTGCAAAGAAAATTGTTGTCAAGAGTTCGTGTACTTTGCTCTGAAGTAAAATAAATGGAGTTACCCTCCAGTCAAAGGCCACCCGCTTAGTATGACATATAACTTCAGGGTTATTGATTTGAAGTTTAGTTACCTGTATTCCTCTCATCACCAACCAGCATAAGAAGTGACAACCGACAGCAAGGGACAGAACCAAAGAAATGAAACAGTAGAACAATCGCATGTCCTTGATTGGGGTGATTGGTCTGAGGCACCCTGCGGCCTCAAGGGCACCCATATATCACGGCATGTCAGCTCAATGACTAATCCTTAATGGATGTCTCTGAGTCATCAAAAAGCAGGGAGGCAGGTTCCCTCTCCCCCAGTAATCGACACAACACGACACACTCAGGAGTCGCATCATTTTGTTCAATGTGTTCGTTTTAAGGTTAGAAAATATTCTTTATAAAGTATGGTTTGTAAAGAGACAGGGAGTATCTGGTCAGGGTTGAACAGCAGGTTCGATGGAAAACCAAAATACAATTCTCCATGTCCTGACACCTGACTGCTCTATGAAAAGGAACAGGAGTTTCAGAACTCAACAGAACCTGAGTAATATTTTCATCCCCAACTGCCTATTTTGTCAGTGAAAAAGCATTGAGAGTTAGGGAGATAAGTGACAGGCTCAAGGTCACAATTCAGGGACAGGTAGAACTGAGACAAGAATATAAGTCGGAAGGATTATCACATTCTATTCTTGCCATCAAAACAGGCCGACTCTTTCCTAAGACACTTGAATAGGACTCAGCGCTCTTGAACTAAAACCCATCATTTAATCTCCGTCTCACAATGGGTATGCTGTGTGAGGTCCTGGGTGCTTTTATCTAAGGAAAATAGACTGAGGAAACTGGTTGGATTCACCCACCATAGCAAATGGATATCTTTCACTTCCTGAAGTAGATATTTTAAGCAATTGTTGCCACATTTTTTTCAGCTTGAAAGATTTAATGAAGGGAAATTCTATCCTACTCTTCTTCATCTGTGGGTACAAGAGAATCAAAGGAAAGGGGAGACAAGCTATTCACATCCACCTTTTGAGCCTTTCAACAATTTTATTAAAAACCTACTGTGTGTGAGAACTGGGCCTATGCTTCGAGTACATACAGTCCTTTCATGTGCGGGGCTCGGGTCTTCTAAAGGTGCCTGTGAAATTTCATAATTGGAAGGCTAATACCAAATTTCATTTATTGCTACTGTAAATGAAATAGATCGAAGTTAATAAAAAGCCTGCAAATTAAAATAACCCAGCAGTCTTAGCTAGCAATTAAAAATGACTCTTTTTTTTCTGTAAGAGGTGAAGCCATATGCTGGAGATGATTTTTTTTTTTTATCGTGAGTGGTTTGGCTGCTTGGGGAATCATTCCAGTTCATAGTGAAGGATCAGTTTCAGTATCAAAATCTCATTCTCTCCATGTCAGGATCCTTGATACCAATTAACTGAAGATACCTGAGCTCAAGAGCCTTCCTGCAAAACACACGAGTCCTTTTCTCCCACACACCTCGGGTAGAGAAGATAGAGCTAAGACTCTAATAGTGGAAGGTTGGGTCCAGAACCTAGAGTTCAACAAGATACTCACCAGAGAGTTCCCTCCCTCCCCCTCCATCCCCCCACCCCCCCACCAATCCAGACCACTATGACAGCAGTTCATAGGCAGAAATGGAGGGGCAAGGTGAACAACGCAGCAGCGACACTCACGAGACACCTGACACGATGTTGACAATGAGCTAGATGATTTGTGGGATGGGGGAAGAGGGGGAAAATTGGGAGAAAGAGAAGGAAGGGATGACACCGCCTAAAAAGAAATGCGCTCATTACCTGACCTGTTTAACTGTAACCCCTCTGTACATCACCTTTACTCGAACAATTTTTTTGTCAATGCATGGGACCAGGGAGAAGGATAGAGAAGAGAAGTGTGTGGTTTTGTCTAATCTAAAGCAATGCCCACTTACTTGGCCAGAGGGCTTCTGGAAGCTCTGGAATGTGCCCATAGCTGATGTTAGGGAAGAAAAGAAAGGACTATTTACATCTATTACTAATAAAAGAGCATCCACTACCTGCATCACTGTTTGGAACAATTGTTCTTCAAGTGCCTTGTTTTGACCTAACAGTTTAATCCACCTGCACAGGAAAGATGGAGGTAACAGAGAGACATGCCTGAAAGAAAGTAGAAAATGGTCACTGATAACAGAAGACCACAGAGAGAAAGAAAAAAAAAGATAGGCTCGTTGATGATGTAGATAGAAAATGGATATATAGAGAAGACAGCGGTTGGAGGTGTGGGTCGGGCAGTAGAGCACCAGGCAATGAGCAACACAGCCAGGTACCACATTTGAGTCCTGGTATCAGACAAGAAAATAGATAAGACAGATGAAAGAGAGGCAGACAGAGTCAGAGAGAGAGAGAGAGAGAGAGCAGTTACTATATCTGTATGTAATGGATATGGGGTGGGTGGATGCTTTTATCAGTGAATGATTGGGAGGAAAGGAGCAGGCATATTTTTCTATTAATATGTTTTTTATTGTAAAGATATTGTAGAGATTTAAAAAAAAAAGATACTGTAGAGAGGGGTTACAGTTACCTGAGTAAGGTTTCAAGCATTGTTACCCCCTCCTGTGTTTTCCCCTACCATTCCTTCCTTCTCCACCTCCCCAAGTCCTCCCTCCCCGCCCAAAGTTGTAAGGTTCATTTTCAACATAGTGTCTTGTACATCTCATTTTTTTTACAACTTACTTTGCTAAGTACCATTTCCACGTACCATTTCACATAACCCATCTGTGGAAGTACTATTATTTTACCTATTTTACACTAGTGAAACAACCAACATAACCACCTTATCAGAGTTGTAATTAAAATCGATATGGTTCCCAAACCTCTCTCCATACTTTTACCCACCTGCCTTCTCATTCAAGGTCATGATAAAAATCTGACACCAGATTAGAAAATGGGCTGCAAGCTACAGCATGATAGTGTGTGAATATGAAATGCACCCTTGAGTCCACTCAACCTCTTAACACATGTGTGCCATGAATCACTATGTGTAATAAAAAAAAATCTAAAGGAAAAGCAATGCCTTCCAACCCTTATCCATATTATGGTGGATTCCCATCAAATATTGTCACCTATGCCCTTCCCCAAAGTATGACCCCACATCATTTAATCAGCCATTTTCACACCAGTGCTTCTGAGACTTCAATATTCATATGCAGTGCCTAGGAGTTTTGTCAAAATGCAGATTCCGGTTAGATAGTCTAGAATGTGAGACAGAGCATGTGTCACAAGCTCGCGGGGATATTTCACATGTGAAGACCATGCTTTAAGTAACAAACGCCACACTCTGCTTCACTGAGTGAGAAAAATCACACCTTGATAGACACACGTAGAAGTCCATCACTGTCCTCTAGTCACTGAAAACTTTTACTACAGATAATAAAAATTGTGACTTGAACACGGGACTGGGTGGGAAACAGGTGCATACATGCAAAGGTGCAGATTCTTCAAGCCCTGTCCCTTGATGGTCCTCTCTCGTCCCTTTCCAGAATCCCCAGATGCAATTCCAATGTGGCAAAAGCAAGACCTTCCCAGTAAAGACCACATGTCTTCTCAATATGATTTTAAGTACGTATTTACCCCCTTTTTATGCTCTTTCACGTATTCAATTCTCTCTGAGAGATTTTACAGGTCACTTTTTAAATGAGTTTTAATGTTTCTGGGCTTGCAGCTCATTACAGAAATGTTGACAGCAAAGAGAATCTTGCTCTAACACAGCAGTATTTTGAGCTGCCAGACACTGAAATCAGTAAGTGGATATATGTACCATAAACATTAATTTAGTATTATGTGGAAGGTTGATTGATTAATAAATACATAAGCCAGGAAGTCGAATTTAACTCTTAATTCACTTTTTTTAATTTCACAGAGAGGGGGAAATTAATCTAGAAGTGTTGATTGATTGAGAGTTTTAGTCCGTCTAGACAGCAATGGAAAATGACGATGAACCTGGGACTTCACAGACTGCATCATTTGCAAAATAAACCTGATCAACAAATTTCATCTCACAATGACTGATGGTCAGAAATGTACAGCTGGGAACAAGGGAGTAGGAAGGAGAAGAATATATAATAATCAGAGGAAGTAGCTTTCCATGGGGAGTGGAGAAGAAGAAAGAATTAGTAAATATTGTCAGTTCAGAGATGGACACAAATTAAAGAAAACCTACTTGCAAATCTAAAAATTAATGAGCAGGAGAGCACTCCAGTAGACTAGCAAATTAGAATCAATACACTGCATTCTTAAGAACATAGAGAATATAAACATAACTTCGCTGTGTGGGACCACACAGAGACTATGATGTAAAAAAAACGGGCTTAGCCTCTTCTATGATTAAAAGGTTGTATTTAGAACCAAATGTTCTATTTCCAGATTTGGATAGTGTTGAAATTTTTCTAAAAACAAGGGACACATACTCATTGGTGTCTTACTGAAGAGTAGCAATTAAGCTTCACAAAGCAATTACTTACAAATCAGACCTGCATCTCCTTCCTGTGATTTTGGTTTTTGATTTCCCCACTCACATTGGCACAAGAACAATCAAGGTCAGGTTCCAAACCCCAAACCTGAGAATGCCGGCATCAGAATCATCAATAGTTTCAGTAACTGCTACAGATGGAAGGAAAGTAGGGAAGGAAGGAGAGGAGGCAACATTTAAGGATCTGTTACAGAGAGAGTTATGAAGTATTTGATCCCATTTTACTCATCCAGGTTTATCTATGAGAAAACTGAAGATCTGAGGTGTTAAGAAGATTCTCCAAGGTTACAGAAGCTATGTGGTGCAGCATTCCAGAACTTACTCCAGCACTAACTAACTAACTAACTCAAGCAGAACTAACTCTAGCACACTGCAGGGATGACCTCCCAGAGACCTTCCCAACAAATTGCTGTCTGGGCTCACGGCTCTATTGCCGCTGGAAAGTAATTAGCACCAATTGGAATAGCGTGAGAAAACACAAATTTGTTTTCCAAGTTCTGTAGGCCAGCACTCCTCTGATGGAGTGAGTTGTCTACTTAGGCTCCCAAGGCTGAAATTGAGGCATTGTTGAGGGTCCATGCTGCCTACTACAGTGAGCCTGCTCTACTGTATGGTGCCCTAGGATTTGTGGGTGTTTACAAGTCTGAAGGTGCTGCTGACTGGTCTGGTCAAGGAACCAGATGCTGCTGGTCTGGTGGAGGAGCAGCACTTTGAGGATGGCTGCTCTCTTTTCCTGAAGTGCGGGCGGTGTGTCCGCATTATCCCACAGCTTGTGCATGCAGACTCCCAAATGTCATCCCAGACTGAACTCGAGTAAGACGCTGGTGCTTACCAAGACCTCCCAGTAATTACGTGTACATTCAGTGTGAGAATCATTTCTCTACAGTGAGTGAAAGACAGGAGGGAAGGAGGCGATTGTGTTGTTTATTCTCATAGCCTTTGGGGGAAACTACAGTTCAGTCATTGGTCTTTTCCTAGGCTGGGGTGGAGGGAAATATCTTCCCAACCAAGTTGGATTTATGAAGAATTCTGACTCTGTCTCTCTGAGTAGCTTTAATTTGCCCACATCCACTTCTATATTTTTTGCCATACAGGAGAATTAAACTCAGGGCCTCAAAGTCGCTCAGCAGGGGCTGGGAAAGTGGCTCAGTGGTAGAGTGCTTGCCTTGCATGCTTGAGGCCCTGGTTCGATTCCTCAGCACCACATAAGCAGAAAAAAAAGCCAGAAGTGGCGCTGTGGCTCAAGTGGTAGAGCGCTAGCCTTGAGCTGAAGAGCTGAGGGACAGCGCCCAGGCCCAGAGTTCAGGCCCCACAACCGGACCCCCCTCCCCCCAAAAAAGTTGCTCAGCAGGTACTCAACCACTTTAACCTCTTCCCCAGCCCCTATTTACTTCTATTACTGTTGAGATAGGGTCTCATTTTATTCCCTATCTCAGCCTGGACTGTAATCCTCCTGTTTGTGTGTTCCTGCATCACTGGGAATGACAGGTAAGTAAACTACCCAGACATTAGTAGAGATAGGATGTTGTAAACATTGCTGTTTATTCCTGGGCTGGTCCTAAACATGGTCTCCCAATCTCTGTCTTCTAGTTATCTAGGATTACAGGCTTGAGTTCTTGCCTCCAGCTCCTGAGCCCAAATTGAATACAAAAAGTGAGGAAACCTTCCCTGTGAACTCAGCCATGGAAATGTTTAGCACCCTTAAACAACCGCAGGTGGACTTTATTAGTCACCATGCTCCCTTGAGGGACACTTCACTCCTAGTAACACCCAGGTTTGATGGGAATAAATTCTATAACAAATGACACTTGGAAGGTTCCAGGCGTGGCTGCAGTGCTGGCTGGCACCCATACCCAGATGCCAGCAGGTACAGAATTTTCTGACTTCACTTTGTCCTTAACAGGATTTCCCCATCCTGAGAAGAGATTCAGCAGAATCTGAGCTACCCAGAGGAGCATAAAATGACATTAACTGTTTTATTGCAGACGTTATTGGTTTTCTGTGTGTTACCATTACAGGGAAGTGACCATAGTTAGAGCAGATTGAAGGAGACTGCAGAATAATGCAGGCTGTCTGTCACTAAATACACAGCTAATTTCTAATCCTACCTCCCAACTTCTTAGATATAATTATGGAAGCCTAAGCATTAGATATCCAGAGAAAAATAAGATGCCTTTCAAGATGTGGACAGTGACCCTGAAAATGCCCTTAAACTCTCCTGCTTGAAGTGAGATACAGAATGAAAATGAAAGAAAGCTTGGGAATAATAATGCCAATATAGAAGGTAGAGTTCTATTAAGCAAATGATAGTGAGAAAAGGCAAGTCAATGACCCCCACCCTTTCTCACTTTCTTCACACACACACACACATGCACACACACACACACATACACACACACACACACACACACACACACACACACAAGCATGTGCATCTCTGCTGTTTGTTATTTTTCAGAGTTCTTTCAGGTGATAACAGTCCTTGGTGTCTGTTTTCAGTCAGCTGGTTATTCCATACAAGTAATCATAGAAACCATCTCCTCTTCCCAGCTTCTCTCTGTTCTTGGAGTTGTACCTTGACTAGATAAGACCATCAAACCACCATTAATACTTCACCCAGTGTTCTCAGACATTTTGAAATACTCACAAATAAAAATAGTATACAGTGACAGAGGATGCCATCAGCCTAGAAAGCAAATTATACCAGCAGAGTTGGTAACAACAGTCATTCAACCAAGAGGTGGGACAAAAGCTGAAGAGATTAAACCACCCAGGGGTCTCAGAGAAAAATGAGTCCCATTCCCTTGATCAACGCCTCCCCCATACACACTTCTGGAGTCTATGTGCTTTGTGAAGCCTTTACCAAAAAAATGAAAGATTAATTAATTAATTAAATCAGTTTCCTGATATCTGAAGAGTGTTTATCTGCTAAAACCACCTGGCAAGACACCTGAGCTGTCATCAGTAACGATAAGGTATAACTCCTCATAGGCATGCCAGTGTTCCTTTTGATCATGTTTATTAGAGGCAGAAGGAAAATAGGCCCTGATCAAAGACAGCCTCTCCCTGGGCCACAAGGAGAACACAAAATGACCTTTCACTGGACAGTTAACCCAATGGAGAGGAGCCAGGGAATGGCAGGCCGCCAGTAAACTCTAGATCACATTTTTCTTTGTAACTGAGCTCAGAAATACGCGAATTCCTTTTGGTAGTATGAGGCCTAGAAAATGCCATTTGCATGTGGGCTCTTACCATTGGAAACACTGCTACCGATCCTTACACCCTTCTGGAATTCACATGCCACTGCGCAGCAGGGATGAACATGGCTTCTCTTATTTATTTTTTCATATAAGAACGATCAGGCCAAGTGTCTTCTGAAAGTCCCTCCTGTGGCAACTTTCCCATCCTGTTCAGCTTTCACTCTATCTAATTCCGGAAGTGGCTGGGAAGGCCTGAGCCAGGGAAGGAGTGCTCACCTAGAGTGTAAGCCAGCATGAGTGTAGAGGGAGGCCTCCCCCGGGGGAGGCGCTGTCTGTCATGCAGAGGAGGATCATGCTGATGGACAGATCTCATGCATTTATGCTCCAAGGCTGAGGGGCGCTACAAATGCACCAAAGGTAGAAAAGTAAAGTGAACCCTTTAGCGTTGGATTGGAAGTGTTCACCTGTTTTCCATATCGATGCAAATGGTTATGTCTGTGACTCTCTATATCTAGCTTTGTTGTTGCGTGTATGTATACCTATGCATGTCCCAGGCCTTACCATCAAGAGGGCTTACAAGGAGTAGAATACAAGCAGCAATGAGTACACTCAGCACTCCGATCTGATTTTTAAGTATTCTGCTGTAAAAACAATCGAACTCCTGGAAGAAATAGCTGCTTTGGGGGCAGAGGCCTGGAAATTTCCAAAGCAATGAATTTCTCAGAGAACAACATAACTAAACGAACATCCAACCAAACCAGGGACCGTGCGAGCACAGAAATACATCTCTCACCACAGAAAAAGGAAATGTCATGAGTTTATTCTGATAAAGGAAAGTAAAATATTTCCTAAGGAATGAGTGATAGTATTTTGAAGTTTCTCCCCAGAAAATATTTTCTTTATACAAAGGATAAAATAATTACTCAACAGATCAAATGAACATATTATCAGTAATAGAAAAAAATATTCATCACTCACCACCTGATAAGATTCAATGTGAAGGAGAAGGTATCACTCCCATAAACTAACTGGCTGACAGATTTCAAAACAGTCAGCTATGAAAGTCAAAGAAAAGCTGAAAAATGTTTCCAGAATGACGCGCAGAAGCAAGACAATTGAGTGCAAGCTCTGACTCTCAACTGGGTCATTTTTCTCTAATAAACATTACTGGAACATGTAGCAAATTCAAGTACATTCTAAAGATGAGATGGTCATAATATATCAGTGCTAATTTCTTGGCCTTAATGATTATATTTGAAAATGATGGGCACTGAATGATTCAGGAAGGAGAGGAGCAAAGCATGGGGGGAAAGCTGTGATTCTTTGTACTATATTTCCCAATTCTTCTGTGAATTTGATGCCACCTAAAATTTTTTTAAACACATGCAGGTGACAATAAAATATTCATTGGTGCCTCGACACTTATCTCCTTTAATAATTTCATTAATTCTCAAGTCCACAATTATCCCATCCACGCCCTGGCTTTCCACGTGAGTAACTTGGGACCACATGACAAATCACCCTGAAGCATGATAATATATAAACAGCAATCGCTTTGACCTGGCACTGGACTGGACAGAATTGTTTGATGTAATTAATTGGGTAACTCTTCTGGTACATTAGGACAAGCTCACTAATGAGTTTACAGACTTGAGGTCCCACCAGGAACCTCTGCTTCTAAGAGTTAGCTGGCTGTCACCAGGGACTAGAAAGGTGACCACGCCATGGGTCTGAGACCAGACTTGCTCCCAAGGCTAGTTAAGGATCCAAGGATAAAGCAATGGCACAAGTTCTGACTCCATCTGAATCTCTGCAGAACTCACATTTACTGCTCTCCCCACAAAACAAGTCACATATCCACACACACAGAGTGAATGTGGAAAGACCGCATCCAGCCTCCTGGTACCCAGAGTTGTTACCAGCAGGACAGCACCCTCCCAATCTTTATTTCTACTCTCATCTCTCCTCCTAGTTAATACTATCTACTAGATATCT
The DNA here is from genome assembly GCF_000151885.1 of Dipodomys ordii. Taxonomy (NCBI): domain Eukaryota; kingdom Metazoa; phylum Chordata; class Mammalia; order Rodentia; family Heteromyidae; genus Dipodomys; species Dipodomys ordii. Next base: position 3,702,510 of record NW_012267281.1, read on the forward strand.
CTTTGGGGTGCCTCTTAAAATGGACCTGGAAGAAACTCACCCTATTGGAGACCATGTGCCATCATCAAACTTACAGCGGACTACATTTCTAGTCATCTCGATTCCACTTATTGTGAGGTTTGGGTGACATTACTTTTCTGTGAAGATCAGCTTTCTATTTGCAATAAACATTTGACATTTACAAGAGGGATTAAATAAAATAATGTGTTATCAACCCTTAGTAGGAGTCTAATAGGTATTTGATAATGTTTTTACGCTCTCCCCCATTTTCTTATAAAAACACACTTCCCTCTTAAAATATCTTTCTTCCCATGCTCCCACTCACCCAGGTTTGAGGGAGCAATCTGGTCATCCTCAAATTTCCCTTCTGCTTTTCCCATTCACACTTCCCCGGTCCACCTAATGCACTGGGGTTAACAGTCACATTGAAGCACTTGGCAAAGCACCTATCTTGTCACGGTCTCCTACATTTTTTTTAATTTTTAAAAGGCTTTTAAATAACCAAATTCCATGAATCCCATTTCTGCTATTTTATCCAACAAGCCATAAGCATGGGAAGGTGAACTCAGCATCTGGTCCAGCCCTTGCCAACAACTCTCCCTCCTCACCCCCTGTGCTAGAACCATCTTCCCAGAAACCAAGCAAGTTAGGAGCAAAGCCTATAAGTCTTTGGTAAACTCCATCTTCATCCACTTTGCCTACATCATTCTTCAGCAAGTCTGACTGATTCTCTCCGTAAGAAAAGCAGGATGCTTTAAGAGCTGAACTGCATCCCAACCAGTGATCTGCTTGCTATGTATGATTTAACCAATCCTGTAATCACTAAGTTGGAAAGCCCCTACCCTTACTGGAAACGATTATGCCCCTAACCAATGAGCTTACCCTGAAACTTGCCAATGAAATGCTGACCAATTAGGTGGAAGCCTGAGAACCTTAAGCCAATCATGTAACTGCTAGGGTGGAAACCCCCTCCTCTTGCTGGAAACCCCTTAAAAAACCCTGCTGAACATGTGGTCAGGGCTCACAACTCTGACCCGCTGCTTCGGTGATGATTGTGAATCCAGGCTCGAGCTTGCAATAAATGGCTCTCATGTACTTGCAAAAAAAAAAAAAAAGCTGAACTGCTTGGCTTCAAGTTTTTCCTCTACTACTTACCCAGCAAGGAGACTATGGAAACAAGATAGAATTTCTCTGCCTCCTCACCTATCAAACAGGAGTGGGAGAAGCAGTGCCGCCTGGCAGAGCTGTTGCAGGATTAAAGGCGATGTGCTGAAAACACCTGGCCTGCACCTGCTACCTGACAAGGGCTTTCATAGGGCTGGCTCTTGACTCTGACCCATTGGAGCCCTTCCTCTTCTCTCCATGTCTGCCAGCTCCCGATCCCTCTCACACACAAGGGCCATCACCATCAAACTCCGATCCAGCCTGGTGTCACCTCCACCTCACCCCCATCCGTCGTCTGCCAGGTGCCAAAGAAATTCCTGCAAAGGGAAAGTCCCACCGCTCCCATCCTTGCCACCATCCTTCACCTGTCTTTTCCAGTTCTCTGCCCTAAAGGCCAGTTCATTTCCTGATGAAGAACACAAATATACTGCTCTCTGGGTCAGGACCTGCGTTGTGGCCACAGGGCCAAATGCACCAAGAAGGTCAGCATTGTTGGTAAAGACGGCACCTGCTATGTGCCTCACTCCAGAAGATGATGAAGAAAATTGAGATCAGCCAGCACACCAAATACAACTGTCCCTTCTGTGGCAAGACTCAGGTGACGAGGCGAGCTGTAGACATCTGGCACTATGATTCCTGAATGAAAAGAGTGGCTGGTGGTGCCTGGACCTATAGCACCACTTTTGTTATCACAGTCAAGTCTGCCATTAAAAGACTGAAGGAAGTAAAAGACCAGGAAAAGCTCCATCATGGGAGATGGCCTCAGCCAACAATAAATGGGTTAGTTTATACACACACACACACACACACACACACACACACACACACATATGAGAGAGAGAGAATACAATATACTTTGGTGAAACTCAATAAACATTAATTATTGACATTTTGATGTGACAAAAACACAACATATCTCAAATTCTTGCTTGCTATGGACATGATGTTTTATATTTCCATCCACGTTTCTCAACATGTAATCCTACATCTATGCTCATCGCTTTGTGGACCCACAGCTGTCCTCTGAGAAGCTCTGTGGAGGGGACTTGGCTATCTGTGGGCTGCCCGGTTTCAGGGAAACTGTGGCCTTCCTATCCACCATCCATTGACAGCCTGATTCTTTGGAAGTTATTCTTGGGGCTCGCCCCCCAACATGTGAACCCTTCCCACACCCTGTGGCCTTTTCCTCTTCTCAGTTTTGGGGTGAACAAATACCTATACATCTGTTCAAATCCTATCCAGCTATTCATGGCCCCCAAGTCCTCCTGGGTCTGCATTGACCCTGCAGCTCCTTACCAGACTCTCTCCCTGACCTGGAGACTGCCCGGCACTTTCTCTGCTTGACTGCCAGCTCTGTTGTGGCTGGTCACTCCCTAGCTGAAAAGCTGGAGAGGGTTAAGTTCTATGGCTCCTACTAGGGCTGCTGCCGTGTGTATTGATTATGGGACAAACTCCCTCCCCAGACCGTTTGGAAGCTTTAGTGAAAGCCTACTTATGCCATTCTTCTGCCTGCCCCTCTATTGACTACTGGGTCAATAAACCTGAAGAATGATGGCAAAAACATGAAAGGACACAACCCTGTATTTCAAACGCTTTGCCAAATGCCTCTCTGGGTAGTTCTGAGTCTAATGCAATAAATAGAAAAGGTCCTGGGCCCTGCAGAACAGCACCCCCCTGGCCCCATACTTGCACATACACTTGGCTATTACCTGCACAGGTGGCTACAGTGACCCCAGGGTCAACACTCAAGAAAGTGACCCATGATTTTAGCTTTAGGAAAACAATTCTCCATAGCTATTTCTCATTTTTGCACCTCTTATATAAGCAGAAGCTGGGGAGCCTTTTCTCTCTTTTTGTCTTAGGATGTTTGAACAGCTGGAAAGTAGGCAATGACTCTTGTTCAGCTGGGCACCAGGGGCTCACGCCTGTAATCCTAGCTACTCAAAAGGCTGAGATCTGAGGATCCAGTTCAAAGCCAGCCTGAGCAGGAAAGTCCATGAGGCTCTTATCTTCAATGTACCACTAGAAAACTGGAAGTGGCACTGTGGTTCAAAGTGGTAAAGCACTAGCCTTGAGCTGAAGAGCTCAGGGACAGTGCCTAGGATCAGCGTTCAAGCCCCATGACCAACCAAATCTATATATATACATACATACACACATATTTCAATATAATAAATACAACGCAAGAGTTAGGCAGGTTTGCTAATAGTACATTAACTACAAGATTGGAGTTTCTTGATGTCGGAGCCTTTCATGTACATGTACAGCCTCTGGTGGGACCCAGGGCCCAGCATGAAGTACTCAGTGCCTGCTATGCAGGAGTAAGGAAGTTCTGTCTCTTATCTGTTAATGTCATGCCTTCTGTGGGTATCTGTAAAACTGGCAGGCTAACATGCTGGCTGAGATGTAGGACAAGATCTTAGAATCTTCAAAGTTCTTAACATTTACCTGAGAGCAGTGAACTACATCCTGATGTACTTTGATCCAACACGTACAAAGTATGTGCGCGTTAGCAAAAAGAGCTTTCTGGAAAACACAGCAAAGAGCCCACAGAAGGATGTGGAATCATCGCTATTCAATGCATTTTTTTTAAGTTCCAGTAGAAGAGGGTGGTAAAATCATTGTTTGTTTTGGTTTAAGTTTATTCTGGTTTCCTTGCAGCCATGAAACTGAAATGTGGTCCATTGGCCTTCAAGTTCTTCACTGAGTTAAACATTGTCAACCACAATCTTGAATTAGCTAATGTAATACTTCTAAGACTTGTGTCTAGGAAATCTGTGTCATTTTCTTTGTAGTCTGGCATTAATCAGTGTGCTAAGAAAAATTGTTTCACCGAATGATTAAGTCATTCTCTGTAAGCGAGATCCGATGTTTTTTGTTTTTTTTTTTCTTAACTGAAACCCTTCTGGATACTTTAATACTTCATAAATATTTCGAATCACCAAATTGGGGAAGTGAGCCTAGAGCTTAATCTGATCAGATACTGTTTGCTTGGGGAATACTGATGAACATTTCCCAGAATCATTGTTCTGTTTCTCCTGATATGAGTAATGTTTGGCTAATCCATTTAAAAATCACTAGAACATTATGAACAACAAATAAAATTATAATTGAATAAAATTAATTGTTAACTGGATTTGCTTTGAAAATATGTCTGTGGGGTTAAGATTCTGTGGCCCTAGACCTCCACAGGCCACAGAAAATGAAATAGCATAGAGTCAAGTGTACATTGCTCTCAGCTCCAAGGGCCTGAAAACTAAATAATCATCCCATGAACTGCATGGGAACATTTAAGTTGTACCCCTAATCTTTATGAGTAAACAATTGTAGGATCAATTTTATATTATATATAGATCCATGTGTGTGTATATATATATATATGTATGTATATACAAACAATAAGATCTTTTGAAGCTTACTCCATATATTTCAGATATTGTTTGCTTTTTCAAAGAACCCACTTACAGTTTTATTGCTGAGGCCACTGAAATTAGAATATAGTATGCATATTACTAAAATGTAGAACATATGTGATATGTGATATGCATGTATCTATCAGGCACACATGCATCATACACACATGCGTACCTTTTGGAGACATCTATGCAAGTTCTTTTAACTCTAAGACAAAAGGAAATATTTTTTTAAAAAGTTAAATAAGATAAAGCTGATAGCCCTTTGGCTACTGGCTATTTTATACATGAAATAACCTAACAATTACTATTAGCAAACATTAACATAAAAATATAAGCAGTTTCTTCAAAAAGTGCTGTTGGAATGATTAGGCATCCATAAATAGAATTTTTTAAGAAAATCTCTTTGAAATGGATAAAACACCTAAATGTAAAATTATAAAACTACTAGAAGAAAATGCAGAAGGGAAGTTCCATGATATTGACCTGGACAGGGCCTCTTGAATGGAACTCCAATAGTACACATAACCAAGGCAGAAATAATGGGCTTGCATCAAACTACAGAGCATCTGCAAAGCAGAGGAAACAAGAGAATGGGAAGATGACACACAGAAAACATTTGCCAACCACACATCTGATTAACAACTATGATACAAAACATATAAGGAATGCAAGCAATTCACTTCAAGAAAATAAAACCTAATGCAAAATGAGCGAAGAATCTGAACAGACATTCCTCAAAAGAAGACATGCCACCCTGGTCATGGGAGATGGTACTCTCAGCAAATCCGATCCCTACTACATGCTTTCATTTCTTAAACAGTACATTTATAACATAACAGAGCATGCAAAAGAAAGAAAAGAAAACGTGTCAATGGTCAACAGATATACAGAAGCTGTTCAGTATCACTAACACTAGAGAAAGGCAAATAGGAACCACAATATCTCATGGCTGTTACAATCTACAACACTAAGAAAAAACTACAACAGGTATATATAAGGATGCATAGAAAAAGGAACCCACTATTGGTGAGAATGTAAATTATGACAGTATGGAGAAAACAGTATGGAAATTCTTCAACACACATACAATGGAGCTACTACATAACCCTGTAATTTTATCTTAATTTTATCTATGGGGTGAACACCCAAAGGAAATGAAAACAGGCTGTGGGGAAGACACCGATACTCATACATTCATTGTAACATTAGTCTTAATACTCCAGAAAGATAAACAACTGAAGTAGCCATCATTGATGATAGGTAAAGAAAGATGGTACATACACACCCGTGGAAAGTTAATTGCTATTAAAAATGCAGTCCTGGGGCAGGGAAGGTGGCTTAGTGGTAGAGCGCTTGCCTTGCATGCATGAAGCTCTGGGTTCGATTCCTCAGCACCACATAAGCAAAAAGAAAAAAGCCGGAAGTGGCGCTGTGGCTCAAGTGGTAGAGCGATAGCCTTGAGCTGAAGAGCTGAGGGACAGTGCCCAGGCCCAGAGTTCAGGCCCCACGACCGGACCCAAAAAAAATAAAAATGTAGTCCTGTCCTTGTTTGCACCACAGAAGGAACTGGACACAGAGAGTGAAATAAGCTGGGAACCAAGAGACAAATGCTTCATGATCTCATCCAGATGGGGAATTTGAAAATGTTGATGTCCTGGAGGTTGAGAACAGGGTGCTGGCTACCACAGACAGGGAGGAGGGCCTAGGGACAGGTTGGCCAATGGGAACTAACCTACAGAAAGGAAGAGGTTCTTGAGTAGCACTGAATAGTAGGGTGATTATAGAAAGCAGCAATATCAAAAGGTGACAAGAAAGAGTTTTCAAAGTGTTAGCATGAGTATTTGAGATGATATATATTTAAACACTAATCACGTATGCATGTATTTTGTGATACCATGACATTGAAATGTACAATATTTTCTTGGTGACATCTGGTCCTGAACTCAGAGCCTTGAACTTTCAAGACAAGCACTCTACCATTGGAGCCATACTCTCAACCATTTTCATTTCAGTTTATTGTTTTAAGGTAGATTGGCATGCTTTTTTCTCCAGTAATCCTTCTACCTTAGCCTGCCACAAACACAAAGGTGGGATTAAAAGCATGATTCAGCCTACTGGTTTCCTAAACATGTGCAATTCTTATGCATGTAGGGGTCAGGGGTACTGGAATTTAAACTCAGGGCCTCTTATTTGCTAGGCAAAGAATCTACCGCTTGAGCCATGTGGCCAGCTCTTTGCTTTGGTTATTATCTTGCGTGTTACCCCACTGGTCTGACAACCATCTTCCTGGCTACACTCCCCACTGAAGCAGGAATGACAGGAACATGCTAAGCACTCGGCTTTTCTGTTGAGTTGGTGTCTTGCAAACTTTTTGCCTTAATTGGCCTCAAACCATATTCCTCCTAATCTCATCCTCATGAGTCGCTAGGCTAGCTCTTACGTTAGTATGCATAAATGGAAAAGAAAACCACCCAGCAATTAATCAGCTAAAAATCTAGAGTTGTAGCTCAAGTGGTAGCCCACCAGCCTTGAGTGAAAATGGCCCTAAAGTCAAGCCCCAGTTCAAGCACCAGAAAGAAGAAAGAAAGAAGGAAAGAGGAAGGCTGCAAGGCAGGCAGGCAGGCAGGCAGAAAGGCAGGAAGGCAGGAAGGCAGGAAGGGAGGAAGGGAGGAAGGCAGGAAGGCAGGAAGGCAGGCAGGCAGGAAGGCAGGAAGGGAGGAAGGAAGTAAAGGAGGGAGGGAGGCAGGGAGGGAAGGGAGGAAGGAAGGGAGGAAGGAAGGGAGGAAGGAAAAAAGGGAGGGAAGGATGGGAGGGAGGAAGGAAGGGAGGGAAGGATGGGAAGGAGGAAGGAAGGGAGGGAGGGAAGGAGAAAGGAAGGCAGGAAGGTAGGAAGGAAGGAAAGAAAGGAGGGAGGGAGGGAGGGAGGCAGGGAGGGAAGGGAGGAAGGCAGGGAGGGAGGGAGGCAGGGAGGGAAGGATGGGAGGGAGGAAGGAAGGGAGGGACGGAGGGAGGGATGGAGGGAGGGAGGAAGAGAGAGAAAAGGGGAAGGAAGAAAAATTTTTTAATACAAGAAGGTATAAATATCACTTCCTTACAGCTTAAAACAATTGACATTTCTCACATCATAAAGCTCTAATGGCCAAAAATATATGGAAGATGTTCTTATCTGCTTCCACTTGTTGAATAGCAGTGTCAATGAGCTGGCTCCCAGCAGCTCTGAGGGAAAGGATTATACGCCACTACTAGATTGTAGATGCAACTTTAAATTGCTCATCCCAGTACTGTTATTATAGAAAAGACGTTTGATTGATATTTACTGAATCTACAAATATTTTTTTGATTTTGTAACTGATTTGATAACTGTGACATAAAATAAGTACATCTATTGATTTCCATGAAGTTTTCTTCTACCAATCCAATTATTTCACTTGAATAAAAAAGTTCATTAGAAAAACAGAGAAAATGCAAAGAAATGTTTCAGCTGTTTGTCTTAACCAATTACTGAATTAGTAAAATTCCAGGAATTACACAGCTAAGAATGAAAAAATACAATAACGAAAACATGATACTATTTGCATATATTTTACATTCTATCTGAAAAGCAAATAAATTTATTGATTATGTTCTTTAGTAAAATCATGGAAAGGGTTTTACAAGATGTTTCACTTGCTTAACTTTGAGCTTCTTAGATAAAATGATGCTTATTTCATATAATCCTCTGGATTTTTTGACAAAATAATGTTTTGTTACTTGAAAGGTTATGCTACTGAGACATTTATGTTCAGTGAAAAGTTTTAAATACAGAGACAAATTTCCTGCTTCTACAGAATGTACCCCACACAGGCAAATTGACGGAAACACTTCATAATTTCTCTCTTTTCCTAACAAACCTTTTTTATCTAATGTGAATTGGATTGGGGGGGGGGAAATTACTGTAAATTAGTAAGTGTACTTAAATCATATGACATAAGTATCAAGTCAGTACAAAATCAAAAATTTATTCCTTGCTTTTTTTTTCTTTTGGTCTTGGCATTTCCAGAGTGCTCACCAGCTACAAAGTTCCCTTCCTCAGTTTGGCTGTGTGACAACTTGTTCTGCATTTTGCCTAAGTTATTCATGCATCCTGGCTTTCAATGATGAAAGGAAGAAGAAATCATTGATAAACTATACTACTGATTTAGGGAGGCTGTCATATGTAAAACTAACTGCTTTACAAAGAGGAATTCACTTATTCATATATGGACAGATTTAACTCTCTCCCTCCCTCCTTCTTTTCCTCACTCCCTCCCTTTTTCCCCTCTCTCCCTTCCTCCCTTCCTTTTGTGGTGAATCCACAAATGGTATTGGGAAAAGCATATACCTGCATATACCAGATGACACTAAATCACTCTCTTTTACCCCATACGAAAATACAGTAGATTCTAGGGGGATTCAAATAGTGTAATTCTTTAGAAAGGCAAAGTCAAAGTCGAACAAAATAAATGCCTAGAAACAGGTATTTTAAAAGGGGTGGTGTGGGGTCAAAGGGAGAGAGGGAGACAAAATGAAGAGGAGAAAGGGGGAAAGGCAGTCAGGAATTCAACGTGTATCCTACAAAATTGAGACATGTGAAGGAAGGGTAGATTGGCGGATGGGTGAGAATGTTGAAGGTGGTCACATTGAACAAGACGTATTATACTCATAAACCACTTTGTTAAATGACAATTGCTTTGTACAACTACTTAAAGTTAGTTTTTTAAAGCAAAAAAGCAACTTAAAGTGGATCAAAGGACTGGTATTTTGAAACCACTGGAGGAAAACAGAGAAAATACTTGAAGATATAGTCCAAACCACAACCTTATGAATAGGACTTCATTTGCCAAGGAAATAAGAACACAAATTGAGAAATGGAATTATATCAAAATAACAAGCTTCTATACATCAAAGAAATACTAAAATGAAGATATAACACATCTTAATATGTAACATATATATTATATAATATATAATTAAAATATAATATTATATAATATATGATTAGTATATAATAATCCTTTAAAGCTATTAATCAGATAATGATTTAATATTCAGAACATATGAAAGCTCAGAAAAAGTAAACACCAAAAGAACAAGTGATCCAATTAATAAATTGGTGAAATAATTGAAAAAGCAGTTGTCAAAAGAAGTACTGTACAACCACATGAAGAAATGCTCAACAGACTTAGCTACAAAAGAAATGCAGATCAAACCAACAACAAGGCCAGGTGCTGATGGCTCACCATTCTAATTCTAGCTACTCAAGAGGCTGAGATCTGAGGATCACAGTTCAAAGCCAGTCCAGGCAGGAAAATCTGTGAGACCACCAAAAAACTACAAGTGAAACTGTGGCTCAAAGTGGTAAAGAATTAGCCTTGAGCAAAACTGCTGAGATAGTACCCAGGTTCTAGGTTCAAGCCCTACCACCAACCAAAACAATAAAGCAGTAAGATTCTATTTTACCCAAGTCAGATTGGCAATCATCAAGAAAACAAACAACAAATATTCATGGGAATTCGGGGGCACAGGACCTCATACTCTGTTGGTGGGAATATAAATTAGTGCAGCCATTACATAAATCCATATAGAGGTGCCTCAAGAAACTTAAAATAGAACTATCATATGATCCTGCAATATACCACATTTGGGCATATATCTGAAGTAATATAAATCAACATGAATAGAGATCAATGCACGTGTGTGTCTATAGTAGTTTTATTCGCTGGAGCCAAGCTATGGATTCAGTACTAGTGCCCAAACAGGGACGAATAGATAAAGCAAACACGGTACACACACACACACACACACACTGAGGTACATACACACAGTGTGGCACAAACACAGTATGGTACATACACACAGTGTGGTACAGGCACACAGGTGGTACAAGCACATAGGTAGTACATACACACGGTGTGGTACAAGGCCATGAGGTAAAACATACATGCAGTGTGGCACATACACACAATGTGGTACATGCGCATGATGTGGTATTTTTCAGAAATACCACAGGAAGATAAAATAATGTCGTTTGTAGAAAAATGAATAGAAGTGGAGATCAGCACGTTGAGCAAGGTAAGCTATGCTCAGAAAGACAAATATTAAAAATTACTATTGCTATGATAGTAATAATAATGATTCATCATTACAAAAGGGAGACTGAGCAACATCGATACTCACTTGACACTATGTTGGATATGAACTTTACAACTTGCAGGGGAGGGGGAAGAGGGGGAAGTGGGAGATAAAGAGGGATGGGGTAACTGATTAAAAACAAATGTACTCCCTGTCCTACCCATGTAAGCATAACCCCCTGCTCATCACTTTTTCAATAAAACAAAATAAAATAAATACATTTTTGCAAAATTTGGAAAAATAAAAAGAGGGGGGAGAAACTACTTGGAAGGAGTCAGTGGGAGAGAGACAGGGAAAGCAAAAGGGTGAATATGACAGATGAATGAATACATTACATATGTATGTAAATAGCATAATGAAACCACACCAAGCTGTTAGAAAGGGGAGAGTAGGAAGGGGGTAAAATAGTAATGCAGATGAGGTTAGTAATCTAGATGGGGTGAATGTGAACAAAGTATATTATATGTATAGATCTAAAGATCACAATGTAACAGTTCATTTATGCTAATAAAGTTTTTCAGTAATCATATCAAGTGAATATACCTCACACTACCAGTTCCTATGTGTACTTACAGTGAATGTCAATGAAGGTTACGTGTAATAATAGCTCAGGAAAATAATATATGCCAAAGATCTTCTGGACATGGTGGCCCACTTTGATCCTCTTTTTAAATATAGTACTTTCTGATTTTTCAAGTGTACTTTGAAATCTTCTGATCTTCTCTAATGAGCTACTTGATTATACAAGGTCTTGCCTTGTGCTTTAGAAACAAATCTGTGGTGTCTATATTAACCAGAGCAGGACTAGGGAGTTTGAATAGTGGTGCAGATTATTAACAAGCACTTGCTCTTATTTTACTTTTGTTACCACAAACCAATTTACTTCAGCAATTTTATGTACAAAAACTATACAAGTTAAAGTATGTCTTTAAAATGAATTGCTTCTAAATAAACTTCAGACGCAATTAGAATTATGATGCTTATTACGAAGGGTTGTACCTCCTTCCATTTGGCGCTAGTGACAAAGGTTAAAAATGCCCTTCTATAAAATACCACATAATTAAACAAAGCAATTTTGTAATTACTCACTACACAACTGGATCAATTCCAAGTTCCATAATTATTTTAACCTGTATATGATCTACTTGCACAAAAAAAGTGAGTCCAAAGGACAAAAGAACAGATTTTTCTCTTCAGTATAATTTAGTTTTCATCTCACTTCTCACAATTTGTTTAACTACTCTTTGCTTTTAAAAAATTAAAATAACAAGTCATTTCCCATTCTTTCGAGATCTCTCTCCTTGACAGCTGCAGATAAGGCAGTACTAGAATTCTAGGCTTTCCGTATAAAGCTTGGTTAAAACCCAGCATTGGAAAAGATATTGCATTCTGAAAAGTAAAGTCAATCCTGTCCCCATCAGCAACAGGTGCAAGAGTAATTCCTAAGGCTCCATTAAATAAGAAGTCGTGGTAATAATGAGAGACAAAATTCTGTCAAAGACCAATCATTGTTCCCAGTAGACATCAAAGTCTAGCCCTATCTGGACAAATGGCATGGTTTATTCCCTGGTGAACTTCAGGTTTCCGTCCATGCTATGCTCATGTCTTTTCAAAGGACAGGCTTGCTTATCAATGTCCAGATAAATGCCCAATGGCCTTGAAAACCTAACCCTACTGCTCTGAAGTACTAAGATGAAGGACAAGTTCCATGGAAAGAATCTATACAATCCAACACATCCAGAGATTTTTTTTATAAAAGAAGAAAGGGACTTTTTTAACTCTCTTTCAGAATTTCCAGGTCACTGGATGAATTTCAAAATCACAGTAATGACCAAGTACTTTCATCAAACATGCATGATGTGCCTTAGGCATTTTTCTGAGTACTAATGTTAATACCACAGTCAAACTTCACCTTTGGGGAGATCCTTCATTGGTTATGGAGCCATTTGAATGGGATGCTGTTGCACCAGGCAGAGGCCTCTTCTCCACAGTACAATGAGCAAATGTGCCCAGTTCCAGGATTGAGAGTTTTGTTTGTTTGGGTTACCAGCTTTGGAGTTTGAAAATCAGGGTGTGGGCAGGTCCCTGAGCTTATGTGATCAAGGCTAGCCCTTTACCACTTGAGACACAGCTCCACTACTGGCTTTTTGGTGGTTAATAGGAGATAAGAGTTTCGCTTACTTTTCTGCCCAGTCTGGCTTTGAATCACTGTCCTCAGATCTCAGCCTCCTGAATAGCTAGGATTTCTGGTATGAGCTACCAGTGCCCAGCTGGGTTGAGTTTTATAAGGGAAAAAACTCTAAGAAGTGATGTCAGCTATTGAACTTGCATTCAGATCTCATTCTGAGTGCAGGAGAATAAGTTTTCAGAAGATTGCTTTTCCCTTCTGGAAAATTGCAAACTAGAAGATGCTGAGCAATGAGTTACAGGGTCCAAGTTCAATATCCTTGGGGACTCACCTCCCAGTCTGTACATTCAGACCAAGGGGAAGCAAAGGTCATAACTACAGAAGTTCAGGAAACCAGCCTTGGTCTGCTTCTCAGGCTCCCCTCCCTTCAGGGTTTGGGAATATAAGCATAGGATTAAAATATCTGATCTCAGTGGTTGCTGGTGGTTCACGTAGCTCAAAGCCAGCCTGGGCAAGGAAAGTCCATGAGACTCTTATCTCCAATAAACTACACTCAGAAAAAGCCAGAAGTGATGTTATGGCTCAAGTGGTAGAGTGCTAGACTTGAACACAAATAGGCTCAGGGACAGGGCCCAAGCCCTGAGTTCAAGCCTTAGGACTGGCAAAAAAAAAATTATTTGATTTCTGCACATATTGTCATCCAAAACAATTTGGAGTGACATATAAGGGGTATTTTTGTTAGACATTTATTGTGCCCAATAACTTGCTTGATGCTTTGTGAAAATTATCATTTTTAATCCATAGAACAGGCCCTCTAATTTTAAACATGGGAAAAGTAAGGTTCTAATCAGCTGTCTTTCTCAAGGTCATTCTATAAAGTATTCCTACTGCCTACAAATGCTCCTACGCTGGTACATAGTTACCTCCGTGGATTTTTAAATCCAACCTGTTGAGCTGGTGCTCCATAAACTCTAGCTATTATTGTCTTCATAAAATTATCAGCATTTCAAGGTCACACAGTTGGGGATTATCAGCTGATTTCTGGCCCGACCTAATCTGCCACATTCAAATGAACTGCATGCATAACCTTTCTCAGTAATGCTCTTCCTACAGTCTCCTCAAAACGTTTTTAAAGCCCTCTGCCTCTCCTTGATACACCTTCTATGTATTAAAAATGCATGAAAATTGTACCTCCAAAACACTCTTGCCATCCATCACATCTCTTTGCTCCAGCTTCAAATCTAGGACTGGTTGTTTTCACATCCAGCTGAAATAGATTGATCTCCCTCATCCATTCTTCTTCCAATTCTTCCAATATATTTAGAGGAACCTTCTAGTAACACAAATTAGACCCTCTTGTTCCCTGCTTAAAACCTTTTATTGACTTTTTTTTGGTTGGTCATGGGATTTGAACTCAAGGCCTGGGTGCTAGCCCTGAGCTCTTTTTCTCAAGGCTAGAGCTCTACCACTTTGAACCTCAGCACCGCTTCCAGTTTTCTGGTGTTTTTTTTTTTTGAGATAAGAGTGTCATGGACTTTTCTGTGCAGGCTGGCTTTGAACCAGGATCCTTATATTTCATCCTCCTGAGTAGCTAGGATGACAGGTGTGAGCCACCAGCACCTGGCCTTTTATTGACCCTTTTCTGTCAGGACTCTCATTATTATTTCTCCCATCTTCTCCTCACAGCCACTATTCTCTATTCCTGCTTGACTTCAGGGGATTCATACATGCTATTCCTTCTGCCTGGATCACTCTGCCTCAATCAGCTTCAAGGATCTTTCTTCCTCTGTGAGTTCTCAGCCCCGCCATTTGGTTTAAGCTGGAAACCTTCTTGCCCTTGGACTGAATTGTGTCTCCCACTCCAAATTCATATGTTGAAGTATTTTTAAAATTTTTATTAGCATAAATTCTCCTTTCCCCCTCCTACCCATTGCTTCCTCTAAAAAAATACAATAATGCTTACAATGATTATCAGTCATTGAAAATGTAAATTATTGTCAATGACTATAATCATGTCATATTAACTTTTTAGATCTGAATTCCACATAGGAAGGAAAACAAGAGATATTTGTCTTTCTGAGCTTGAATGAAGGCTCAATCCTCAATGGGATGGTGGTATCTGGAGATGGTACCTTAATGAGGAAAATCAAGGTTATATGCAGTAGTGAGAGAAGCCTTAATGATGGTATTAGTACCTTTCAAGGAAAAGGTAGATGGTTTCTCTCTGTGTGTCTTCTTTCGCTCTTTTCTCTCTGTCTCTCTGTCTCTCTCTGTCTCTCTCTCTCTCTCTCACTTGCATACTCTCTCTGTGTCATGTCTGAGTACACAGACAGGAAGAAAAACCTATACCAACTATATCAGAGTCCAACAAACCATTTTACCATTGCTACTGGCATTGTTGGCATCTTGATCTCAAAATTACAGCTTCCAGAATTGTGAGAGGGGAAAAGCTTGTGTTGTTTAAAGCATTTGGTGTGGAGGACTTTCTCATGCCAACTCAGTGAGCAAACACGCCTCCTTCCACAGCACATTATATTTGGTAAGATCTGGTTTAAGAAGCAGTAACAAAGAGGTGCCCAGACACAGCAGATTAAATTTTGTTCCTCTGCCTCATTGTAAGCCATTATTAGTCAAAGACTATATGTCATGGCCTATCATCTTCAACACACATCCTCCGTCTTACTGTGTGGGGCTTCTAATTCTTTTACTTCATCTTCCAGACAACAAGATGGAAGAAAAGATCAAGTGAACATATATGCTTCCTTTTAAGGACCCAACCAAGAGGTGATAAATAAGAATACTGTTATGAATATAATAATAATACAAGATAAATATAATAAATAGAATGTTATTCTCAAATGCCATCTGCTAGAACTTAGTTGCTGGGATCATGGATAACAGAGGATGGGAGTTCAGTGGTAGTCCAAGCTGAACGTGGAGCGGCCATCACCAGAATGGATGCATATGGAAAGCAAGGGTCTCAGCGCTTTCTCTCCCCAGGATGTATTTCAGATAACAAGGATGTACTTTCATTCCTCTTCTGCCTTCCCTTTTCAACAGAAGTGTGATACGAGAGAAGCACTGTACCCTCTAATTCTGTGGCAGTCCTCAGTCCAATGCAGCTCCTGGGCTGGATTGGAAGACTCCTAAATACCTGATGAGCGAATTACAGTCTAACCTGTCTGGCCTTCCTCTAAATACATTCCCTGGGGGATGGACTCAAAACCCTTGTGTACAGTAGCTGTGTCTCCATCTCCCACCCCCACCCCCAACAGTTCAATGCTGTCCCCACTCTTCCACACCATGTATTCCTTAAAAATAAGATCTCAATTTTTTTCCCCTTGGCCGGATTTCTTTCTTAACCTCTCCTCGCATGGATCACTTCCTATTGTCCCTGTGATTCTTCTGCCTTCCTTTTCCCCACCTTTAAATACTGTTCCTCAAAGCCCCTAACCAAACAGGCCAGTTACCTTTGAGTCATGGTCTACCCTTCATTCATTCTTCTATCATAATTACGCTTTACTTGTCGACGCATCGCTTCCTTCTCTTAGCTACTTGCTTATCTACATGCACACTGTGTTTAATCAGTAAGAATACAGACATATCATACAAGTTCCCTAAAGGGTTTTCTGAGAAACACTGTAGCAAATAAACAGTTCCAATGTAACGCAGTAGTACCATAACTGATGCATGTGGACAAAGCTGAAGGGAATGCATTTATGGAGTCACTACTGTTGTTGCATCTATGATTAATATCAGATCGCTTCAAAGTGAAAGATAAGGAAGTTGGGAATCAAACTTCAAGAATCTGCCCAAAGTTAGACAACCAGGACCTGCAAAGGCAATGACCAATACTATCTGATAACAAATTCGCCATATTTCCCCTCTGCCCTGTAGTGAAAGCTCCTTTCCACTCTTAAGATGGTCTAAGTACTGACCACCATCAGCTCAAGCTCAGGCTGCCCAGAGTCATCGGTGGGTTGATGGAAGGATATCTCATGCTTGTTGCCTCCCTCTGTGATCCTCATCAACACAGTAGACATGACTGGAGGGAAGAAATGCAGAAAAATAATGCTTCTGTTTGCTGATGCTCCAGTTACACATGGCTGAGAATTCCCGCCAGACTTCCTGGAGGAAACAATCGTGTATTATTTCTTATTGATCTGACTAATAACAGTTGGGTGGATCTTGAGTTCCAGCCAATGGCACTCAGATACTAATAGGCACTTGAATAACCAAAGGGCTCCTTTTCCTTTTCTCTTCTGTTTCTGGGCTAAGATGGCTATAGTAACCTAGCACTGCTCTGCTGTCTCCCCGTGACCAGTGTGGCTGCTTTACAGCACAACAGTCTCCGCATAGCTGGCCTTGCTACTGCTTCCAGAATAAACAAACTCAGTGCTCCTACCTATAAAAATCAAAACAAAGGAGGAGGCAACAATGCTTGATAAGAGATGTACTCATTGCCTTGCTCATGTGATTGTAACCCCTCTGTACAGTATTTTCACAATAAAAAAATTACTTTAAAAAATCAAAACAGTATCTATGTATTAAATGAAGCCGGACAGGTGCTCTATAAATGTTGGTTTGCTTTCTCCCTCATGCTCCATCATCACTCCCAACCAGGAGAGAGGATAGGACAGAAAAGTTCGCTATATCAATGGAGGAATGAAACTCTGCAATTCAAAGTAATCTCCCAACACACCCTTCACCATCCTTCTCTCCTGCTCACAAACGCAGAGGCTCATGCAACTGGGGAGCACAGAACTCGGGGCCTTCCTTCCAGCCTCTGGTGTCCTATTTCCACGCTTGTCCCAGATGAGTCTTCAGGGCCCCCCAGCAGCTAACCCCCGCCACCCCCCAACCCTAGCACAGTGCATGCAATAGAACTACCACCTGCAGAATCAGGCTCATCTGAAAGGCTGCCAGGGGTTACAGTTAAGGCCATGAGATCCACAAAATAGCATTTCATCCTAAGTACGTGATGAAATAAGTATCTGTGTTTCTACCAAGGTAAATAAAAAGATTGACTGAGAAAATTGATATATGAAAGAGAAAGACCAATCTCCCAATAATGGATATGTAGATTCCACCATACAGAGTAGGAGACCCCACTCCTTAAATGCAGGCTATCGGTGATCAGCTCTCCCCAGACAGTACCGTGTGGAAAGGGATTTTTTTTTTTTTGTCGGTTGTGGGGCTTAAACTCTGGGCCTAAAGGCTGTCCCTCAGCTCTTCAGCTCAAGGCTAGCGCTCTATCACTTGTGTCATGGCGCCACTTCCGGCTTTTTCTGCTTATGTGATGCTGAGGAATCAAACCCAGGGCCTCATGCATGCGAGGCAAACACTCTACCACTGAGCCACCTTCCCAGCCCAGGGATTTTATTTTTGAAGAAGTGAGCAGCACAATTCAGCTGAGAAACTTGACAATGATGACCTTATATGGTAATCCAGGTAAACATTTCACTAGTTAAAAGTCAAGTCCAAGTGTGGCTCACACCTGTAGTCTGTTGTGCTCAAGAAGCTGAGATTTGAGGATTGCAGTTTGAAACCAGCCTGGACAGAAAAAAAAAATCCATGAGACTCATTCCAATTAACCACCAAAAAGCCAAAAGTGGAGCTGTGACTCAAGTGGAGAAGTGCCCTCTACAAAACTCACCAACACCTAGGCCCTCCATAGCCCAGAAGTGAGAAAAGGCTTTACCAAGTGGGTGCCACATGAGAGGAAGGAATCACATAGGAACCAAATTTAAAAAATAGATGAACTTAAAAAAATAAACTTTTTGCAAATAATTTGTATTGGTAAATTAAATTTGTGTTTGCACAAATTGGTGTTTAAAAGCACATTTAAAATTGAACTCCTGTCCAGGGAAATCCAAGTGAGGACCAGCAGTTACATCCACAGATTTTTCCCCCCAAGGTCTTTTTAAACAACAGTTTATCCCAATAGTCCCTTCGTTATGTTAATGACAAGTTGCCTGATAACATGAATTACAAAGGTCTTGAGTGTTTCCTCTACTGTTTTTCTCCATTTGTTCTTTTGTTGTTGGTGGTCGTAGAGCCTGAACTCTGGAGCTAGGCGCTGTCCCTCAGCTCTTCAGCTCAAGGCTAGCACTCTACCACTTGAGCCACAGCACCACTTCTGCCTTTTTCTGCTTATGTGGTGCTGAGGAATAGAACCCAGGGCCTCATGCATGCAAGGCAAGCACTCTACCACTGATCCACCTTCCCTACCCCTGTTCTTTATATTTCTAATCTCTTCTCCTTACAAAGAAACCCCATCAGGCCAATGATTCGGATGGAGATAGAGAAAGATTAGCACAAAATTATCTTAGGTCAGAGACAAGTTTTCATACAGAGAAGTAAAATTGTATTCCAGCTGAAGAGAATGAACTTTTACTGTGTGGACCAAAAATTGTTTTCCATGATACTAAAGACACCTACTGAAGTTAAATATTAGTGTGATTGTTATAGTCTGTGATGTTCTTAATGAAAGCTTAATAACTTTTGTAGGTAAAAGTGCCAATGTCAGGATAATGAAAATATTACTCGATATCAAAATCAGAAAGACCATATTTTTATTTCAGTGGTTCTCTATATGATTCTTAGAATAATAATGAAAAAATAGTCTCTCTGTGTCACTCTGTCTCTGTCAGTCTCTCTCTCATCTCCAAATTGATCATTTGCATCAGAGTTAGCAGCTGATAGATAACAGAGATGATAATAATTCTGGCTAAAATTAAAATGCCAAACCTGGATCTTGAGGATAATGAGAAACTGATTAGCGCTATTACTGAAGAGGAAATGAAAACAGCAATAGAAAAATTTGCAAGTAGCAAGCCGCCTGTGGTGTGGAGTGCCGGCTGGAATATCATAAAGCTTTTGAGGAAGCATCAAAGGAACTGAGATGCGGGTCTGTGAGGACCATCCACTTCCAAGAGCCACAGAAGCCCCAGTGCGGAGGCCTTTGTTCTTGGAATCAGCCAAAAGCACCCACATCAGTCCTGTTTGCTTAATTAATTGCACAAAGGGATGAAGAGCCCTTCTAGGTAGTAAATGGATGGAATTAACTCAGGTAGAGATTGGTGGTGGCTTCTTGCATGACTGCACTTGCAATCCGTGCAAAATGTCTAATCTAAATGTGCCAGCAAATAGATTTAAACTTCTCTAGCAATTTATGAATTTGTACAGAAAACCTTTATCATGTAGAAGAAGATTATTTACAAAGGCTCTTAAGCAAATTTCATTTTTAAGAACTTTAATAAATGAAATAGAAAGCATGAAACCCTTGGAGATTAGAGCACTAGCCAGTAGAGTACTTCTTTCTTCCCAGAAAAAAAAAATGTGGTATGTAGATGCTTTTTCTACTTCATTTTATCTGTTGACAAAAGAACTTTATGTGAAGTGAGTCAAGATAAGAGTTAAAAGCCAGGCTGTGGCAGCCCAAGCATACATGAGGCCCCTGTGTTCAAAGCTTAGGATGGAAAAAAGTAATAATAATAATATGAATAAAGCCAACCATCCTTGGCAACCTCATTTTATATTATATTTTTTATTGTGCAAATACTATATAGACGAGTTACAATTACATGGGCAAGATAATGAGTACATTTCTTATCAAGCATTGTTGCCTCCTCCTTTGTTTCCCCTTCCCATCCCTTCCCATCTCCCACCCCCCTCCCTCCACCACCCACCCCTCCCAGGCAGAGAGTTGTAAAGTTTGTTTTTTGACATAATGATTTGTATATCTCATTGTTGCAATGGGTCCACCTGAATCACTATTTAAACGATTTGTTTTTCCCCTTCCCCTCCACAAATTATACCAACATCAAATACAGTGAGAGCAGGGGTTATACTGTGGGGGAGGGACATACAAAGCAACAAAGAAATCATCTTATAAATATGTTAGAAACAATCGCATGAAAGAAAAAAACATTGGAATACTTATCTTGGGGTTCATTTCCCCTAACATCAACTCATCTGACCTTGTCTGCTTGTCTCAGACAAATACTAGTTATTATCCCACTGACCAAGTTACTTTTAAGATGCTGCCTCTTCAAAACTCATTAGAGCCAGGCACTGGTGACTTATCCTTATAATCCTAGCTACCCAGGAGGCTGAGAATGGAGGATCACAGTTTAAAGCCAGCTCAAGCAGGAAAGTCCATAAAATTCTTATCTTCAATTAACCACCAAAAAGACAGAAGTAGAGCTGTGGCTCACTAGGTAGAGTACTAGCCTTGTACACAAAAGCTCAGGAACAGCAATCAGGCCCTGAGTTCAAGTCTCAAGGCCAGCACCAAAAGAAAAAAAAAATGAAAACAAAAAGAAAAAAAGAAACTCACTAGAATCCCCAAGTAAACACTTAAAATAACCAAGAAAGACAAAAACCATATAATGCTGCTCAAATACCACTTAGCAAGTGGAAAAGAATACAAGTAAAATCTTTTCAGCCAAGAAAACTTTTTTTGATGGACCAGATCCAAACATTCCTACAAAATAAAAACTTTTCAGCTGATCATTTATTTATTCCCTTCATTTTTCTTTCAAACTACAACCCATACTGCCAGTCTGTATTGGGAAGGACAAATTCACTTTATTTCAATCACCTCTAAAACCATCCTAAGAGACAACACAAATGCACATCGTACACCAAAAAAAAAAAAGTCTGGAGACTTTTTATCTGTCAACATCCAACTCTCTCCCCATTTCTGAGCACCATTTATTGCTGTGTGACCTAAAAAAAAATCTTGGATATAAATGAACAATGCCAAGTGCTGGTTCTACTTAAGACAAGATTTTCCAGACCAGTAGTTTATTTGACCCAAAATATTTATTTCCTTTCCTTTCCCCACAACTATTAAGAAATTTCACTTCCCAATGTAGTAAAAAAAAAATTGCAACATATGAAATGTGCATGAATTAGTCACCTCAGATGTACTTAAGTGCAATGTCTGCAAGAATTCTTTAAAACTCTGAAAGCTGTGTTGCACTATCCACTGGGCTAATAAACTGATTTTGTGACATTTACTTATCCTCAGTTTGCATGTGAAGTTCATATATCTATTTTGTCAAATACCAAAACCAGGCTGACTAAAGACTATTGTATAATGTGTTATGATTATAGGAATGACTGTTATTCTACTTTGCCAAAACTATTACACATTATTGCAGAGGTCATAACAAGAAACAAATTGTTATGGAAACTTTTAACTCATGAGCCATTCCAGCCCATATGGAAATACTAACATTGTGTGCCCATCAGGATATGACAAGTTGTAGCAGAAATAACAGTTATTAATATTCTCTCAATGTTCCGGATTTTTGTTTTGATTTTTGACTTTACCATTTTTGTCTGATGTCCATTAAAACAGATGTCTTTTTTTTTTAAATCCAGAATGGTTTTATGTCTTTCTAGTGGCCCATCTGTATTTTGAAAGTTGTAGCACATGACAGTTTATTGTCATTATGAGAGCTATATTCACAGACTCACGGAACCCCTGAAGGAGGATGTCAAGGACGGCAGCGAGCCATTGCTTGAAGGGTGGTCAACCTCTGTTAACTTCTAGAGAGTCTCATTAGGGGAAGCAAAGGGGCCTGAACGCACGATTGCCACCCAGAACTATCCAGCGCCAAGGGTCTAGTGAGCCAAACTCCAAATCCCAGATTCAGTCCAAGAAAACTGAGATCACTCTGAAAGCTGCCCCAGGAAGATGGTGGTCAAATGAGAAGTATGGGCAGTCGGGGGCCGTGGAGGTGTGGCTCAGTTGGTAGAGCCAGTGAGCAAAAGCATGAAGGACCAAGTTTGAGTCCTAGGCTCAGACAAAAGACAGGCAGAGAAGGGGGGGGAGGGAGAGAGAGAGAAGAAGAAGAGAGAGAGACGAGAGAGAGAGAGACTGGTGTGCAGACAAGGAACTTGTGCTTAGGTCTGATGGAAGGAAGCAACATGAGAAGATAGGCCAACTGCGCTACTTGAGCAGTGATAGAGCCAGTGTTTTGTGACTATGGAGGAGACAAGCACCCCAGGACTGGGGAGTAAGTGGAAATCTGGAAGCTCAGAGAAATGAGGCAGTGTCTCCGAACCTCCCTGCAGCCAGACTGTCAAGGGGAAGGGAGTGCGTTGGAAGAATGCACATTCCTGAGATTGGTTTGGGGGGGAGGTGTTTTGTTTTGTTCCTCCTTTAAAGAACTGAACTGCTCGAGGAAACCCTGCAGACCCAGCTCCCATGCACTGCACACGGGAGTGTGGGCAGAGGGAGAGCCACACGTGTGGTTAATGGCAGCAGAGGCTTCCTAAGTGTTCAACCTTGGGCATGTGGCACGCTCATCTGTGAAACAGGAAGCGTCACTGGGTCTAGCTACACCCGTCATGAGGATTGAGGAGTCAATTATTGATAAGGTGTTCCACACACATCTGGCAGAATACACATTCTCTCAAGTCTCTGGTAAAGGAAATAGTTGTGGAGACCATTAAGCATGGGAGCTTTACAAGAACACCTGCTCTGGATTCCCAGCTGGAAGGAGCGATATGTTTAACAAAAAGATACACAAAGGATCGCAGAGCACTCGGGCTATGGATCTTAATCCAATCACTGGCTCCAAGAAAGAAAGCCAGCCTAGATTCCAGAATCCACAGGGTTTGTCGCCCTGAAGTTGTCAGGCTTCCCAACAGAAATGCGTGGCCTGTTTGCTTAAGTTGGAAGTTCAGAACAAAATCAGAAGATGAATGAGCCCAGCACAATGCCAAGAGAAGAGATTTCTTCTCCCTTGAGGCCATCTGATTATTCCTTGTCTCTCTTAAAAACAATCTTTTCTCTTTATTGATTCTTCACAAAGAAATACAAGGGTATTAAGAATCTTTTTTAATTCACATGGAGCAGATATCTTTAGGGAACTGCATCCAAATTGCTGGGCTATGAAGCCAGACTGTATATAAAATAAATTGATATATATATAAATATATGTACATATGAATAAATAAAAAGTGAATTACACTACTCTTACAATTGCATTGACAAACACCTAAATAGATCATTAAAATGTTTGCAGTGATACATTCAGTTATTCTAGTCTCCATTTTAAACAATAATGACACCAGAATCATCGAAACTCATTTATACAACTAGAAAGTCCAAATCATGTCAGGTAACTTATTGGCTAAATTCTTGGGCATTTTTACTACAAACTACAACTTCTACCCAATGATGAAATAAATGTTATCAGTTTATAGTGGAATAAATATGTGGATATATGTGTATGACACAAAATGCTGGCTTTACATTCAGAAATCCTAATCAATAATACATCAGGATTAGAGTTAATTAAAAATTAATTACTGTGGTTAATAATTTTAGGGGAGAAAATTTCTTTTAAATGTTTACAATCTACATACACAATGTACATTCCTGTAAAACACAAATGGGTTTCAATATCACCATGGCACCATCATTCCTAACTAAATATAACTTTGCTTACAGAAGTCAAGAAAAGCTATGCAAATTGTAAGTTGTGCTGGATAGAAACTGTGAGTCTATTTAACCTGTGATTTCTAAAGAAAAAAAAATAAATGCATCCTAAAAATGTTTCCCTTAATGAAATAATAAATCTCCTTTTGAACAAAAAGGAGCAAATGAAGTCAGGAAAAGGAGGGGGGAATTCTTTCTAGAGAGACTAACAAAAGGTTTCTGATGTCACAAATTATATTACCTTTCAACACAACTCTGCTCCCTCGTGGGAAGTTCTAAAAGGTTTGGTTTAAATTTTTTAGAAGTTCGTTTCATGTAAGCATCACGACACATGCCAAATGATCCATTAAGGGCATTCCATTATAGTTTAAAGAGTTCGGAGTTAAACACACACAGTACTTCGGCCTGAGATGCCGAGAAAGTATGCGGCTCAATTTCCGTGTGATGTCACTCTGCAGGATGCTATCACTCACAGAACATTTGCTGCATTAAAGCGAGCATTGATACAATGCCCCAGAACTTTCCAGAGTATTTGCATGCTCCTCATCCACTCGACCAAAGTCCATTTGCCCTAATGTTGTAGAGAGCTAATCCATTTCCATTGTTCACATAAGAGTCACCTGTGACCCATGAGGCTCACACAGGCAGAGAGGGTGCATTATGCTGCTCAGCTCAGCTCAGTACACACACTGGAGGATGTACACAGCTCATGTGAGAGATCACAGCTCATGTGAGAGTTCACATTGCATCTTGGCATTTTGTTCAGGATTTTTTTTTTTGGTCAGTCATGGGGCTTGAACTCTGGGCCTGGGCATTGTCCCTCAACTTTTCAGCTCAAGGTGAGTGCTCTGCCACTTGAGCCACAGCGCCATTCCCGGTTTTCTGGTCATTAATTGAAGCTAAGAGTCTGACTTCAAAGTCTGCCCAGACTGGCTTTGAACCGCCATCCTCAGATCTCAGCCTCCTGAGTAGCTAGGATTACAGGCGTGAGCCACTGCTCTCTGGCTCTTCAGGAATTTTTATCATCATATTGACCCATGTTTCCTGGAGTATATCTCCCAATAACTTTTATTACTGTTGTTGTTGTTGTTATTGTTATCTTTAAGTAGCTGTGCAAAGGATTCGATTCAGCACATCAGTGTGTGAGTACAATGCATCCTCATTCCTCCATCTCCTAATCCCACCTACTCCCTCAGTTTTCCTACCTCTCCATTTTCACAAGTGAACATTGCCTCTTATGACTACATTCACCTCCCTTTCCTCCTCCTTGTTTACCCCCATCCCCTGACCTCATCCCCCCATGACCATGACACATGCTCCAGCCTCCTGGCATTCATTTTGTTGCACTGTACGTTAGTCGATCAAAGGAGTGTCCCACCCTGGGAATCCTCCCTTTCATATACGATGCTTTAGTGAGTATGCTCGTAAACATACATAGGACCCTGGGTGTATTTACATCTACAGGTATATATAACTTCAGTAGAACATGGAGAGAAAATATGCATCCTTTGTCTCTCTGAAACTGGCTTACTTCACTTAGCATAATTTTTTTCCCAGATGCATCCATTATCCTGCAAATGACATAATGTTCTTCCTGATGGATGAGTAAAATTCTATTTTACACACACACACACACACACACACACACACCTTGAATAACCTCTACCTTGAGTCTTTCTCAACCTAGCAGTTTTGGAATTCAAACTATAGACCATGCCCGTGTTTATCTTAACTCTGCTGATCTTGTGTGCATAACTAATCAACTTTTGTCTACAGCCAAGTGCCCTACAAACACCTCCATGTCCAGGATTACATAAGTCATATCTGCCTATTTACGAAGAGGACTGATAGCTGCCAGTCACTGAGAATGTCCTCGAATGTACTCGAATGCATGTGAACATAGTACGCAAGTTTGTCCTGAGGAGTTCGGCCATAGGAACCCCAAAGTCTGTGAAGAGTCAGAGGTGCCATGCCCCTGTGGATGGCGAGCAGGCTCCATGTTGACCAGAGGAGGGGACATGCCATTCCTCAGAGGACAACGGAAAAGTCCCATGTCCTAAAAGCATTCCTTTCTTAGAGGACGTTCACACAGCTTACTCCTGCAAAGTATGGTTCACCCACCTCTTCTGTTTCCACTTTCTGTCCCTCATTCTTATCAGAGATCACCAGACTCAGAGAGTCTGAGAGTCTGGCCAGTCCACCTGGCTTCAGAGGAGTGGCGGAGGGAGTCACACACCACTGGTGTTGGACAGAGGTATGGTGAGAGGTGAGGAGGCAGCCTCTATGAGGGCCAGGAGGATGGGCAGACCCAGAAGACAGGAAGGGCCATGGGGAGGAACAGATAGTCCATCACTTCACGGAGATGCGGTCAGCCTGGCCGGTGGGGACATAAGTGGCCCTCAGAGAGAAAGGTCTCATATGTGGGCCTGAGGAGTTGGGAATGTATCAGACAGACAATTGGAAGTCATTAAAGGCACTTGGCATAATAACAACCAGACTACAGATAGGTAAGCCCCACAAGGCTTCTCTGAGAGTGCAGAAGAGCCTATTGCTGACAGCAAAGGAGCCCTGTGAAGTGGGGAGAATCAACCAAGCCCAGCCCAAAATGACCTCTCTCCTGCCCTGGTCCAGGAGGAATAAACCCAAGCAGGATTGAAATAGGAAACATTCTTCAACCACTAGCACCCCATCCCCAGAACCACGAGTCCTTGAAGAGCCCCAAGTCCAGCTGGAAGTCCACAAGGGCTCTTTCCCTCACTGAGGAAGTGGAGCTAGATAAGGACAAGCGTTTCCCTCCAATGGGCCTGAATTCTCCTCAGCTGATAAGAGCCCTGGAAGCCCAATAAACCTTTATCTGGGACTGCTCCACCTTGGATAAGAAGCTCCAGTAGAGACGGGAAAGGGAACCACAGAATGGTGAGACAAAGGACAGGGGAACCAATGAAACAGTGATCTTCACATGACAATATGCTGGAAAAGATCTGTACAACTTGGGGAGGGCAGGGGGAAGGGAGAATAGGAGAAAAATGAGGGAAGGGGTTACAAGGTTGACAAGAAATGTACTTGTTACTTATGTAACTGTCACCCCTCCGTACATCACCTTGACAACAAAAATAAATTTAAAACAATAAAAAAGAAGCTTCAAACTCCTTATCAAAGCAACTAAGCAGTCTATGGGCTTCCAGGCTCTCCCAGCTTTATAGGATTTCTTTCCCACCTGCCCATCACAGAGTAGGGCTAGAGCTCAGCCCGGGCCCAGCCTCACTCCATATCACAGCTCATGGAGCCTCCACTTCACTGTCCATCCACCCGGGCTGGCCTCGGCTCTGGCCTGCTTCCATGGCTCAGTGTGGCCTGACCCACTTTCCTCTCAGACACCCTGAGAAGGTTGGAGAGGAGCCAGAGCCGTGTGGGGTCAGGAACACATTACATGCAGCGGGGAGACACAAGTCACCGAATCAACGCGGATCCAAGATTCCTGTTACTGTATCACTGGAGAAGACCTCGGTGGCAGAAGCAAAACCGGCACTGGCCGTGCCTTTAGCATCTCGTGGTACTCAGACACAGGTCAGCGGAATAAACTTAATATGATTTAGTGTTAGGTTCCAAGGCCTAAATTCATAGTAATTACGTTCCAGGCAAACAAAGAGGCAGAAGGCCAAAGAGATTTCTCCTTTCCTCTCTTCCCTCAAAGTAATTTAAATTGGGTCACTGAAGAGAAACTCAGAATGCTGGCTCTTAAAGACTCATGACCAAATCCAGGGCATTTGTTTCCCTCCTACAATGCCAATGTGGAATTTTTGTATCATCATCTGGTTTAGGAAATATTTGCATTGGAAATGAAAATGAGAGAAGACAGAGGCTAGAAAAAGTGCTGATGCAATGTAATTGAGAATGACAAGGCCCAAAGGATCATCGTTCTATTTGGCCACCTACAGGAAATACTGCCACATAAAAATGAAACTTCTAAGCCAGGCACTGGTGGCTCACGCCTGTAATCCTAGCTACTCAGGAGGCTGAGATCTGAGGATCTCGGTTCAAAACCAGGCGGGGCAGGAAAGTCTGCAAAACTCATCTCCAATGAACCACCAGAAAACCAGAAATGGCACTGTGGCTCAAGTGGTAGAGCGCTCACCTTGAGCTGAAGAGCTGAGGGGCAGTGCCCAGGCCCAGCGTTCAAGCCCCACAACCAACAAAAATTAAAATAAAATAAAACTTCCCCAAGTTGACCCAACCTGAGGTTCTACAATATCAATGCTGTTGACAGACATGCCCAATCATGCATTGCAAAAGATCTGGGTTTCTTCTATTGTAAAACATTTACTAAGCACGTTTTATATACCTAAGACTTACTAAAGTTGAAAAGGATTGAGATTTTTTTTAATTTCAACAAGAAAAAAAATGATTCCATGCCTTGGCATTCATGTCATAATCACAAAGGGCTCTGGAAACACACTAGAATGGTACTTGATTAAATGACGTCAGGGTGTCGGGAAAGAAAAACTTCCTAAAGGACATATTTGGGGTGCTGAGGCAGGGTAGGAATTGACCAGGCCCAGGGTGCAGAGGGATACCTGCGGCAGGTGCAAAGCACACACTCACACACACACACACACACACACAAACACACACCGAGACCCACCACAGGATACTGCGGCTCACATCCCAGGTGAGGGAATTAGACTGAAAGAAGCAAGTGCTATCCAAGAAACTGTGAGCACCGAGGCCAGGCCCAAATCCCAAGAGGACAAGTGCCATGTGAGGATCTTGGCTTTTGCCTGGAAGCCATAAAGGGACTTGAAGAGAGAATTGATTAGGACTGGTAGCTGAGGCACACACACACACACACACACACACACACACACACTGCCCCATCCTCGTGTCAGGGCTGAGGAAAGCTGGAATGCATGCAGAAAACTCAAAGGAAATAGCCTATGATGGCCCCCAAACCAGCATGCACTGCTCCTTCTCCTTCAGTTCTTCCAGCTATCACTTCTGGCCTCACTCACCCACATTTCCTCCCCCAGCCCATCATGGCTTCCTCCAAGCTGTCTTTCCTTCAACAGACCTATATCTGAGGTCCACCGCTCTTGTCCGGAGACCACCCCTCTTCCCCAACACGCATGGCACTTAACTGGCCACCACACCACGCTCAGAAAGTTCTCTGTTGGTAGTTGTTCTTCTGACTCTAGGACGTGGAGTGAGTGAGCAGAGGAAAGGTTCCGCTGTTTGTTCCCTTAGCTCCAGTGCTGAGAAGCATGGCCGACCCCTCCCGGGGTCAATAAGCTGTTGGCTGAGTGGCTCTGAGTGACTAGACATGGACAGCAGTGGCGAGGTTTCCTTGGCACTGATGCTACATAGAAAGCAAATTCCAAGGCAGAAAGCGGTGCACCAGGAGACCCGAGGGAAGCCACAGTGGGATTCACCCCACGGTCAGCATGTCCACACCTGGAGCTGAACAAATCACTCGCTCGCTCACTATTCTTCCTCATATTCCTTCCTCATGTTCTTCCTGTTGTATTGCTATGAAAATTGCCACAGCAATCCCCGAGCTCTGGAGGCCTTATGGAAGATAGCTCTTTTTATTCTCTTTTATTATTATTATTATTATATATGATTTTTATTGTAAAGATACTATTACATGAGCAAGGTAATGAGTCCATTTCCTATGGAGCATCATCAGCCGATTCCTGGTTAGAGATCGCTTTTAAGGAACAAGCATCTTCTTCTAGGACCCACTGGAAAGATAAAGCCTTTCCCTACACCACCACAGGGCCAATCAGTTTTTAGCAAGCACTGCATAGCAAACATGGCTGGTCATCACACCCCCTAAGTATTACCAATGGGCCCAGTAGCATTGCCAATCCCAGCTCTCCACCAAACAGAGCGCCGGCCTCAGCAATGGTGCTGAAACCAGCCATGCCAGAAGATGGCTCAAATGATGGAACACATCCAGGAAGTGCAAGTTCGGCTTCCTCCTTGAAGTGAACTTGGAACTCACCTGTGCAAACCCACGGTGGCTTCTCTAGTCATCGGCATGGCTGTCCATCTGACTGACTGGCTTCCACAATTCTTCCCTCTCTCCCCTGGGCGCATGGTTAGTAAATAGCAAATCACATCACCTGAGCTCTTCTCCGTCCATCCATGGGCCCTGTTTTTGGTGTAGGCTCTCTTCATGTCTTGCAGACACAATGGCAGAATCCTTGTAAATGTGTTTTCTTTATATTGGGTGCAGTTTTTCTAGAAGGAAATGAAAGCAAGATTTTATTGTTAATTGTTAAATCCACCATAGCTTACCCCCAATCTTTGTCTACTAATTGCTAACAGAGATGTGCTAAAACCTCACCACAGTGGCAGTGGATTTGTCAGTTTTACTTCGTAACAACTCAGCTTTCGTTGCTTGAAGCTGTATTACAAGCAATTACAAAATTGGGATTATTATATTGTTACATTTTCCTCCCGAATTATTCTTTTTATCATAATATAGTAATCATTTTTGATATTTATATATGTAGTTAGATACATACAGTTACATTAGCCAAACAAAATATATACAGTTATGTATATAGTTAGATAGTTAGATATATAGTTAGTTAGGTAGGTAGGTATATAGTTAAAGCAGTTTTTCTTTGTTTTTTTTCTTGGCTAGCATATCTTTCAGTCATTTCATATATGTGTCATTGTAAATTACATGTAGCTAGCTTGGTGTTTGTTTTATCCTTTGGACTATTAGTAACTCTTAATCTATTCTGAGAATTTCTGGGTAAAAAG
The DNA here is from genome assembly GCF_000151885.1 of Dipodomys ordii. NCBI lineage: Eukaryota > Metazoa > Chordata > Mammalia > Rodentia > Heteromyidae > Dipodomys > Dipodomys ordii. The sequence goes on from NW_012267281.1 coordinate 3,733,600, forward strand.
TGACAAATTTAACCATACTTATTGTGCATACCTTTTCCATCTTAGTTTATGCTTTCATTTTGTTCTTTTTTTTAATTGTGAAAATACCGTACAGAAGGGTTACAATTACATGGGCAAGATAATGAGTACATTTCTTATCAAGCATTGTAGCCTCCTCCTTTGTTTCCCCTTCCCATCCCTTCCCATCCTCCCCTCGTCCCCTCTACCCAATCCTCCCCCCCCCACCAAAGTTGTAAAGTTCATTTTCAACATAATGACTTGTACATCTCATTGTTGCAATGGGTTCACCTGTGTCCCTATTTAAACAATTTGTTTTTTCCCCTTCCCCTCCACAAATTATACCGACATTAAATACAGTGAGAGCAGGGGTTATACTGTGGGGAGGGACATACAAAGCAACAAAGAAATAATCTTATAAATGTATTAGAAACAATCGCATGAAAGAAAAAAACACTTGAATACATATCTTAGGGTCCATTTCCCTAACATCATCTTATCTGACCTTTTCTGCTTGACTCAGACATATACTAGATATTGCAAATAAGGGAAACCATGGGACCTATGTTTCTTTGGGCCTGGCTTACTTCTCATTTTATTTTTTATCTGTATCTTTTTCCCCTGTCTGCCTTCCTTTGTTTTCATCAAATTCTATCTACTCCTTTCCTCTCCTCTACCTTTCTGGAAGTTATAAGTCCGATGTCAATTTTTAGCAGTAAAAATGCATGGTAAGATATAATGGAATAATATTTTGCTACTGGTAAATAATGGTTCACAAAAATTCTTTCTTTTTTGGTATCCTCTCCCCTTTAATTTCTTTTTAAGTAATTATTGCACTTACAGGAATATTGCTGAACAGAGATCTATTCATATACACTTCCCTTCCTGTCCTTCTCAAAAGTCCTTCATCCTAGCTACTTGGGAAACAGATGCAGAGGTCTGTGGTTCACAAAAATTCTATACTCAGTGAATGAATTCTATTTCAGTAAGCAAGATACTAGAAAAGCATTTAGAGATAAATAAAGAGTACACTCGTTTACCACCAACAAAACTCTTGATTCAAAGCATCAGTGAACAAAATACTTCAGAAAGTTCTATTCATGTTTGGAAAAGCCAGTCCCACTGGGGGTCACACAAAAGTTAGGCAATGGCTGAGGTTGTAGTTCAATGGAATTGTACCGGTTTAGCATAAGCAAGGCCCTGCAGATGATAGATAGATAGATAGATAGATAGATAGATAGATAGATAGATAGATAGATAGATAGATAGATAGATAGATAGATAGATAGATAGATAGAGATAGATAGATAGAGATAGATAGATAGATAGATAGATAGAGATAGATAGATAGATAGATAGATAGATAGATAGATAGATAGATAGATAGATAGATAGATAGATAGATAGATAGATAGATAGATGAGAAGCAGAAAAATGGAAGGGAACAGGGGGAGAAAGGGAAATTGTGACTAATTTTTCTGTCAGAACATTAGTGATTCCTTGGGGCATTCCTGTGTTGAACTTTTGATTTCCTCCTCTTAATCTACAGGGATGGTAGTTGAGAGCTGGTGGGTAAACTCTGGCATCTGCAAAGCTGGGCATGAGAGCATCGCAGGTGTGTGGAGCAATTCTGGGAACAGCCCTGAATGAGCATGCATGCCCAGGAAGTGGGGGAGGGGGGCTCACACCTATCATCCCAGCTACTGCAGAAGCTGAGATCTGAGGACCAAGGTTTGAAGCCAGCCTGGGCAGGAGAGTCCATGAGATTCTTATTTCCAGTTAGCCACTAAAAAGCCAGAAGTGGAGCTGTGACTCACATGGTAGATCCTAGCCTTGAGCATTACAGCCCAACAGCTCAGAGACAGAGCCCAAGTGTAACTGGAGTCCAACAGGCGAGAAGGACTTGATAAGAGGGGGCCGCCGCCAGGGTCTGAAACCCAACATGTGCTTCACAAGCGCTCAGAAGCCATCACAGAGGTGAGCAAGAAAATTTCATCATCTAAGGTTTATTTTTAAAATATCATAGTTGCCAGACAGCTCTTGCGCCCTGGTGGCAGGAATTAAAATTAGTGTGGCCATATGGAAAACAGCATGCAGACTCCCCAAAATAAGATAAAACAGGATCCAGCATCCCAAGGCTTAGTAGATACCAACAGAACTGGAATCAGTCTGTCCAAGAGACATCTCCCCTCCCACGCTAGCTCGGGAATGCTATACCATGCCAAGAAATGGGGACAAGGAGAGGGGCTATGATCAGGAAATGTAAGATGCACACACACACACACACACACACACACACACACACACACACACTCAGTCATATAAAACCAAGAGTAATATCCCAGCATTTAGGATGATGGAACTGGAGATTTGTATGTGAAGCGATACAGGCTATGAACAGAACAACAAAATCATACTGTGTGATCTCACCTACATATGAAATCTAACAGAGGTGATCTTACAGACCCTGAGAACAGAATAGAATAGAATAGGCTAATGGTAGGGATAAAAGAGACGTGGAACAATTCACCAACAGGCACTAAGTTACTGTTCTGGTGCATACCGCACAGTAGGGTAGCTATAGGTAACAATAATTACTGTATTATTTTTCAAAGCAAGAAGAAAGGATTTTTGACTAGTTCACCATAAAGCAATGATGGACGTTAGCTATGTCTCACCTGATTCACACATGACACAGTATTTCCATGTACCAAAGCATCACTTAGAGCCTGCATTCATGGTTGAGCTATAACATGGCAGTTTAAATTCATAATACACACATCAGATGAGAAGCATGCCTTGTCTGAGGGGAGTCAGATTTAAGGGGCAAGGGGACATAGAGAGAGGAATGGTGGGTGACTATCATCATCAAATTCACTTTGTGTCTGTGAAAACTGGGACCATGAAACATAACGGGATGGGCGGGGGCGGGGGAGGGGGGAAGAGAGAATGACCGGGGGTGATATTGATCGTGATCATTGCATACATCATTGGCATGTTAAACTGAAACCCCTTCTCTACAACTATGTAAAGAAAAGCAATTTAAAATAGGTCAGATGGGCTCATGAATGCTAGATAACTCTTTGGGAAAGAACTGTTTGAGGAGATGTGACTTTTTAAAAAAAGAAATAAGTAAATTTAAAAAAAATGGTTGACGCCCTTTATTCTTCCTGACTCTCCATCTACCCCGAAACTGCAGTCTCGCTCCTCGGCCTCTCCTGGATACTGCGAATGTTGGTTGCACAAGTGCTGGTCTTATGGTGCCATCTGGTGGCTGTTAGAGGAACTGCCTACTTTTTCTTTTTTTTTTATAGTAGGATGTGCCTACTTTTTCTACATGGGGAAATGACCTGCACTGTTCCAGAATCTTCCCCCAAATTATATTGGACTGGATTGTTCCTTGTGAGTAAATTTTGCTATTGGTCACAACAGGTTTCATGTATAGTATCAAGTTATCCTTCCCTTAGAAACTACTTTTAAACACTTCTAGAACCTAACAAGTGTAAAAAATGATTTATGAGATTCCTTTCCTGGACATTTTGGAGGTCCCACTCCTATGTATATGTTGAGCTCATTATATGGTCCTTGATGTTTGACCGTAACCCTGGAACAGCTGGTGAATGCTGGAAGAGGCTCAGGGAATTTTTTTCCAAGTTGTCATTTGAAAGACGAGGCTTTGTTTTAAGTGGAGAGCTATTTATAACTGGCCGTTGACAGTTGTTAGAACTAACTCTGCCTACTTTGGATATGTGTACAGAAAATGAACTACCTTTTCCAAGATAATGGTCAAAGAAGATGACTTCCAGCCTTTGCTTCACTAATGTACACTGGCTGTTTATATATTCCTGTCAATATCTGTCTCCAAGGCCCCCAAAACCTCTTTAGTGGAGTCTCCACTTGCAATGGTTACTCATTTAGAGGAACCAGTGAATGTGCTCTCTGCGGGTCTCTTCCTGTCCATCAAATCGAGAGATCTAACACTCAGTGCCCACCCTCCCCCCCCCCCCCCCCCCCCCCCCCCCCCCGCCCCCACAACTTGATTCAGGAAGTTTGACACATATGGCGGCCTGTGAAAAGTCCATTTCTCTGGGCATAAAGATCTCCCACCGCTCTGCTAGGCAGGATGGCAGCATGATTTCTTACCTTATATATAATTAGGGTGCTTCGTACTAGGGGTATACTTTTGAACATGTCCACTTCAAAGTGAGATCCAGAGATGCACTGGCAAAATTCCTCTTGCTAGGAAAATTAAAGTGTGATTTTTTTTTACAGTAGCATCTGTGGACTCTGACGAGACAGGCCTGCTGCTCTTAGTAAGGGTGAACTACTTTCCGGCTGTGGTCCCCACGCGCCTCCTCTCCAGGGTGATAGGCAGCAGGAAATGAGTGAGGGGTCTCAGCCTTCATCTCAGCAGAGTCTTGTCACGGAATCGCTCACTACCATTGGTACCAATTAGCACTAATTGGAAGGCTGGGCACCCGTGGAACTGTGAGGTCAGTGTGAGCAGAAGCAGGCAGAATGAATTACCCTTTTGCCTCTGGAAGTGAACTTATTGGTTCTGTGTGAGGCTGCTCTATTCATGCTATACCAGCCAGGCTGCCGAGGGAGATTAGGGAGGGATTTATTCTCTGAGGCTGTCAAACAAGATGACTGAGGAAGGTCAGTTCACTGAGTGGGCAAAACAAAGTAGCTGAGTTATGAGCACTGAACAGCCGTAAACAGGCCTCCTATTTCACCCCCACATTACCTCACCCTTCCTATCTCCGTCTCCCACTTCCAGTGACTCCCTGTAATATTATAAATCCAATCAAAGCCAGGGCACTGTCAGCATTTTTATCTCCTTTGCTTTGGAGCACACACACCGTTCATACTCATCTGCTTCGCAACCCGGTGACCCGTGGCTCCAAAAAGAAGTGTCATTTGTCTTCTGTTTCTCTATCAGTTCATCCCCACTTGCGTCACTAGGGAGTGATATGAAAACACATGAAATAAGACGTGGGCAAACTGGCCTTTGCAGGGTTATTGACTGGGGGAAGTGCCCTTGCCCTTGTATTTGTAATTCTAACATCTTCCACCATTGCTACCTGAATGAAGTCAAGGAATGGGCGAAATCCTGAGAGAGTTCTCAGGGAGCAATTAATAATCTGTTTTCTGCTACAAGTAGCCACATGGCGGCTTGGCATGGCTCACAGACAGCAGACAGCCAACGAGGGCTGGCACCCCGCCACCTCTCACGCTCGCTCCCTTCAGATGCCAGCGCTTTCCTGAAGGCTGAGCAGAGAGGAATCAGAAAGGAGTGGGCATTTGATTAGCAAACTCTCAACAAACCCTAGATCATTTCAGGAATATCAATGAGGCCCCTTCTGTCTCCCTGTGAAGAGCAGGAAGTTTGAACACTGAACAAAAGCCCTTCCCTTTCCACCTTGCATTGCTTAGGGAATCGCTTGTACCTGGGTTTTTAAGCATGCCTTTGAGAGAAGAGAACCTAGAAACAGTTGATCTAGAAAGAACTCGGCTCTGCATGAGCTATGAGGGACCAATCAGGACCATTTAGAGCAAGATCAATATGTCAGCTGGCTCGGCCCTTGCCTCAGCCAAGTTTTTGTTGGCATGGAAAGATTAGCCCCAAAACACAACTGCCCAGAGAAGCGCGGTGGCGGCAGCTCATGGAAGGAGACAAATCTGTTTCCTTTTGTCTCTAAGACAAGTGGACGAAGAATCCTTTGATTCTCGATTGCCGGTCAAACACTTACCCGCAAAAAAAAAAAAAAAAAAAGACTAAATAGGTAAGCGCCAGGTGGATACACAGGAGATCTGAGGAAAACAGGAGACCTTAGAGAACTGATTGGATCTGCGCCCTTCAGCCAAGGAGACACTCCATGCCACCAGCCCAATTGAAGGGTTTGGAGCAAAGTGGAAAATGCATATGATTAGCAAGAGAAGTGACACTTCCATTTATTCAACTGACAGGCATTTATTGACATGCTTGGCACACAAACTATGCTGGGCGTAGCACAAACACAAGAAGCATTGACTCTGCCACAGTAAGAGTTCAGGCTAGCCAGACACCAGTGAGTCCTGCCTGCAATACTAGTGACTCCGAAAGCAGAAGGATTGTGGTTCAAGACCAGCCCAGGCATAAAAAGCTTATGAGATCCTATCGCCAAAATTAACCAGCAAAAAGTAGGGCTGAAGCGGTGGAGAGGGATATACCACTCACGTATGAGATCATGAGTTCGAACCTCAGTACTGTCAAAAACAGCAGTTTGGGTTCGTCCACAGGGTAGAAAGGAGAACAGATAAAGCCAGTGCTGAGAAAATAGCTGCTCCAGATTACACAGTCAGCTGGGGGAGGAGGCCACATCTGAGCTGGGTCTTGGACCAGGCCTTGAAAACAGACAGAAGAACCAAGAACCAGCCACGCAAGAGCGCAGAGTGAGAGGCAGAAAACAGGTGAGCCCCGCTGCACAAAAGAAACACGGTGCAGTAGAGAAAAAGAAGACAGAGCAGGTTCAAGGAGAGAAAGGGAAAAGAAATTTCATGAAGGTCCAGGATGTGTGCTTTGCCTTTCTCAGACTACACTGGAATGAAGGATGAAAGTGTGCTCAATGATAAAGCCTCATTCACTGACTCCTAACTTCCTGGTGTGTAATACACTCTGAATTCTAACTCACCTACAAAGAGTGTGCATTGATTTTCTTATGAACACTTGAGCCAGGAAGGTGGCTGCACTTCCTCTGAACACAGAGCCCCAGGTCTGGGCCAGCCGCTGGCTCTTCTCTCGGCATTGGCCTTGCAGACATTGACCCCCCTATGCCTTAAGGATCCAACCGTGCATTATTCATGTGTGCCTTTAGCACAGAGAGCATTCATGGCCAAACACGTGGACTGGTAGATGGATATAGCTATGCAAAATGTACCTAACAATGACATTTTCCCAAGCCTTGCCTCAGGCAATTTAAACACTCACCAACCACCAGGTAGATTTTTTTCCATTTTAGCAAGTACTCTACTGTGCAGGAGTTTTCTTCATCCCAAAGGTTAAAAAGAAAAAAAAGTATTTTTTAAAATGTATAACAGCTTAAATCAGGGTATGCACAGGAAACTCTTGTTACTGTCTTTAAGTAGCTGCACAGAGGCGTTTCCATTTAACAAAGCAATTTATGAATGCAGTGCATCTTGATCAATGTCACTCCTTTATCATTCTCATCCATCCCTCCCCCACCCCCCCTTCCCTCTCCTTCATTTTGTAGATTCTTGACTGCTTTCTCCCCCTCTTCTCCTCTTCATTTGTCTACAACTTGCCTCCTGGACTCCACTCCACCCCCTTTCAACTACCTGCTTCCTAGTGTTTACATTGTTGAACTTTGACTTTACCCTTCTAAGGAATTATGCTATTTGAGTTCTCCTTGGATCTGTCATATTTCTGTTAATACATCTGTATACACTGGCATACCACCCAACATATTTACTCATAAGTTTATAATCTAGTTTCCACATATAAGGGAAACATGTAGACTTTGTCTCTCTGAGCCTTACTTACTTCACTTGACATAACTTTTTTTCAGGTCTTTCCTTGTCTTTAAAAATGGCATAATATCATTCTTTCTGATGAATGAGTAGAATTCCATTATATATATATACATATATATATATATATATATACATATGTCATGTTTTTTTGATCCATTCATCCACTGAGGAGCATCTAGACTGATTCCATACATTGGCTAGTTTAAACAATGCTGTAATGAACATGGTTGTGCTGGTAGTTTTAGTGTGGCCTTGTTTATGGTCAGTTGGATAGATGCTCAGGAGTGGAATTGCTGGGTCATAGGGAAGCTCCATGTGTAGTCTTTTGAGGAACCTCTACACTGCTTGCCAGAATGGTTGAACAAATTTACAGTCCCACCAACAGTGTAGTAGGGTTGCCTTTTGGATGCATCCTAACCAACATCTGTCATCATTCATTTTCTTGATAATCATTCTAAGTGGGGTGAGGTAGAATCTCCATGTTGTTTTGGCTTGCATTTCTTTTTTTTGGGGGGGGGGTCCAGCCTGAACTCTGGGCCTGGGCGCTGTCCCTCAGCTCTTCAGCTCAAGGCTAGCGCTCTACCACTTGAGTCACAGCACCACTTCTAGATTTTTTTTCTTTTTGCTTATGTGGTGTTGAGGAATCAAACTCAGGGCCTCATGCATGCAAGGCAAGCGCTCTACCACTCAGCCACCTTCAGAGCCCTGATTTGCATTTCTTTTATGACCAGAGATGTTGAGCACTTCTTTGAGTGCATATTGTCCATTTTCACTTCTTCTAAGAAGACTCTCTTCAGCATATTAGACTATTTATTAATCAGATTGTTGATTTTGAGGGTTTGATTTTTAAAGCTTTCTGTATATTCTGGATATTAGGCCAACCAAAATCTTCACCTATTCTGTCAGCTGTCAGTTTAGTTTGTTGGCTATGTCCTTTACCATGCTTAAAGTTTTTAGTTTGATACAATCCCTTTTATTAAGTCTTTCTTTGATTTTCTGTGATTCTGTAGATTTACTAAGAAAGTTCTTTTCTATATGCACAATGAGTTCTTTCATTTGGGTTTTAATCTCTACCAAAATGAGATAGTAAAAACTTTACTACTACTTAACTGATTCTAACAAAGGTTTTGTTCTATTCCTCTACTCCATCTTTTCTCCCACAAATTCGGGAAATGAAGTATTATAAGTGCATTAACAATGTTTTTGTTACAAAGGCCAACACAGCATAGCCCGGAAACATTTTAATAAAGTTCTTGTGTGTACTTTAATGCATTCATGACACTCTCATTCAAATACCATATATTCTTGTGCTGTTTTCTGCATGTGTAGTTTATTGAGGAATAGCTACACCTTGGCAAATTCTCCTGTACAAAGGGTTTTTCGATTGTGCTTTTGTTGATTTGAATTTGTAGCCCAACTGAAATGGATTATTTCATTTTTCCCCACATATAACAGACACACAGGGAAGTGGTTAATTTTCCTTCTTGTATTTCTTGGTAACACTTCTCAGGAAAGCCATCCAAATAGACTTCATAATATATTCTCTCTCCACAAACTTATTTTATTGTGTGTGTGTGTGCGCGTGCGCACACACGTGCACGCACACGTGCGTGAGCAAACGCGCGCGCACGCCAGTTCAGGGCTTTAAACTCAAGGCCTGGGCACTCTCCCTGAGTTTTTGGGCTCAAGGCTAGCCCTCTACTACTTGAGTCACAGCTCCACTTCTAGCCTTTTTGGTAGGTAATTGAAGATTAGAGGTTCACAGGCTTTCCTGCCCAAGCTAGCTTCAAACCACAATCCTCAGATCTCAGCCTCCTGAATAGCTAGGATTTCAGGTATGAACCACTGATGTCTGGCTTATCCCCCCCCCCCCCACTCCATGGTAATTTTCCATGAATGATGGGAAGCATACGCTTTTAAGTCCCATGAATTTCCCTTTATGTGAAGAAGGGCTTTTCTGTTAATAGGGGGAATTTGAGGAAAATGGAGAGATGGATCACAAAGCTGAGCTCCCTACCCAGGTGTTAGCACAAATCCTTCCTCTTCATGCCCCCTGCCCAAGGAAAAACCTGAAGAAGGTAAATTCCCAAGCATCATCGGATTCCATCTAATCCCAGACACTCAGCTCCCTCGCTAAGAGCCAGTTAAAATTCCAAATTTCCCTCCTGCACATGCAAGAAGCAGGGGGAGTACAGGGGACTGGAGGAGAACTGAAGAAGGGCACCATCACGCACCGCCCGGCACCTTGTCCCAGAAGTGCCCTGGGAACATAAGGAAGAAATGAACTCATTTCTGACAAACCAAAGGAGGCCGAGACTCAGTGGCCACACTGGAAAGACCACTGGTGACCCAGAAAGAAACCCTGCCCAGGGTAAAGAGGAGAACATAGGTTTGCACCCAATACTGGACCAGATGCTGCAGGAACTGAACTGTCCTGGAGGAATCCTGGAATCGACCCCAGCCCCTCTCCACAAGAAATATGGCCAGCAAATGATGACTCCATGACCAGACATTGTGTATCAGACAAGCTTTGAGCACAGCAGGTTTGACTATACCCCTTCATTCCTCGCTTCCTTCCTTCCTCCCGTACCTTCCTCCTGTACCTTCCTTCCTTCCTTCCTTCTTTCCTTCCTTCCTTGGTTTCCAATGGCACCAGCGTTTTCCTAGCTCTGTTTTACTATGCACCACATTTCTGCCTTAGGCAGGGTTGATTTATTCTCTTCAAACTGAATTGGGAAATAGTGAATATTATACTGCCAGGAACACACAGACTCTAGACAATGCTGGAGACTAGAATCTTCCTCACCACTGGTGGTGTCAGGATGCGGGGGGACACTCACAGTAAAATAGGTGGACAAGGTGGGGGGAAAACAAGAAACCTGATTGCAGGAAATCATAATCTCCAGAGAGATGAATATAGCCTCATAGATTTTCTTGTCCCTGATGGCTTCGAACCTTAAAATTCAGATCTCAGCCTCCTGAGTAGCTGGGATTACAAGGAGCATCAGCACCCATTGTTTTTTCTCTATTACCAAATAGCAGAAGGAAGCATCTGGAGCCAAAGGAGACAGCGGGGAGGCTTAAGCCAAAAGTCCTGATGTCAAAGTTCCAGCATCTTCTCACACACACCCCAAAAAAAAACAAATCAAATTCAGAGGAATGGGCCAAATTTCATGTCTGGAGTTCGGGGAAGGGGAAGTAGAGGCTTTCAACTCCTCCTTGGGGACCAAGCTCATGAAAGCCATAGAAACTTCTGGGTGACCTGGACCGGCTGTCTCCCAGGCCTAGATATGTGGCGGGGGACCCCACACTCTGCCCTTGCTGTTTGTTTTGAATTTCCCAGTGGGTACATCTCACAGCCCAGGCATTCCAACGGCATGGTGGTGGGAGCCAGCTCAAGCCCCACACCGGGCCACCCTGCTTCTGGAAGCTTCCCCAACCCCCACTCCACTACCTTCCTATTTATTATTAATACGTACCGCACCACCCAGGAGAGGAACATCAGCACCCCACCCCTACTTCTCTTTCCCTGCTTATCCCCTTTCTGCTCCTCAGTATCGTATGTGACAGTCACCACTGTTTCTACATTTTGGTGAAAATAAATGTTTACATAAAGGTGAAAATAAATACAATAAATTAAATCAAACTAAATAAAATAAGATTCCGAATCCACAGGCATCTCCAGTGAATAAGCAGAATTTTCTTTCTAACCCAGTAACAAACATGAGAACCCTGAAAACGAGAATGCCCCAAAGAGCAGGAGAACCCATCTTTTAATTGCTGTCCAAGGAAAGAGAAACAAAAAAGGGGAGGGGGGGTGTCACCCAATGCAGCATTAATCTCTCTCCTAACAAAGAACAAAATTCCATGCGTGTACGGATTTAGCCAGCACGGAGAAGTAATTTCTGCGGAGGATTTTTTTTTTCGTGCTATTGGCCATTTTCATTTGACAATATTTAGAATTGTGAGAAACAAATAAAGGTAGAGTTCACTATGTATGCATTCCTATTTCGATAGAGGACTTGAGACAGTTTAGAAAAAGATGCCTGGTAGGGTAATCTAGCAAGAAGTCATCTATTCAATTCCTGTCTGAAAAGTTAAAGTTGAAAAATAAGTCTCTTTTTAAGTTTGGGGGATAAAAAGCCCTCCCCTAGACACATCTTAAGGTGCCGCTGGGCTTGAGGCTGTATTCAGGTGACAGTCACCTGCGAATGACACTAGGCCCCGATGTGGAGAGCACAGGCAAAGGCCCTCAGGGCTCTCAGCCACCCTGGCCCAAAGCCGTAAGGAGAATCAGCCCCACATACAGTGGACCAACACTACCTGCCCAAGAGAAACACTCACAGCTGCCTTGACTGGGGCTCCTCTGACATTTTCCTACACCTCTAGCAAGTCTCTGGAGCTCTTGAATAAACCAGAGCGTAGAGCCCTATTCACCAAGCATAATATTATTCTGCTAACAAGGGAAAGTAGAGCATAGCAATTTGCTTTTTAGTCTTTATAAAAGAAAAAGGCGAGAAGTATAATATTTTTCCACCAGTGTTTGAGTTCATTCACGTTTCAATAGTGAACTATAAACAAAGCTAGGAAATTCAACTCAAATCAAAAGTGGACACAAACAGGCCAACACAAAAGGTCAGAATGGCTGCCTTTGGTAATGGACTGTTTAGAAACAATCAGTCGGTGATAAACGATAAGATGTCCTTTAGAAAGAAAGCTTCTTAGGCTGAGATTTGGCTTAAGTCATAGAGGGCCTGAATAGCAAGCATGAGGTCCTGAGTCCAAACTCCAGTAAAAGAGAAAGACAAGGAAGGAAGGAAGGAAGGAAGGAAGGAAGGAAGGAAGGAAGGAAGGAAGGAAGGAAGGAAGGAAGGAAGAAAAGGAGACCCAAAGCAAGTTTATTATTATGCTTTAACTTGAGCTTTCTGAAGAAAATACAAGTGGTCTTAAGAAAACATTGAACACACCTTCTGAATTCCCTAAATGAATCTACCTACACAGATCATAAATTATTAATGCAAAATATAAAACTTGTGCCCTTTTTGACCTTCAGCTGGGTGCCAAGCTTAAGCAGGTTCCTAGAACTTGACAGCTCCTGTGGATGACAGCTCTTTCACCACTGTGCTACTGCTGCAGGGAAGGGTGTGATTAACTTCCACAGTAACCAGAAGAGAAGCACTGGACTCTGAACCTGCAAAGCAAAGACTTCCTGAGCACAGAAGGCAAGGTTCCCACAAGAAATCTCATTTTCTCTGGGGTGACCTAGCCAGGTGTGCCATTGTGGTCTAATACTACCTTTCCAATGGACAAACTAACATCAGAATCCTAGTGGGGAAAAAGCATTTCTTGATAACTACGATAGCTGTGAAGGAGCTGTATCCCATTCCCTGCTAGGATACTAAGTATTTTCAAAGAAGGCTTCCTACTTGGGTCAGACCATTCCTACCTCTGTCAGACCACTCCTGCCTGGATCAGACCACTTCCAGAGTGTGGCTACCATGGATTGAGGGACTATAGAATAATTGGAATATGTTCAAGAAATGCTAAATGACAAATGATTGAAAAAGAATTGGAGACGTTTTGCCCCTAAGAAAGAAAAACAGGCTGTCTTATACCCTGCAACTTTCTAGAAAATTTGTCTTGTGCAAGAAAGTCTCCCTGTGTTACAGCAGGAATTTGTTCTCTTGGAGATGACATCTTTTCCTCGATGAATTCCTAGTCACTATGTTAAAATCTTCTTGTACTAAATAAAGGTTGGACTCCTAGCCTCCAGGACAGCTTTAAATAACATTTTCCTAATCGTCAATATATATTTGAGTAACTCAAGCATACTTTAAAAACTATGCAGGAGGATTTGAATGATTTCTGGAGCCAAGAGTTTCTCCAAAAGCAATGTAATTAATAAACAAAAAGAAATCCCAGATTGAATGCCAAGAGGCTGGTTTGCAACTAAAATCACAAAAGCATGACCTTCAATATTAAACTAAAGGGTTTTTTTTGCCATTTACAACCTCTTGTGACCTAAGCAAGTTGTTTAACCTTGCTCCCCTATAATTTCCTCATCTGTAAAATTTGAGAATATAGCTCCTCTGTAGGTGCCTCACCAGACTGTTGTGCAGATTAAGTGAGATCATGGATATAAATTGATCAGCAAAGTTGCTCATGGGAAGAAATGCCTCAACAGATGACAAGTCTTAGACAACTCAGCATACCCTGGGACACCCAGCACCTAAGCATAGAAGGTGACTCTTCCTGCACAGTTTAAATGTTCTCCTATGTACCCTACACACACGCGCACACACACACACACACACACACACACACACGATTGGGTGGGGACAGAGAAGCATAGTTTTATGTGCATCATCCCTAAGTATGTCTGTACACACTCACACACAACCCTGGTCTTACACATCTCATGTGGAGATACTTGTAGATTGTAGTTGTAAGGAAAAAAATACAATGTGAGCCTGACACTGGTAGCTCACACCTATAATCCTAGCTATTGAAATCTGCTGAAGTCTGAAGTCTGAAGAGGTTCAAAAACAGCCATGGCAGGAAAGTCCATGAGACTCTTATCTCCAATGAACCACTAGAAAAACCGGAAGTGGCGCTGTGGCTCAAAGTAGTAGAACACTCGCCTTGAGCAAAAAGCTCAAAGACAACATTTAGGAGGCCCCAAGTTCAAGCCCCATGATGAACCAAAAATACAATGTGATCTTTTGCACCCTTTACTTTTTCTGTATCTATGATTTCATGAGACTAAGCTTTTGCTCTCCATTCAATTTAGGGATGCAGACAACAGGAGAAAATAAGAATCGCTGGGCTGACCTGGCTGGGAGGCTTGGGGAGGAAGTTCTCCCCGACATCGCTCTCAGTTTCTTCCTTAAGCTTGACACACTTTCCCTCCCTGTAATTCTCCCTTTCTAGCACCTGACCAGCCCATTGTACACCACAGATCTCTGTCCTGTGAGGTGACATCTTGAGTCCTCAGAAAATGATGGTGGTGTAACACCTAGGGGGAAAAAATAGCTTGCGTTTAACATAGTACTATCCCGATTTCTATTGATTATATCAATTAATATTCCAGTGATGGGCCGAGGTAAATATTTTCTTTCCTCCTAAAAACAATTACTCTGAATCAACTAAGCACCAGGGAAATTGTATCTTAAGAAGGAGCCGCGTTTCGTTTCAATATAGTCAGAGTCTTTCATGTGGAAAATTCTCTCTTTAGCAATTATATGCAAAGAGAAAACTTGGAATTCATATGTGGTTCTGAAAGTCACCAGCCATACAGAATTAAGTTAGAGCTACAGAGGGAAAGTCTGGGAGTGATTCATTCCTACTCTGAACCAGCATTTCCCTGAAAATAGTCACCTAACAGAACCACTTAGGAGCATACATATATATATATATATACATATATATATATATATACATATACATATACATATATATATATGTATATATATACACACACACATATATATGTGTATATGTGTGTATACGTATATACACACACATACATATTTTTGTACCAAAACTCACCCATTTAACAGGTTAATATGGGGCCAAGGACACAGCATTTCTAGAAACTCTGAGAAGTTTCTGATTGACAATGCAGACTGAGAACCCACTGCTCTGGTTAGCATTTTTCAATGTGATGACTGCATGATCATCAGGCCAGGAGAGAGATCATGAGCACCATTCTTCTGTCCACTTCCTAACATCAAAGTTTTCTACTCACTAGGTGCCAATAGCTGACACCCACAGAGGCTGACATCTAGAGGATCACTATTGGAGGCCAGCCCAGGCAGCAAAGTTCACGAGACTCATTTTGAACACAGAGCTGGATGCACACCTTTCATCCTAAGCTCCCATGACGATGATGAACTCAAATTTTCAAACTACTTCATGGAGATGATCTGTTGGAATTATCACAATGCCACTTCCTGGAAGACCAGGACTCAAATTGATCACCGATTAGGACAGAATAAAACATGATTGCCTGCTACTGTGCTTGTGGCCAAAAAAGGGGGAACACGTCTTAGGGTCAGCAATCGTCTAGCTCATCCCGCAGTGGAGAAGGTCACAGTCGAAACAGGATACTTGCTAAGCACCCATCCACAGTGATGAAATCAAGAACACCTCTAGGATGAGCCTCTCCCTACCCCACCCCAGCCCTGACGAGTGGCTTTCTACATCATCAATCCTGCCCCTGGTGGATAGCTCTCCATGCCTATCGGACCTTCCCCCATGCAGACAATATGTAAGTTGGGAATCAAGTCTCTGCCACTTGGAGCAGTGATGTTTCTTTTTTATTAAACACCTGTCTAGCTATGGAGCGATTATACACTGTAACAACCAAATTAAACATCATCACTGTCTGTCCTTTAGTAGCTTACAAGCATTACACAGTCAGAGTCCCCAAGCTAGAATTTCAAGAAAAACCTACCCACTCTTGCCCCTCAGTCTCTGCTGTAAAATAATTCCTGCAAGATTAGTCTCATCTACTCTCACCTCAAAGACTGTATGGTTTGCCAGACACCAGTGGTGCATGCACATGAAAGAATATTCAATGAAAGCAAAATACTGATCTGTATCATGGACTGTGGGACAAGGTGATCTGCAATGACTTTGAGAAGAGAGAACCTAGAGGAATTGCTCCTGAGGTTCGTGGAGGGCACCAGGAGAGGGTGTTTATTCCTAAGACAGCATTTGAAAGCTGTGGTTTATTCCCAAGTTGTGGCTCATTCTAACCCTTTGGCTCATCAGAGAAAGAAGACTAGATGAGAGTGGATAGAATTCAGGACTTGTTGTCTCCATGTTATAGGGGAAAAAAAAAACCCTCCCAGCTGAGGTTATTTGCACTGAAAGTTTCAGGGTAAAAAAATGAGAACAGAAGATTTCACAGTGTGACCCCAGCCAGCAGCCCCAAAGTCACCCTGGAAATTGACAGCAACCAATCCATAGGCCCAGCCCATAGACTTTGAAATAGAAATTCTGATTCAGAGGTGCAGCAACTCAGGTTTTTGTTTGTTTTATGCTTGATTTTTTTAATGTTTATTAGCATGAATTAATTTCACAAGGGCATTCCTCTGTGATATTTACAACTTGCACATAATACACTTTGATTAAATCTATGTCACTGTTTTTTTTAACCACCTTCCCTTCTACAAGAGCTCCAGGTGGTTCTGAGGTTTAACCCTTTCAAGGTTGAGGATCACTAGATTATAAGAAATTTAAATATAACTAGATGTTTTCTCTCAGGGTATAAAGATGAGGACCTTCTCCCCGCCTCGGCAGAGTCTTAATTTGCCATCTCAGTCCATTTGTCCTTTCTCTCTCTCCTTTCTTCCCTCTATCTTCCTCTCCCTTTTCCAACTTTCTGTCTCTCTCTCTAACACACACACAAAGTTAACCACCTGTACAATGTTCAAAACATTGAAAAACAGCCTTTGTTTTTTCCTTTACTTGAAGTATTCATTTCTCATAGCACTGAGGTGAGTGATAGAACTTAAAAATTAAGAAACAGAGCACCCCACATATTTATCACATTATGCTGTGGTGTATTTATTCCTTACTGACTTTGATGTATTTGCATATCTTCGTTCACAATTCAGTTCACGTGTTTCAATCCCTTCCTCAGCTTTCACTTGTTTGTGCAGAGGGAAAGATTCCAGGGGCTTCCCCATGGCCAAGGTCTGTCATTTCTCAATTTTTTCTGGGAGTTTGGGGAGAATAGTATCCAAATCCTAATGTTTTCACCTAATGGATAGCATAAGATAAAATCAAAGCAAGAACTGTATCGAGATAGATTGCATTCACAGGTGAACTGAAATGTCTCCAGAGGTTGGCTTCGACCCCTTTAGTTAGCAAACTCCATCTGCTGCACTTGCTCCACAGAGACAGAAATCAGCAGGTGTCTGGGGCTGCTGGTCAGCTTGGAAATCAACGAAGAGCACACACAATAAATAGGACGATGACACGCTGCCCTTCCATCCTGCCCTGGAGATGGTGACTGGCCAAGGTAGTCACTTCCTATCAGATGTCTGAACACACCATCTTCTCTTCTCCCAGCTCTAGAACCTTCTGTGGCTTTCCAGCCAGAAGCAATTGGCACAGTCCTATCCTGGACCTCGTACAGCCACCTCCTCTGACGTCATGGAAGCACTCAGAGCAACCTTCTCCAGCATCCGCTTATACCTGCCACCTGTCGGAGGGCTCCAGCCAGGCAGGAAGGCCTGCTCAGCACCCTTCGCCTTCCAGGAGCACGGAGCCTGTCCCTGGATCAAGCTGAGGCCCATGGACACCAGGGGCAGTTTCTATTTAGGCAAGCGCTGTGCTGCCGAAGGCTCCCAGCTCCTGTAGAGAGCCCCTCTGCCCTCCTCCTTGGCTGTCTGAGCCCAGGGCTGCCCTAGCCAGTCCCTGAGAACCTGCTGGAAGGTGTTTTCCAGAAACTGGTGGCCTCATCTCACCCCAGGGTTTGACTCTGCTGAGGCTGTTCGAATCACTGCCTAGTAACCGACCTACAAACAGCAGCCTGCTTCACAGGCCTGTCACAGGCATATCAGATGATGTGCTAAAGGGCACCCCCACCCCCTCCTGGCTTTCTCCGCTGAAAAGTCACCTGAGGACATCTCCTTCACGTCCTTCCTCCCCGGCTGTGGCTCACAAGGACCGGCTTCAGCTTCCACCTCCATTATGCCTTCTGTATGTCCCTCATTGGCTGCTTTGAGATCATCCTAAGTCTTTAAACTGATGAGTTCAATATGTGTCCAATATCCCATGCAACTATAAAATGTGTTTGAGCCAGGCACCAGTGGCTCACACCTGTAATCCTAGCTTCTCAGAAAGCTGAGGCCAGCAGATTCCAATTCAAAACCAGCCAGAATAGGAAAAACCTGTGAAACTCCTATGTCCAATTAATCACCAAAAAGCTGGAAGTAGAAACATGGTTCAAGTGGTAGAGAAAAGGGGGGGAAAAAAGAAAACACTCAGGGATAGAGCCCAGGCCCTGAGTTCAAGCCCCCACTGAGTTCAAGCCCCCAAGATCAGGAAAAAAAAAAAGTACTTGCACCTTTGCTGTGTAGTCACACGTTTAAGAAGTCATATTCTTCGAGAGCTGTACTATGGAAGGCGTCCATCCTTCCAGGTAAGGCTACTTAGGCGAATTTGAGCTCAGAAGGCAAATAAATTCATTAATTTGCAGCTCCCAATAAAGCGGACTAAGATTCGTCTAGGATTTTCCCCGGAGCTCCAGGACAACATGGTAAGAAGAGCAGGTGCTTCAGACAGCAGCCCAACACCACTCATGAGTGACCTCAAAGAAGACGCTTCCTCCCCCCAGGCCTCAGTATCCCCACATGTAAGCCAGGCCCTGGGGATGTCCAGCAAGGGCCCAAACACAGGACATCTCTACCACAGACACAAAAACAGTGGGCATTCCATGACAGGCAGTGGTTATTCAGCAAGAGGGAACCGAAGCTACGATTTTCCAAGCAAGCATTTCAGATAGGTCACACTCCACTGCCTCTTCAGCAGTCAGCATGCCTCCCTACTGCCCCGATCTGTCTCTTCCCATTTCTCTGTTCTCCCTCCTCCTCTACCGCCCTTACACAGCTGCAGGCTACTTCTCCACAGCCCTGGCCCTTTGCTGGCGATGGGCACAGACCACTGCTTCGATTGCCCAACTTTCACCCACCGGGGTTGGTACCTCCACCGGTGGGTACCTCCACTCGTCACCAGTTTGCAGCATTAGATTAATGGCCTCCAGGAGGAATGGGCCTGGCCACCTTGTTCACAGCTGTGTCTGAGCCACCGCTTGTTACAGTGTGGGTGGCAAGAAAGAGTGACAACCATATAATGGCCTTCTAAAGAAGAAAAGCCAAAAATCTAAGGAAAGAGGAAAGTATTGCATTATTTTTGCTTTTTTTTTTTTTCAGTTATGGAGCTTGAACTCTGGGCCTGAGTGCTGTCCCTCAGCTCTTCAGCTCAAGGTGAGCGCTCTATCACTTGAGCCACAGCATCACTTCTGGCTTTTTTCTGCCTATGTGTTGCTGTGGAATTGAACCCAAGGCCTCCTGCATACGAGGCAAGCACTCTACCACTAAGCCATCTTCCCAGCCCCTATTTTTACATTCTTGAAGCACTCACCTTTAAATGTCCTTGAGCTGTTTCTTAAAAATAAAGAAATAAATCTGTTCCCATTAGGACTCAAGTACTTTGTCCTGACCCCCAAAATGTTCTACAGATGTTCTTCAATCCCTCTTTCCAATATATGGTCATAAGATTTGTTCATCACTTTTAACATCCTTCTAATTCTTCAACTGAGTGGTCATTAGTCACAGAGATCCTAAGGAAGGAGAACATCTTTGGTACAAGAGTGTTAATAATTTACTAGTTGTAAACTGTACTTTTACCCCAAACACCAGGTGGGTAGAAACATTACTCATGTTTTTTAATCTAAAATTTTCCTACATTTTTATGGCCTGTCCTTTGGGCTTATTTATGATGCTTTATGACAAAGGGACAACCTTTGTCATTGTGATTTACACTCTACCAACAAAGGCACAGAAAGAGATAAGAAACACAAATTAAATCATAGCACTGGATAAGAGAACCCAAATTAAATCATATCTCTCTCTCTCTCTCTCTCACACACACACACACACACACACACACACACACACACACACAGAGTGAAGGTAAAAGGCTCATAATTTAAATTAAAGCAAAGAAGAGAGTAAGCATTAATAGGCTGTGAATTTTTTTTAAATAAAGGAAATTTCAAAACCTAAACTACAAAGTCTAATATTTAGCAATTCTCTGATTTTCAAAGACTTGTGTAATGCATTTGTGACACTATGGAATAATAGCTGGCTAGCATCTATGACACCATGAAATAACAGCTATTAAGTTATTTCCAGACTATTCGGCTTGTGCATTTGTTCAGAGAGCCAAGCAATAAATTTTTGAAAGGTAAAATATTACCAGTTAGCAGCAGATACCAGTGTGCCCTCTTTTGTCTCATATTAATGCTCCTCATCACAAATCTTCTCTAGACATCCATCTCCATTTTAACGAACCTTTCAAAAATCCTTAATGGTGTTCATTCCAAAACTTGCCTAACTCAAAGAAAGGCAATTGCTTTAAAACAAAAAGGCCGAAAGAACTAAGAAAAAAAGAAAACCTGCCTTTGAACTCGGAAAATAAAAGCACTGTTTATAATAGAGGCCAAGGGTTAGTTCAACAGAATAAGCAGCTGATCTTATATGCTCAGCAATCTAAATACAACACAGCTAGATGCCATCCGAGTAAATGCTGATGCACAGGGCTCCTTAATAAAGACTGTAACATAACTTCAGAACTAATTGATGCCAATCTAAGGTATTCTGTTGCACTAATACCACCACATGAGTATACAGAACACTAGATTTGATTTTGTGTGGAACAGAGCAAATACTGACATTGGACTTTCAGGTATTATGCTACACTCAAATAACATGCACAAACTCAAATAACAAAACTGGAGTGTGGAAGTACTTTGGAATCACTTCTGGGCTCCCAACAGAAGACCTAAAGAACTAGGTCCACATGCACACTTCAAAAAATGCCTGTAATGTTTGTATTTGATATGGCTCGAGGCCTCCACACATTTTTGCAAAATACCAATTTTATTTCCTATTAGTGCTTTACAATGTGGTTTAAAAATGTACATATCTGACTCCTTTTATTTCTTCCATATATACATATACTTTTTTCATGGAAGCCAAATTAAAATGAAAAAATACTATGCAATCATTTTCACTCCATCTTACCAATAAGATTACTTAGCTGATTTACTGATGTTAATCCTTTTATATCTAGAATCCAAGAGTCCTGGCTTGTTTTCAAGTTATTATAAGCAAATCTTATACCAAAATCGTCTTTAGGTAGACCTGTTTCATTTCCAAAGAATATTGGCAAGTTATCTTATATTCAAATGGTACTGCTTAAAACCATGTAGACATGGTCTTTAAAGGTGAGACGTTCTTGGAGAATACCAACTTTCTGGAATTTGAGTCCTGAAGAAAAATGGACTGTCCCATTTTATTGTTTCCAAGTGGTTTTCTTTCCACTATAATGAGTTCACATTATTGGCTCTAATCTGGTTGTTAGGAGACTATCCAATACCCCCATTCTTCATCCAAAAAAGAGAAAGTAGAATATGGATATGAAATGGGAAAACACGGTTTTATTTCTAGCAAAGTTGGTATAAAAAAGATATATTGCCAAATTCTAAAACAGAGATTCTAGTGCAGTACTTAATTTCCTAAAGTCAGTTGATATCGTCTGGAGACCTAAGTTTCCTGATTACCTGAATGCCATTTTAGCTACAAAGTATCACTCACTGGTTGGTTTGTTTTCCAAGGGGCAATAACTATTCTGTGCTAACCTCTATTAAAACCTTCACGATCAGTCTGTCCATTCTATTGGAAGCCCAGATAGTTACTGCAAGAATTGGGCCAAGTTCCTTAATAACATAGTCTAACTTGTCAAAACCAGATACAAAGGGTCAACAGTTCACTGTATGATCCCTTGGGATTGAAGTTAGCAAATCAATTCCTATCCAGACAAAGAAGATACTGTAAGATAGAAAGGGCCTACTCAAATTACATATTTTTGAAATTGAATTACTGTAAAATCAGCCTGGAGAAGTATAGAGAAGCATCAGTGAAAAGATGAAAGGGTAGACAAGTACACAGAATGCAGTGAGACCAGAGAGGCTTGGTGTGTGGGGGTGGGTGTGAAAATTCACAAGTGGATGCTATAAACAGAATTAAACAATGGATATGGGACTGTATGCTTGACAATGTGACAGGAGAGAAAGAGAAACGTTAAAGAACCATATGGTCCATTGGATTCTTACACTGCCTTTGAAAGGACATATCTAGTCTACCTAAAAATAACTTCAGGATGATGCTCAAATGCTGTTTTAGCAAGGGATCCATTTTATTTACTTGTTACTCCCATGGTCCCTACTGCGGTACCCACAATATGCCCACCCCTAGATGCCTCTGAAGCAACTTCTAGAAACTTGGAACTCAGCTGACTGATTGTAAAACTACCATGGTATTAAATACATAGTTTCCAGAGACAATAGATTCTAATAGAAGTAGAAAAGAAGAACCTCAAAAGGCAGTTGTCAATTTACATGTGTCTCAGATCTCATGAATGTCAAAGTGCACACTTTGTCCTCAGCTGCTGTCCTCTGCTTGGATGGCTGACACACACATGCACATGTGCACACACACACACACACACACACACACACACCAGGCTCTACAGGCCAGTCTCAGAATGTGGTCCCCAGTGGCTATTACAGCACCATGGCTTCAGTTCTCTACTCAGAACCACTGAGGAGAAGCCCAAGTTCCTCCCAGAGCCCACGAGGCGATGCGGTGTGCTGCCCAGACCTCCTTCAGAATGACGCATCACCACTGCTGGCTGTGAGTGCTGCTGGCACCCAGCCCACAGCTGTCGCCATCCGCAGGAATGGCCTCAGCTGAATGGTCACCTCTTCCAAGGCCATGGGCCTTCCCAGGACAGCCTAGCCCAAGTGCTGACCACAGGTGGTCACGCAGGCCCAGAGGCTTCCTCCAGCCAGGACCACCGCAAAGGCCGCTCAAGCTCCATTCAGGGCAAGGAGGCGGAGGCTGGGTGGTGTGGCGGCTAGATCTCAGCCTCTGGCTGTCCCCTTATACTCTTTTATGCAGATCTCCACCCCCATGGCACTGCCAGCACATCACAGCCCTTCCCAGGGCCTGTTTCCAGGAGGCGATCCCACCACACCTCCACCTATGAGCTGCCCCCTCACAGCAATCTTACTTCAGAGCTCACCCACCTCCCTGCTTACCCCAGCAAACACACAGCCTATGAGTCTACAGGACCCTCCCGCTTGCCTGGAGCACCCTTCCCTCCCCTCCCTCCCTCCTACCTTCCCTCCCTCCTTCCTTCCCTGCCTCCTTTCCTCCCTCCTTCCCTCCTGTCTTCCCTCCTTCCTGCCTCCTTCCTCCTCTCCTTCCCTCCCTCCTTCCTGCCTCCTTCCCCCCCCCTCCTTCCCTCTGCCCCAATGTCACATCTTGTGTGAGCCTTCCCTGACACACCGGGTGGGAAATGAAAGAATTCTTTCAAGGAGAAACAATTCTGAGTTTTTTCAAACACAAGTTATATATCTTTCTGAGTGTCCATGTTACCCCAGCACGCCATGTGCAGTGGGCGGCCAGGGCCTCTCAGCCTTGTTCCTGATCAACATGGTTGGGGACAATGACATTACTGTCCTTCTCAGAAGAGGTGCAGGGATTCAGTAATGGTGGAAGTAACAGACTGTGGAGATTACAAAACTCCATGGAAGTCTAAGGAATGATTGTGAGGTAGCCCTAAGAAATCGCTCACCCCAAAACTTGCACTGCAGTGTATCCGCATCCTGGCCAACAGCTCAGGGTCCCAGGAAATCATCTCAGCTGTGCGCAATGCTGAGTGACATCAGCAAAGAAGGATGAACCCCCAAGGGCATAGTGACAACCCAGCTGGGGACCCCACGGAGGAAGTGCCGCCCGACCCAACCCATTTGCACTGTTTCCCATTACTTCAGACTTCATTCTCATCTCCAAGGTCTATATGTTCATCAGATGAGCTTTAATGAGCTTTACACTTTCAAACCAGCCATATGTCTGCTTATTGCGATTAAAAGCCTAAATTGCTCAATATATCTTCAACCCAAAGTTTTTATGTTTATTTCTGATTCTGTGAAACAAACATACTTTACTTGCCTTAAAAATAAAACAAGAATGGTGGGGATGTAACTCAGTGGCAAAGCTCTTGCCTAGCAAGTACAAGTAGGGTTTGATCCCTAGTACCAAAAAAGAAAAGAAGGAAGGAAGGAAGGAAAGAAAGAAAGAAAGAAGGAAGGAAGAAGGGAAGGACTCCTTCAGAATCTCCAATGCTTTTACCTTGTCTCCATGTATTTTTTATTTGATAGAAGGAAATGCCATGCCCACAACCTCATATTCCACCCTAAGCTGATCTGTGAATCAACTAAGGTTATGCCAGAGACCTCTCCAACCAAGCAGAGGTGACCCCACCTCTCACAGGCACCAATGAAAACCACAAAGGTCTAACACTCACCATTATATTACATATCTGCCTTTTCAGATATGTTTGTGGATCCCACTACAGCCAATGTATTTATTTCTAAAGAGAGAATGATATAAGCTAAGGTCTAAAAGAATTAACAGGCCAGGCATCAGTGGCTCACACCTGTAATCCTAGTTACTCAGGAGGCTGAGATCTGAGGACCACAGTTCAAAGTCAGCCAGGCAGAAAAAGTCCATGAGACTTTTATCTCCAATAAACCACTCAGAAAACCAGAAGTGGGACTGTGGTTTAAGTGGTAGAGTGCTAGCCTTGAGCTGAAGAGCTGAGGGACAGCGCCCAGGCCCAGAGTTCAAAACACCCCCCCCGCCACCCTACCCCCAAAAAAGAACTAACAACAAAATCCATTTAAGAGATAGCATTATCAAAGTATAATTTTGCAATTATACATTAAAAAAATAAGTGCAACATTTATTTAACGTAACAATAAACAGTGCTGTAGGAGGATGAGGAGCACAAGGACCACATAGTATGACTTACAGCAGGCTCCTGTTACTATGTAAGTGGCCCTAAGTGCCAATGGAGAGAAATAGGGAGTACATTACTACAATCCTACAGGCACACCTCTTCTATATGGGGAAATCTTTGTCTAGGATAAGGCAAATTTAGAGAACAATATTATATTGGTGTAGTGGGGAAAGAGAATGTGTGTGTTTGGGTACATAATTATTTACTTTTAGGAAACTCAAGGTCCTTCAATTCACGGTTTTCTTTAAAATACCAATCTACTAGAAACTACCTTGGTGTTTTCATGTCTTTGAGGATTTTAAGCACTCCTTCGATTTTTCTTCATAGCTTTGTACAATTTAATATTCAGACTAGGGAAACTGGAAATCTCCTCCAAATCAAACAGCTCCTGAAATCTATCAACAAATTTGTTTTCTTTCTCCAGCCTGAATTTCATGGCCCAAAGGATAATGGTAGTTTCTCTGCACAGATGGTCAAAGGTAACAAGGAGTTCTTCCAGGAAAGGATGAGCATAGACAACGTCAGCAGCCAGAATATAGTCAAAATTATGAGAAGACCGGGGAAAGTTCTCGTGTAAAGCTACACCCCAGGAGAGCTCTTTCACCTGAGGTAGGTGCTTGCATTTCAGTTTGGTATTTCGAGAAATATTATACTGCAGGTTCCCAAGTAATTCAGGCAAGTCTGTGGCGGTCACACGAGCACCTGGGAAACAAAGGTTGGGAGAAAAGTAACCCTCTTGGAACTAAGTTAAACAATTATGTTTCAGATGCACTCTGCACTTCACACAAAAGAAAGGACAGTCAGTACCTTCAGAAAAGCCATTTCTTTCATAATGGATGCTAAGGCAGAAAGAAAGAAAGAAAGAAAGAAAGAAAGAAAGAAAGAAAGAAAGAAAGAAAGAAAGAAAGAAAGAAAGAAAGAAAGAAAGAAAGAAAGAA
>NW_012267281.1:3759781-3789901 GCF_000151885.1 Dipodomys ordii
AAGAAAGAAAGAAAGAAAGAAAGAAAGAAAGAAAGAAAGAAAGAAAGAAAGAAAGAAAGAAAGAAAGAAAGAAAGAAAGAAAGAAGGAAGGAAGGAAGGAAGGAAGGAGAGAGAGAGAGAGAAAGAAAGAGAGAAAGAGGGGGGAGGGAGAGAGGGAGGGGTATAGAGAGGGGTAAGGAGAAAATGGAAAGAAAGGAAGATAGAAAGAAAGAAAAAGAATGAGAAATAAAGAGAAAAGGAGGGAGGGAGGGAGGAAGGGAGGGAGGGAGGAAAGGAGGGAGGGAGACTACTCTCCATGCATACCACTATACTTTCTGTTCTCCTAGGGTTTGGTCTCTTTTTTGTTGTTATTGGTGGTGGTGGTGGTGATATTTTTCTATTTACCTACCATAGGGAGAAAAATAACTGAGAGGGAACTTCTAAATATTTGGTTACCTCATTAGGAAAATCCAAAGTCATTGATAAAAGGTAAACTGTTACTTTCGTATAAGATTTTGAACTTCGGTCATATGGGAACAAATAGGTTCATGGAACACTCGTCATCCTCTGGTTGTACAGGAAGTGCTCATATGAGCCACAGGGGAGGAAAGAATACTTCTCAGTGAGTTACATGATAATATCATGGCATCCATGTTTTTCCCAAGGTGAATGATGTAACTCCATCATAAGTGTGCATTGTCCCATCCAGATATGTTTAAATTCTAGCCACACATGTATAGTGGTCATAAAGCCAGAGGTCACCGCCACAAGACAGAATGCTTAGATGAAGACAGTGCAATGATTTCTGGGTTATAATTAAATAGAAGTGGTCATTTTCAGGCAGAAATTTAGCAGAAACAAATTCATAGAAATTTGGTCCTTAAAGTGAACTTCAAGCAGTAGCACAACCTGGAAATAACCTGTAAATAAAGCTAGATTTTGTGGGAGAAAAACAAAAGAGAGGGTAACAATGCCAAGAAAGAAATGTACTTATTATCTTACCTCTCCATACAGCATCTTTACAAGAAAATAATTATTTTTTTAAACGCTAGATTTGGCCAATTCTGTAGCATCAGACAAGCACAGGCTAGACGAAAGAATACAAAGCCAGAACTAGACGTCTAGACTGATCAGAACAAATTAGAACCCATTCTTCAGCTACATGTCAAATTTTTCTTAATATTTCTTATCATACATTAAAGGGAAAAGCAAATAGCATATCATTGTTAGAAGCCTATAAATGTGAACCATTAAATTCTAATATAGAAAGACCTATCATTTTCAATAATTTTTTTAAAAAACCATGATAAGGAATATACCAAGCTCATACTAAATATAAATTACCCAACTATTAAATTTAAGGTCATTGCATCTAGAAAGGTAAACATCAACACTTTTATATTTCATGTTAGACAAATACACCAAAGGAATCAATTCTTCCTAACTGAATAAATGACTTCCCAAAACATAAATTCTGTTTCAGGATCAAAAAGCTCACACACAAACAACAACAACAACAACACACACACACACACACACACACACACACACACACACACACACACACGGACTTCAAGGGTCTTATTATTATTTTTCCAGTGTTTAGAAAGTTGTAAATTGCTAAATCTTGAATTCCTCTCAAGATTTCAGAGTGGCAGGTGTGTACTTCTGAAGATTAAAGAAATCAAGACAGATTTGCTTAGCACGGATCAGAGAAGGTGGCTAAATTAAGGCAATGGAATAGATAATCACAACAAAAACTGAACTGAAATAGGCTCCAACATTCATAGAGACCATCACACATTTAGTGAAAGTACTAGGGATCATAGAAGAAAAATGGAAATGAACTGAGAAAATAAATCCAGGGACAAACACTTAAGATTAGAAGCAGATGTGTGATTTTCATATAATTTCTCCCTGATTCTAACAAATGATTTTTTAATTAAAAATATAGGACTACAGAGCTGGGAACAGATGACTCACCCTTAGAACTCAGGAGGCTAAGATCTGAGGATCACAGTTCAAAGCCAGCCCAGGCAGGAAAGTTAAACTCTTGTCTCAAAAAAACTACCAAAAAAAAAGAAGTGTAGCTGTGGCTCAAGTGGTAGAGTATTAGCCTTGAGCACAAAAGCTCAGGGACAGAGCCCAGGCCCTGAAGCCAAGCCCAGGACCTACACAAACACACACACACACACACACACACACACACACACACACACACACACACACACACTAGGAGTACAAGATCCAAAAGGAATCTATAGAACACTGAAATAGTCCTCAAATCTAAAGTACATCAGAATTGGCAACTATTGTCTAAGTCCAAAATTTCATACATCTCCTCTATCATTCCAGATGCTGAAATCATCTCCCAATCTGTATATTTCAGATTAGATTTGTGACTTCTTACTGCATGGAAAGAAGCAACACTGTTTACATAGAAAATTCTGGAAAGAAATCAAGGAAGAGATGTTTAACATTGATAAACAGCTTTTTGATAAGCCCATTTATGTAACTAAGAATTTACAAATAAATCTGGGTCACTAAAGTGACGAGTAATATTGGATCATTAAATTCTCTGACCACCTCCACCCCCCCTCAACACTAAAAAATACCTAGTTGGGCGGAGGGGGGGCAGATGGGAAGGGATGGGAAGGGGAAACAAAGGAGGAGGCAACAATGCTTGATAAGAAATGTACTCATTACCTTGCTGATGTAATTGTAAGCCCTCCTCTGTACAGTATTTTCACAATAAAAAAATTTTAAAAACCTACTTACCAAGTAAACTTGCCACAATGGAAACCAATCCTGTGCCAGCTCCAATTTCAATCACATTCTTGTCAACCATATTATATTGCTTTGCATTTTTTTCCAGGAAATAGCATAAAACAAGAGCCTATGAAATGTTAAAAAGGAGGGCTGTTTAGTAGCAAGAAAGAACAGAAAATTAAACACTAATAGATTAAATAGATGCCATGATTATGATACACATGTGTGCACATGTTGAGTAGCAGTATATTTGCGGATGCTTATATACATCATTCCAGAAATGACTACCAGAAATAAATCTTCTCATAGGTTCAGTATTTTTTTTAGCTAGAAAAATTCCTTGGAAGCTGGTCACCAGTGGCTCATGGCTGTAATCCTAGCTTCTCTAGACGCTGAGATGTGAGGATCATGGGTCCAAGCCAGCCCAGGTATGAAAGTCAGTGAGACTCTTATCTCCAATTAACCACCAGAAAATTGGAGGTAGAGCTGTGGCTCAAGTGGTAGAGCACTAGCCTTGAACTGAAGAGCTCAGGGAGAGCACCCAGGCCCAGAGTTCAAGCCACACAATCAATACAAAAAAAAAAAGAAAAGAAAAGAAAAATTCCTTGGGGGTTATTGAGAGGAAAGTCAGAAATAACTAAGAGTATACAGTGCAGTGGCTTAAGTCTAATTACCATTAAAGAAAGCAACCTCTAGAACACTAGTCATTTCCAAGTTGAGTCTGATTGCCCTTTATGGGGCCATTGGTAAAGAAGTAGAGGCTTAACTCATTTAAAAAAAAAACTGAAAGTAATAAGCATTTTTATTTAACCTATAAATGTGATTAACTAAAAGTAATTGGTGAAAACAATGTCAAATTTTTAGTGTTCTTTGAGGTCACAGATTAGAGCTCTAAAAGGTGATGTCCCATTCCAAGTACAATACAAAAATGAACTTTAAAACTGACTGGAAAACATATGGAAAGTAAATTTAGAAGGAATTATACCGAGGGCCAAACAACAGCTCCATAACAATCCGTGGCTTCTTTAATCCGAATCTCATGACCCACAAAATGAAAGCCTTCCCAGGAAATGGTGGTTACCACTGCAGGAATAAAACATCTCGCCATGATCTCTCTGACCACTCGAGTGTCATCACACTCTTCCTCGGCCTCTGCAAAGACAAAGTTAGTGATTGTGTTTGTAGCCCTGTACACAATGAGAAGAATCTGATGGAAATGCAACATTTCTTAGTCTACGTCACTTATGCCTATTTATTGAGGGCAGACGAAATAAAACTTTGAAATATCTCACAAATAAGCCTACTGGGGTGTCGACATCAGATTTTTATTGAAGTTGGTATTATCACTAGCCATCTCAACCATATTAAATGAATAGGGGATGAGAGATGGAAGAAGTGGGGGGGAGGGGTATGGACATTCCTTAGGGTCCAGACAGAACCAAGTAGGCCCCAAATGGCTCCCAGCTGAGCTACATTCCACAGGAAAGGACCTGTCTACAACCCCACACTCCCACTACCACAAATGCTGACCCTCTATGGACATACAGAGAAAACAGAAAGGTGAGTTTTGGAGGGTTTTTTTTTTTTTTCAACAAGATCCATCTTTTCTAATAAATGCTACTACATTTCTTAAATGACTGCAAGCATTCACATTCAGGAAGAACTCCAGGAACTAAATAATATTGGAAATACATTTTTGTGAACTTTAACTTTCATTTCACTATATTCACTTAGTTTGCTGAGACTGCAGGAGTAGGGTGGCAAAGTTTGCTGTGGACATTCTGCAGGGAAAAGCAGTGAACATTAATTGCTTCCTTGACCTTTAACTGAGTGTGTCCTCTCCGGGTCTCCTTGCCTACTGCTTGTAAATGTAGCACTGCTTTGACAAGTCACCTAACATACCGGGGATTAATAGATGTTACAGTACACTATATCCCAGGAGCATCTCCTAAAGTTCCAGTCTTTGATATAAAAAACTTGCCAGTAAATATTTACTGGAACAATCTGACATCTGTGACATGGGACGGTCCCCTAAAGGACAGCTGGCTAGATTGCTGCTGTTGCTGCTAACAAGTGGATGACAACAATGATCTGACTCTGTCTATCTGAATAAAGCTAGCCATTTCTTTTTGATAATGTCTACATATTGGTCTTCATAAGGAAAGGAAAATATAATTGCATACTGTTTTATAAGTGAAATACAATTTTAGCCGGGTGTCGGTGGCTCATACCTGTAAATCGAGCTACTCAGGAGGATCTGGGGATCATGGTTCAAAGCCAGCCCAGTCAGGAAAAAAATTCTGTCAGACTCTGATCTCCAATTAATCACAAAAAGCAGGAAGTGGTGCTGTGGTAGAATAGTTGCCTTGAGCACAAAAAGTTCAGGGACAGCACCTATGCTAAAAGTTCAGGCCCCAGTAAACAATGATAATGATGATATGCTAATGATAATAATAATAAACTTTAAAATATACATGAGGCTGTTGTAAATGAAAACTATATATACTTCTAAGATAAAGATTTTTCAAAGTGATTTTAGGAAACAACCTATCCACTATTAGTTACTATATACTCTATCTACACTCTACATATATATGATAAAAGAACATAACTCTCTCCACTGGATATAGTAATTTAAATCTAATTAGATACCTAGAATGATCTGGTATCATACAGAAAGCATTAACTGGTTGAATAAAGTTAATTGATGTTGTATAATAGTACTCTTGTGTTTAAATAATATATGTATGATACAGGCATTCCATAAGAGAGTCGCCATAATTAATAGCATGAAATCAAAATCTATTAAATGTAGCTGCTTAAAACAACTTGGCTCAGGGATGAGGCAAGAGGGCAGAATAGAAGCATCCTCTCTGACGCCATAACAAGTCAAGGTAACAAGGAAAGAGGAAGGGCATCTGAAGAGAAAAAGGAAGGGCATCAGGCACCACAAAACAAGTGTCAGGACATCCGCACACTGTGGAGGAACAGAAAGGCAATGGAGAGAAGCAGAACCCTCAGATCACACAACCACAGATGGCCCTGGCAAGAGAGCAATAGACCAGCGATTTTAAAAGTAGGGTTAAGTCCACACTTCCTGCAAGCCTGAAACCCAGAGTATGGATTAATATGAGTGTCTGTTCATGGTGGGCTCAATTCAGAGAAGGAAGACACGTTGTCCCTCCCCTTCTCTCAGTAAGCATCAGTGGGACGCCATCTTGAGAGGGGAGTCTATTGTTTGAGATTGAGCTACTCTGGGGACTTGTGGGTCACAGTCTTGGGATGCCTGTGTTTTCAATGTCCGTGCTAGACCGTCCTGGGTGTGGGTGAGTTCTCAGGTAGACCTGTGAGCCATTAAAGCTGTAGGGGGCTGGGACAGTTAAGGATATTCTGATTAGTGGTATCACATTCCCTGGCAAGGAGCAAGTCTCAAGAGCCTGAGGATGGCAGCAGAAACAAAGCACAGAATCCGTGGCTGGCAGATTGCTCAGCTTCTAGGGGCCACCTCCCAGTTATTTGTGTTTGCTGCTAGGCAGACCTGAGAGTAGAGCTTGAGCCCAGTAGAGCCCTACAAATCACATGACTTCCTCCCAAACTTCTACAGAGTAGGGAACTGTTGTCATTATTTAACTAAATCAAAAGACATATTGAACAGCACAGGCTAGCAATATAATACCATCCATGTCAAGGCTGATGACAAAAATCTCATCATGGGAATATAACAGAAAGAGCGGTAATATTACATCTCATTATTGTAGTAGAGTGGAGGGATCTATGTTCCAGACACAATTTATAAAGAACATGTTCCCCACAGTGCATGACTATCTGTTTATTGATATGGAATTGAATGTTGAAATGATTAATGCACTAACAGATAGCACTTGGCCTTTTTTTTTTTTTGGTCTGTTGCAGGGTTTGAACTCAGGGCCTGGGAGCTGTTCCTCAGCTTCTTTGTGTTCAAGGTTTGCACTATACCACTTATGACACTGCGCTACTTCCGGTTTTTTGAATGGTTAATTAGAGATAAGAGTCTCATTGGGACTTTTCTACCCTGGTTGGCTTCAAACCATGATCCTCAGATCTCAGCCTCCTGAGTAACTAGGATTATAAGCGTCAGCCACCAGCACCCAGTTAGTACTGGGCTTTAAGATCTACAGAGGAATTGCTTCCAAAATCAAGAAGCATTATCACACATATTATCTAATATATATTTCTGAAGAATTTTTCTGCATCTGTTCTCTCCTTTTCTTGTGGCATTCAGGCCACAAGACAGACAAATAAAACTGAACAAAATGTCCCTGGCTCCCTGAAGAAAAAGCAGAAAACTCCTGGTGTCTATACCTTTAAACAAAAGCTGCCTACATTTTAGAATACTGTTTTATCCAGTTAATATTGTAAGGTAAATCCTGAAAGATCATAATGAAACCATCACTGAGACAAAGAATTACAATGATGTTACTATCTTGGACTTATATATATGTATTCTGATGCATTTTCATATAAGAAAAAGTCTTACAATCATTGCTATTAATCTTTGTGAATACGGGGTTAAAAATCCACCAGGTACTCTGCAAAAAGAGAATGAAGTAAAAATTAGCAATATTCTCTCACAATGATAATTTTCTTGAGGAGAATTCAACAGTGAGTTGACTATAGGGATGGATGGCAGCAAGCCTTCACAAATAGAAGTTCTGTCTGTATTTTTCTCTTTTATCACTTTAAGGTCAGAAAGAACAATAGTAAATGAAAGGGTCAAAGCACAGAAATACACCCCCCCAAAAAAAAGAAGGAAGAGAACATTAATTCTTTAATAGCTATGACAGCTGAATTCAAGCTTCCATTTGAGCACTGTCAAGAAAACTTGTCAAAGTTAAGAATCACTCTACTAAGTGAAAGAGTCTGTCATTCAACTGGATCTTTTCTTCAAAGTCAAATGTCATGTGCTTTTCAGAAATATGTACAGATTTTTTTTAAAAAACCAAAAAAACAGATGTTAAAGACATTTTTGGACTAGTAAATGGTCACAGGCTAACACTTGTGAACAACCCAGCAATGTCAAGATCTCAAACTTTGTGTTGAAATGAATTCCTGAGAAGATTTCAGAAATGTACAGAGTCTATAACTAATCAAGTAGACCAAACAATCTTATAGTTTATGTTTTTCCAATGAAAGAAAATTAATCTTTTCCTGAGACTGCTCAGAATGTTGGTAGAAAATAAAAAGGAATCTAAATTAATTGTACTCAAAGTTTAGTACTTGGATCTAACAGTACAAATGTCAATGAATTTTGGTGAGTGTTGCACAAGCAGCATGGATTCCCTAACTCATGAGAAGTATCCTAAAGGAAATACTTGCACTAGGGGGCAGGAAGAAGCCAAGGTGCATCTGGTTTCACTGTAGAACATCACTCTGAGGATGCTGGTAGAATCAGACATATATTGAATAATGATTTTTCTTCTGTAAGGTGAAGAAGAGCTGATAGAGATTGTTGGGGCAGGGACAGACATGATTAGATGTGATACATAAGTTTTGTTGTTGCTGTTTTGGTTTGGGGGGGATTGTTTTGCTTTGTTTTTTGTCAGTTGTGTTTGAACTCTGGGTCTGGGCACTATCCCTGCACTTTTGAACTCAAGGCTAGCCCTCTACCACTTGAGCCATAGCTCCACTTCTGTTTTCTGGTGGTTAATTGGAGATAAGAGTCTCACAGACTTTCCTGCCCTGGCTGGCTTTGAACCGTGATCCTCAGATCTCAGCCTCCTGAGTAGCTAGGATGACAGGCGTGAGCCACCAGTGCCCATCTTAGATGTGATACTTAAGAAGTACATTTGGCATCAGGAGCCAAAGGACTAAGATTCAGAAGCTAGTTCAAAAGATGCTACACAAATCTAGAGAAAGGGCAACAATAAAGGCAGTAGCCCAGAACAGAGGAGCCATGGATGCAGTTGTGTGCTTTGGGAGCAGGGGCAGGCCTCCCCTTGGGACAGTAAATGGCATTCAAATTCAAGCCTGAGTTCTGAAGATACGTGAGGCAGATTGGCAGTTATTTTTAATATAAAACATGAAAACTCAGTATACACTTACTCAGGTCAGTTATTAATTTTTTAATATGTTGATGAATGATGCTCACATTATGTGCTATTAATATATTGCTTTGGATATAGTCTGATAAGTTGCTTAACCTGAGTTAGAATTACTTAAACATCCTTATTATAATGTTAAGGCAATATTATTCATGAAAGTCAGAGTTCCTATTTACCCAACTCTGTAAAGACTGATAGGAACACTTTTGAGAGACATCCATGAGAGCATTGCATTAGGTCCTACAGGGAGCCAACTGAGTGTGACCAGAAATACCACAGCATCACCAATGAGCAGTAATAGACATTAATTATATCTAATGCATTCATTCACTCATTTATTGAGCACCCGGGCACTGTGACGATGAAGACAGAGCAATGCAGAATCGATCATTTGAAAATAGAAAGTCCTACATCTCAGAGAGTTCAGCAAAGAATTACCTGAGCCTTTGTGATTATGAGCTTGCCAGCCAAATAAGGTAAGGAAGACATGTCAAATATAGGAATGATATGCACAAGAGCCTGCTGGAAGACTCTTGAGAATTATAATAGAGAATAAGTGGGGGTAGCCGCACTACATAAAATACTTCAAGCCATAGTAAGTCTCGATGAAACAATGAGGCACTGAAAATTCAAACAAAAGACAAGTGTGGTAAGATCTGAGTTTGAAGAAAAAAAAAACATGCAAACTGCAGTCTGGGAAAGATCTAGAAAGTATAAAGAACATTTGGAGAAGACAGACAATTAAAGGCAATACAGCACACAAGAGAAGAAACACTGAAGACCAAGAGTCAAAGAAACTGGTGCTGAAAATAGAATGAGGAGTATGGAAATCTGTTAGGGAAGTAAAACAGGATGTAATGAGTAGAGATGTAAAGGAAAAGGAGGCAATGGAAATGAGTCTGGGTTTCTGAATAGCCAGGGATATGCTAGATGGAGGGGCAAATTTGAGGAGGAGAGCATTCGTGATTGTTGCTTATCTGTGGCTTGACACGTGGGCCATGAGCTGTACTGCTGATTGCAATCTTTCTGCAAGAACAGCTGTGCAACAGTACCTTCAGTTCCAGGACTGCCAACGAAAGCCACCACACCACACCCTGGCCACTCCCCTGTGGTCAGCTGGTGCTCAGGCACTTCCAATTAGCCTGAGCCTTGACTGTACCCATGTTGCAGCTGGAGGCCCCTTTTGGCCCACCTATCCATCTCCCTCACCTCCCCCCTGTGGAAGACCTATGCTGTGATCGCAACGTCCACACAGACATTCACACAAAATCAATTCTTTCCATGTCCAATGCCATTCTGGCATTATTTCTAGAAGGACCTAAACTGACACAAGGTGGCACGTGCCATGTCAGTCAGCCAGAGCCACAGACTGGAGCTGTTGTGCACAGGAATACTGAACTGTGTGTTGGGGGGGGGGGGAGGAGCAGAGGCAGGGGGGAGTCTGCACCTTGGAGTTATAATTCTACAACACTTTGCTACTTGTGCTAATAGCTGGAGAGGTGCTCTTGGCAATGGGCAAGAAACACCACTTCTTTAGAATATGTGGATGAGGATTTAGACAACTTAGATTATCATGTAGCACTAGAAATATAGAGGAATTCTTAGCACTCACCCTAGTCCTAATTTGAATCTGTATATAAATGGCATCTTGTAATTCTCAGATCTTCACGACAGTGTTGAAATATGAGAACTGAGCTCTGAGTTCACTCCATCCTTTCCAAGTGCAAGATACTAAGTATAAAAGAGTTAAGACAGATCATATCAACATCCTTCAGTACTAGAGAGGACTGAGTGTTCCTCCACTTGCCGGAACACTTGCCAAGAAAAAGCCACCTGCAATGACACACACTTAATCCCTTTCGTACCAAGGTTTATTTGCCTAATAGATGGTGATGGAGTATGTTTGTTTATGTTGCAAAATATTTCAATCCTAGTTTTGTCTCAATCTTACCTTGAACTTTAAATTCCTTTGTCATTTGTCAAATTGTCAACCACAGTTGAAATCAAGAATTGTTACTAATGGTAATGATAATGACATAATTTTATTCAAACACCACCTAGAACC
This sequence comes from Dipodomys ordii, assembly GCF_000151885.1. Classification (NCBI taxonomy): domain Eukaryota; kingdom Metazoa; phylum Chordata; class Mammalia; order Rodentia; family Heteromyidae; genus Dipodomys; species Dipodomys ordii. Next base: position 3,770,675 of record NW_012267281.1, read on the forward strand.
TTGTCTTCATTCAAATGATCTAAATGGCTGGATTCTCTATATGATTACAACTTAAATGTTTATGTTTGCAAGAATCACAACAGTAGAACTGTTGCTATTGAAGCCAACTCCGGGCATGCGCCCAACTCTATCTGCCAGAAGCAATGGTTACCTAGGTAGAAGCTACCTGGTAATGCCAAAATAGAAAAAAAAAAATAGGACTATAATTCTTAGAAAACATCTACAGTGTGCCCAGCTCAGAAGGAAGAGAAAGACAAACCAAGATAATTTTAATTTTATTAAAACTGCTCTACTAACACATAGCAATTCTCCTAATCTGTCTCAGAAATATGAACACTTGTATCTCAGTTAAGAAATTTCATATCTTATTTCAGACAAAGTCATATTTCATGTGTAAGATGGGTTGATCAAAAATACTAATGCTGAGCCGGGTGCCGGTGTCTCAAGCCTGTAATCTTAGCTACTCAGGAGGCTGAGATCTAAGAATCGAAGTTTAAAGCCAGCTGGTCAGGAAAGTCTGTGAGATTCTTATCTCCAATAAACCAGCAGAAAACCGGAAGTGGTGCAGTGGCTCAAGTGGTAAAGAGCTAACCTTGAGCTGAAGAGCTGAGGAACAGCACCCAGGCCCAGAGTTCAAGCCCCACAACCAAGAACAAAAACAACAAAAAATACTAATGCTGGCAGTAGAATTCAAATAAATGCTTTTTATATCTAGAGGTCTAATTACGTTATATATTTCCCTCTAATTAGTAGTCAGAGGAGATGAAATGTAAGCATGTTAGAGATCTTTTTATAGACCAAATTCATCATTCATCCAATAATTAGTAAAATGTTTAGCTTTTACATATAACTCTTACAAGTTTCTTATCTGAAATAACTTAAAAATCACAATAATATGCTTAGTGTACAGCATTTTTTAAAAGCTATTCGATTTTAACAAATCAAAGAAAAACTCTTAGTACACCTATATATTTAATTTATTGTCTGCCAAAATTTCTCTAACAGAAGTGTACAGTAGAATATTTTAGTAGATTGGAGCTGTTTTCATGTGTGGAAACACAAGGCATACTATGCAATTCATAAAAATCCTATCTCCTCTCAAGACTTCAAAGGAGGGCTGGGAAGGTGGCTCAGTGGTAGAGTGCTTGCCTTGCATGCCTAAGGCCCTGGGTTCAATTCCTCAGCACCACATAAGCAAAAAGAGAAAAGCCGGAAGTGCTGTTATGACTCAAGTGGTAGAGCGCTAGACTTGAGCTGAAGAGCTGAGGGACAGCGCCCAGGCCCAGAGTTCAGGCCCCACAACCGGACCCAAAAAAAAAAAAAAAAGACTTCAAAGGACACTGCTAGTCTATTGTTTGCCTTCCTAGATTATAAGAAGAAACAGTTATTTACCTCCTTGAACTTCTGGGTCCATCAGTGATGACTTCACAGATGTCTCGATGTAGGTGACTTCATTATCATCTCTCAAATGCTACACAAATAATTCATTAAAATATCAAATGGTAATGTTTATTCAATAATACATATGATGTATTTTTATTTTTTATTATTGACTTAATTTATTTTACTTCTTCCTAACACCATTCATTATGAATGCCCAACAGCACAATTTTGTAGAGATCATAAAGAATTCTTCAAGCTGTATTTACTTAGAATGTATACTTATAACTATACAAGAGAATCCAACTCCAAACATAGCTGAGAAAAATATATTAACAGCATCATGTTAGCAAAGTCTGATTTTTAAAAGATCATACAAACACAACCTAGTGCAAATCAAAATTAGAGCAAAGATTTCAGTCAGAAACCCTAAAAGCTACTGGAGAAAGAGAAACCCTCATCAGCAGAACCTCAGTGGTCATAAAGACAGGCATCATCTTCCTGTGGCCAGTTAGACAGCAAGTTTACAATCTAATCACGAGGAGTGAAGGTTTGCCCTGGGTAGGGAAAACACTGGTGCTAATGTACCATAAAGCAGCCCAGCAATGGATACCAAGTCCTGATCAACGCATCATTAACACATCTATACCCTCAAACAGCCCAACCCCATGGCTTTGGAATAGTTTCTACCTTAAGGAGTCCACACCATTCTAGCAAACACTGGAAACTGAACAAATTAAAAAGCTTTATGACTCTCCAAAACATCAGGGAAGAGAATTAGCTTAAGTGAGCTCTAACTCAACCTTTAAAAAAAAAACAACTTGATGTGTTTACGGCTCAATGTGCTGTCATAAAAAAAAAAAAAACTACTAATTAAATCTCAAGCTCCTTGCTTCCACAGATCCTGAAACACTTCACGGTCACCACCTTTTTCCTTATATCATTCCTTGGTAAGGTCAAAGCCAAATTATTTCCCTGACAGTTTACAGACAAGGTCACACCGTTTAAGCAACAGCAAGACACACATCTTGTTTGCAATTTAATATGTTCCATTAAAGAAGGTAGTTTTTATACCTGTTTGCCTGAAGGTGGGCGTCTATTCCACATTAAGCCTGGATGTACCTAAATGAGTCAGCTGAGGTTAGGGAAGGCTAAACAACAGCATCCACAGCTCTTGTTTTGTTGCTGAGACCCGTGGTAGTGCCTGAAAGTCTCAGGCCAGCAAGTGCTTTATTACTGTACAAGCTGGCAGCAAGGTTGGGCTTGGGGATTAGGCTCCTGACAGCTGCAGCTTCAGGCTGGAATGCAGGGATGGGCTGCTCCCTGGCTTGTCTAGCTACAGGGAAAGAGCTGGAGGTGGATGGATGCCAGCCACTCCCTCGAGGTAGTGAAGCCTGTTGGGAGGAAGCAAACTAATTCTTCAACCTCCTAGCCAAGGGTTATTCTAAGACTCCGTGGCTATAATGTCATAAGAAATGGAGACCACCACTTTTTATGTCCCCTATCTGGGTGTGAATACTACGTGTGGAACCTGACAACTATACCAGCACGTGTGCAGCCCTGCTCTGCACGGAGGAATGAAGTAACTAGGAATCCTTGCTCTCTCCACTGAATAGACAAGCTGGGGCTGCTGTTCCTCGGATTCCTGCAGGTGGCCATGTAGACCTGTGTCTCATGGCCTGGGAAACACCCTCACCAGCCACTGAAAACATCTACCAGAGGTCACAAAACCCCACAATATGCACCCTGACGATGAGTACAACTTCTAAGAAACACTTCTGTGGTGAGTGCACGAGGCTCACTCAGGAGGCTGAGATCTGAAGATCATGGTTGCAAAGTGTGAGACCTTTCAAAAAGCAGAAAGTGGAGCTGTGGCCCAAATGGTCATGTTCTAAGCCTTGAGGGGAAAAAAAAATCTCAGGAACAGCACCCAGGCCACGAGTTCAAGCTCCAGGACCCACATCAAAAACACAAATTTACATACCATGATGTTCACAAAACTGAAGTGAGGTTACTAACGCACTGGATAGGACTAAAGATCAGGAAATCTAGTGTTAGTTGATCTTGTCAATAATCATTTAGATTTTAGGCCATTTACTTTGTCCCTTGACTTTATTTTAACAGGAATAATATAAAAGACACATGATATATTGGGGGGGGGGGAGGAATAGGTAGGAAACATTTCAGAAAAGCCAAATTCTAAATAATGTGAACTACAATATATAGGCATTAATCTGGGGCCAGATACTCTGTGTTTTACTTTTGTTGTTGTTGGTCCTCGGTCCTGAACTCTGGGCCTGGGCACTTCCCTCAGCTCTTCAGCTCAAGGCCAGCACTCTACCACTTGAGCCACAGTGCCACTTCCAGCTTTGTCTGCTTATGTGGTGCTGAGGAATGGAAGCCAGGGCCTTGTGTATGCAAGGCAAGCACTCTACCACTGAGACACCTTCCTATTACTTTTTTAAAAGAAAAAAATAATTACTTGACAAATAAAAGTCACCTATCTTTTGCAAGGAGCTATTTAAATACCTCATAAACCCCAATGCTGTCATGAACATGAGGACAATACACATTCCAATTACTCTGAACTGTTTAGACTAATACCTGCAGCTAGCCTCTGCTTCTGTTAGAACTTGAAACACACATATTCACACACACACACACACACACACACACACACACTCCTGTTAGACAGCTGTGAGAAAGCTGTCAGACGGCCAAGAATTGCACAGACAGTTGTCTGCTGAAGGGAGAGCCTTCCGGGAGCCAGGGACGCTGACATACAAGTATCACCAGTGCAGCTCCACCAACCTTGCATAAGTAGGGTTTGGGGGCTGGCCAGGCAGGCGGGCGTCGAGAAGTCAGAAGGAGCTCACAAGGCAGCAAAAGGCAGGTTAAAGCTTGAAAGAGACACACACTTCAGGCTTTTGATTGGTACTGATGATGAGTAACCCAAGTAGCACCCCTCTGCCAGCTCTTGTATAGCTCTCTGAGCCCAGATCCATCTGTATAGGAAGCCAGCCTCTGACTAGTGGTAGCTTAAAAGCTGATCTAGGGTTCAGGGGTCCCCGCACAGCCACTGCTCACAGGTGGTGTGACCCCCCCCCATTCAGCTTGTCTGACGACTGGTTAACCCCATGGCAAATATAGTCTCCAAATACGCCCCGGGAGCCAGGTTCTCTTGGAAGAAGAGCCCCGAGGGGCCATGGCCAGGGTAGGTAGTACTTCCGGTTGCTGGAAGTGCCACCTGCAGAATAACCGAGGGCCTTTCCTCTCGGGAGTCAGAGGAAAGCCGTCAGGAGTCCGTGCTGATCCATCCGCTCGCTCGCGCCTCTCCTTTCTCGGGTGTGGCCGGGGACGGAGGACAGGAGCCTGGGAAGGAGGCCTGGGAGCCAGGGACACACGGGACGGGACGGGGAGGCCATCTGTGGTCTGCACACTCGTTTATTCAGTCTTCAGTTCATTAGGAATGCCTGGCTTGCCGGCTAGGCTCTCCTCTTCCCTCCCCTTCTCCGGGTTCGCGGCTTCCCTGCCTTCCTCCCGAACACCGGGGTGGCAGTCACCAGGCCGGCCTGCGGCCTCGGATCCTCGTCGCCGCTGGAGCTGCCCGAGCTGCTGGCGCTCCGGGCGCGGGCGCTGGGGCCCGGGTCCCTCGGCAGGGCCGCCCTGGCCGCTCTGCCCGGCGGGGTGCTGGCCACGGGCGCCCCCGGAGCTTCCCCCAGAAACCCACCGGGCCCGTCCCCCGGCCGCCTCCCTCTCTTGGGGCGCGCGGGCCCTGCCGGGGTCTGGCCTGGGCCTCTCTTGCGGGCCGGCCCCGGGGCCTCGCTGGGTCCAGGCTCCCACTCTGGCTCCCACTCCAGCTCCGGCTCCAGCTCCAGCGCGGCGGCCGCGGCCTCCGCCTCCCCAGCCGCCTCCTCCCGCTCCTTCCTCAGCATGCAGGTCACCGCTCGGTGGAGCCGCCGGCTTCTGACCAGGGTGGCGTCTTGTTTTTCCTGTTGCGCTAATCTAAAGAAAGAGTCGATCCGGAGCTGCGTCTGAAAGTGAAACGGGCATCCTTCAGAACCCTCACGTCTGGGAACACCAACTCATGATCTCCCCCAAACCAGTTCCCGCCCAGTCAGTTCCCAACAACACCTACAGCAGTACCTGCGCACTGAACTCTAACCAGTTCTTAAGAATGGCTTAAGAAAGGATATCGTAGTCCAATCTTAATAGTGACATTTTAAAAAAGAACAAAAAACCTATTTTCTCCTTTTTTTCTTCTTTCCTTTTTTTCGTGTGTGTGTGTGTGTGCGTGCGTGTGTGTGTGTGTGTGTTAGTACCAGAGCTTGAATTCAGGGCCTTCTCTCATTTTTTTTGCCCAAAGCTAGTGTTCTACCACCATTTGAATCATACCTTCCACCACCATTTGAACCATACCTTCCACTCCCAGCTTTCTGCTGGCTAATTGGACAAGGGTCTCATGGACTTTTCCGTCTGGACTAGCTTCAAACTGAGATCCTCAGAACTTAGCCTCCTGATTAGAGGGATTACAGGCATGAGCCACCAGTGTCCACCTCACTTTCTCTTCTTCTGCTTCCCCTTGTTCTTTATCAAGGGATACACTCACCTCTGAGCCCCACACTACCCTTTGTTCTTTATCTAAAATCTCATTTAAAGACGTGTGCTAAATGCCCTAAAATGAAAGCGCTTACTGGCCCTTCGCAAATGCTTTCCTCCCCCTGGCCCTGGGGAGAGAGCCACCCTCATCACCTGTTGTGCATTCAGCTGCTTTAATACCGGAAACAGGGATTCGTCTGTTTTCGTCCTGTTCCAGCCAAAATACCGCTGACAAAACATGCGGGCAGTTAAGTCTTATAAAGTTTTTAAAGAGATGTAAATAAGTGATACATAAAAAAGCCCAAAGAATCACTTTTGATTACATTCCCCTTATCCCCAAAGATTTTTATATCTGTAAAGATTAAAATAACAGCTATAACAACACAAATTACTCACATATGATTATATTGTCATATGCTCTTAGCCTCCTAAAACAGAAGATTCTGTTCAAGAATACCAAGGAAACCTGACTGTGATAAAGGTTATTCCTATGGCATATTTCAGATATCCTATGTATTAAAGAGAAGTGTAACTTTTTAAACATCTACTCAAATGATAATTTAAAGGCAAAGAATGGAAAACCAGTAAGTTATCATAAGAACAAAACATCTCTTCTGTTCTTTCAGAATAAGTAACACTAATGTAAATGGGTCTATCTAAGAATGTGACACTACTCATTTCAAATGGAGATCCTCTTTAACACTAAGGAGCATGAAAAAGGAACTACAAAGAGATCTCAGAAAAACAGGACACTGGTGAAAAATTCATCTAAGTTCTACTCTATGAGCATTAAACCAAACACAGACAGGGCTCCAGAAACAAAGGATATTCTCGGATTCTCTCAAGGTCGGGTTTCCCCCACAGGAACGCAGCCTTGGAGTCGTCCACCACAGGCCTCAGGTAAGCTTCGGCGACTGCTGGGTTAGGAAAGCCAGGTGTGAGCTGCAACTTTCGTAACTTTTTTTTCACTTTGGTGTCATGAGGATTGGGTCTTATCTTCTTATTTTTTTGAGCCTCATGCCACCATTCTCTAGGAAGTAAAGGAAACAGTTACTTACAAAACACTGAGACATCACATGCACTGGAGATGACGAGGTACAAACAAAATGTTGAGAAATGTACATTTAAGTCCTAACTCCAACCCAAATTCTGTGATGGACAGACACTGATATTGCTAGTACTATCAGCCAGAGGTGACAGATGGAAAGCATTCACTGATGCCAGCTCTGTGCTTGGCCCTGTGTTGAACACTTTACATGTCCAATAATCACACAGGCAGAGTCCCACCATAAAGAAATACCTTGCTCAAGATTTCCTGGCTGAATTGATACAGGTAGTCAATAATCTTCTCCAGAGCCTGATTCATAACTACAGTACCACAATGTCACAAGTTCCCTGGGTTTCTTTCTCAGCAGCAAATGGAGGTGACATAGCTACACTACTCTCCTATAATCAAATACAATGAGGGATCTAAGAATATGTAGTAAAATGTAAAAATGTTTTAATGAAAAATATAACTCAACGTAGAGTATGATGCCAACTGTATAGAGGAGAGTATATGAATGAAAAATGAGAAAAAGAAGACATATTTTAAATAATAAAAATAGTAAAATCTATTATTTCCTATGTGCTAGGAAACATTCTAAGCAAGATTACCAGCTGCTCTTTTTTTATATTTTATCTTTTTTTTTTTTTAGCCAATCTAACACTAATCAAATATGGCAAGCTAAAGAAAGCTATGCCTTTGTGGTCATTCCTCCCATCAAGAAGTGGGGTCAGTAAAACTAATTGTGTTAACTGAGGTAAGCCACACTCAGAGAGAGAAATGGCTCATGCTTTCTCTCATTTGTGGAAACTAGACCTAAACTATCACTGGACATGATAACCAGGCATGCACCCACAGTCAAGCTAAGGGAAGATACCAATCCGGGAAGAACCCAGAGGGTAACTCTCCTGAGCATGTAAAATACTGTCTATCAAAATGAACTCCAGGAATGGAAACGCGTTATTTATGTTGTTGGTGATGGTGGTGATGTTTGTGTTTGTGTATGTGTTTTCCTTTTCTGATTCTTTGGGGGGGGGAGCCGGCTCAAAGGGAAGAGGGGCTCAAAAAGGGAAGGAGAAAGGGTGAACAAATATAATTATGGTATGGTATTCAGTATATGTTACATGGAAAACAAACTGTGTAACTTGTAAGCAGGAATGGGAGAGGAAAACTGGGAGAATACAAAGGAAGGGGTAACACTGTACAAAAAGAAATGCGCTCATTAAGCCGGGTGCCAGGGGCTCACGCCTGCAATCCTAGCTACTCAAGAGGCTGAGACCTGAAGATCGTGGTTCAAAGCCAGCTCAGGCAGGAAAGTTCATGAGACTCTTATCTCTTAATAAGCCACCAGAAAACTGGAAGTGGTGCTGTGTCAAGTGGTAGAGGCTTGTCTTGAGCTAACTAGCTCAGATACAGTGCCCAGGCACAGAGTTCAAGACCCTCGGTTGACAGGAAAAAAAAAAAGAAAAAAAGAAATGTGCTTGTTACCTGACTTATGAAATGGTGACCCTTCTGTACAATGGCTTAATTATATATAATAAAAAAAGGAGTGTGGTCAGGCAGGTTCAGTACCGACCAGAGTCCTGGAGACCTCCACATCCTGCCTGTGGGAGCACTTGCTCCTGAAAGCCTTTCCCATGCTCTGTGAAAGGCTGAGCCCATCAGCAGGTTTGGCAGGACCAGGTGGCCCCGGCACACTGCCGTCCTGTCTAGTCTCCCACCTGGCCCAGGGCCCTGTTCTGCAGCCCATGCATCAGCCACATGAAGCAGAGCCCTAGACCTGGCTGAACCTCTGATAGACTTGTGAGCAACATCAATGACTGCTGCTACTTGGAAACACTGAGTCTAAGGTAGTTTGTAAGGAACATAGCAACAACAACAATGACGAAAAGGCACACCACTAGGAAAATGAAAGCTGAAAGTGTGAGGATAATCCTCACCAGTCCATCCATGATGCAACCTAAGCAGCCTCTGCATCTGGGCTGGCTGTTTCATGTGCATCTAGAAGAGCTAATTCACAGTGGTTGTCTCAGCCTGGGCTTCCTCACTGATGAGGGAGTGCCATCTAGTGTTGAAAAGACTGATTGCAAACGAGAATCATCTTTTCTTGTTGCTTTTACAACTGTTTCCAAGAGAGTGAACCGGGGTTACACCTTTAATTCTCTCCCACTTTACTTGTGATTTTCACCTTGAAATAGTAATCATGACTGCCAGTCTGGAGAGCTGGTACAACACAATTGTGGACTGATCTAAAAGACTATTTCTCCTGAAAGTAAGGGGACCAGGAGCTCAACATGCAGGTGAAACACAGTCTGCAGGTACTTATGAACATATAAATAAAGAAACAGAGGGGAGACTCACGAGAACTTTAGGAGTGGGTCCAGGCCACGCCCTGGGAATTCATTGAGAATCTCCATGGCTGTCACACAGCCCACAGTGGGAATTCCTTCAGTGTAATCACTGCCAAGCAAATAGGCCAAATTTATTAGCTTGTTCCGGTCCAACCCTACAAGAATGACAATGATTAATTTTAGAAAGATACATTATTTAACATTTAGAAATGATCCATTACATAAAAGTAGCTTTTTTTTAATAGCACTGACAAGTTTTTAAGTTTTAATTAATTTTATTCACTTTCTACACTGACCTCCAAACTCACTTTTCTGGCCTGGCTCTCTGTGATCCACAGTCACAACTATCAATGCACCAAGTCCACATCCAAGACACAAAGTCTGACTTTCTCCTCCGGATCCCTAACTTACTGATGGCAAGTCCACTTAGGGTGCCCAGGATGTGACAGAGGCCTGGACTCCTCTCCTCACGTCCCATACCCAGTCTGTCCACACTCCTGTCTGTAAAACACCAGACTTCTCTCCATTCTGGTCTTTCCCTACTGTACGATGTCATCCCTGCTGTCTACCCTATTCCGTTCACTCTGGCATCCTTGCTTCCCTCGGACTATCTGAGCATGTTTCTGACTCAGAAATGCATTTGTTAGTTCCTCTGAGCTGCTCCTTGCTACAATATCAACTTACAGCATCAGGCCCCCCAAAGACCACCTGCAAACAAAATCTTTTCCAACAACTCTCAGAGACAGCACCGTGCACTGCTGTTACAGTTCATCTCTTTCCTGTTCTGTTTTCACCGTGGCACTCACTACCAATTGTCAAATTACTACACACACACACACACACACACACGCACACACACGCACACACACACACATACAAACAGTATATAGGTCTCATCTGTTTCTCCTACTAGACCATTTCATTCTCTGCCGCCTTCCTGCTATCTGGAACAAGTCTTGATAAGTGTCTCTCACTGTGTATTGGGTGGTTTATTAGAGAACTCAGGAGCAGGTCCAGTTCCCCAGCCCTCCTCCTTCCAATTTCTGGTTCATTCTGGAGATCTTAGGAAAACAGTCAACTAATGAATCAGAAGAGTAAGCTGCAGGAAAAGAACTAACATACTAAAATATTAACTTCTTTAGTCTAACATCAAAAGTTCTATTCCTCTACACAAGCAAGAGATAATGTTCATGAAAATTCACATGAACTACTATTCCTATTAATGTATCAAATTAGCTCTTTGGAAAGACAAACGTTCACAGAGCAAATTTCAGAGCCCTAACCACACCTTGAAGTCTTACCTAATTGGTTGTGGAAGTCCACATACTGGTAGTATTCTACAAACTTGTTTTTATTGAAGAAGTTCCTGTAGACATGCCGGGCTCCAAACAGCCAGATGTCACTGTCATCGGTGATGGTCCCAGCGGTCTGATCTGTGAGGTCCAGAATGGCGCACTGGGCCTCGGCCTCCATGGGAGCCTGGATGTAGGGGACTCCGAACAGACGCAGAAGTTCCTGTGGGAAAGATGGCAACAAGACACACTTCAGACTTGGGCCACATGGGGAGCAGGCTCAAAGACCAGTCAGTGGTCTCCAAGGGGGATTGGGGATCAGGCCTGTAGAGGCCAGAGCTGCCCATACCTACCTGGCTTTCCAGAAACATCTGTCCTGTTACAGTGGCAGCGATCCGTTCTTGCTGCTGCTTTTGAGCATTCAGTGAATTCTGTTCTGTTAAAAGGTTGCTTTCCAGGGTTTCCAATTCGTCCTACAAAATAATTTTTCATTTGTAGATAATTATATTAACAATCCAAATAACATTCATTTGTTACAAAAGCTCACAATTAGCCTAGCTGAAATTACCAATAAGCCTTTTCTCTTTAGGAAGTATTCCATCCAGGTTTTTGAGGAAGACTCTTAATACCTTAACAAGCTCCCTCACTACATCACATGGAAGGCGGGCCTGGTAGCCTACATTAAAAAGGAGTCATTAGCCATAAGAAGATGCACTATAAACAGTAAATATTCTAAAGTCTTCCTTGCCAGTGTTAAAACACGATGGTACATTATTACCAAATTAATATCTTGCCATTCATTAGACCCGTCATCTGCATCGTTGTCAGCTTCACTGTGAGCCTGGACGTCCTGGTTCTCACTTTCAGAGTCGTCCTGCTCGCTGCCAACAGTGACTTCTTTCTCCTCAGTTCCTCTCCCTTCCTCTTCCCATTCAGAAGGAGGGCTAGAAGCTTCAGGCAATTCAGTTTGAAGTTCACCATCACTAATGACACTCTGTACTTCAATGAAACTTCCTGTACCGAAATAACAAGGTCACTTTATCTACAACAAACATTACTGTCATCTCAAAATCACCAAGAGCTTTCTGAAGCATCATGGAAAATGTGGCACCCAATTAGATTTGAATAGAACAGAAAACATACAATATATTACTATTAAACACATTTAATCACAATGCCTATAACTTCAAAACAAGCCTTTTCTAGTAGATAAACTGTCTTTAAAAGAACCAAATGCTCAGACTTGCATAGAGGATTCTTTATACAAACAGGCTCTAAGTTAACTTTAATATGTTTTAAAATTCCAAAAGGACCAGGTGCCAATGGCTTATGCCTGTAATCCTAGCTACTCAGAAAGCTGAGATCTGAGGATCGTGGTTTGAAGCAGCCCTTACAGGAAAGTCTGTGAGACTTTTCTCTCAAATAGATGACTCAGAAAAAGCCAGAAGTGGTGCTGTGGCTCAAGTGGTAGAGCACTAGCCTTGAGCAAAAAGAAGCTCAGGGATAGTGTCCAGGTTGAGTTCAAGCCTTAGAACTGCACAAAAATAAAAATATAAATAAACACATCTAATTAATAAAGTTCCAAAAGATTGGTTATTAAAGTATATAAACAATCATGAAGGCTGTGAAAACATGTTTTTAGACTAATTCACTATGAATACAGTAAAAAATAAAGTTGAGAGACGCCCAGCAATTACTCAGGAGAAATAGCTTTTCCTCTCCCTTTTCCTCTTCCTTAAAATAAAAAATAAAAAAACCTAGGTTCCCTTCATTCCTTTCAGAGTCCTGTGCAGGTGGATCTGAGGAGACAGTGGGGACAGAGGAGAGCCAGTGTGGTGAGAGACACACAAAGGTATAGTAGATAAGCAAATACATCCAAGATTCTGGGAGCAGTTTCCCAACCTTAGGAAAACTGAAAAGAAAGAGGAGGCTGCACTAACAACCCAGGAATGTCAGGTCAACTAATAGATTTTAAGATAAAGACAGACCTAGAATAAAAATTGATGTGTTACAGACATGTGTGTATATGTATGTCCTGGCTCTGAGGAATGAGGAGCCCACTTAGCATTAGTTCATGGTTTCTAAACACCAATGTGATGCTTCTCTTAAAAAGCCAGGGATCGTCCATGAAACTATGATCCAGGCCTAGCGCAATCAGCCGAAGATGCGCCTGGAACCTCCTGCTAGAGATGAGGCTCAAAATATATTGTCAACAGCCACAGGAGCCTGCTTAGAGGGGCGTCCTCTGGCCAAAGCTAGGACAATCCAAGTGACAAAGTAAACTTTGATAGTGTTTTGTTGTAGCTCGATGAGTAAAACAGGAATCCAGGAGTCGGTGCTGACAAACCATAACAGAAGGGAAAGATCTTCTTTATAGTGGATGCCAGCAAATAAATGCATTGGGAATGAAGGAGTTGGAAAACCACCATTGGGCAACCATCATAGCAACAACTTAGACATCACCAGAGGATGCTAACACATAAAGGTGCCACCAAACACCTTTCCATAAAATATGCACTGATTATAAAGCAGAAGTAGTAACTTTACAACATAAAAACTGGCAGACACTGGGACTGTGTGTGTGAAGTCTATCCTTATCAGTCAGTTATGGTCTGTACAGTCACTTGAATCAGCAACTAAGGAGTCACTGCTCCCAGATAGAAACAATGTGTATTTCATACATGCGGTCTTACATCCTGTCACTACTCCCCTCGGCAGGTTTATTTACAAGAGCCTGAGCTGAGAAGCACTAGGTGACCTGCCTAAGGTACTCTTATAAAGGGAGCAGGAAGGGGAGTACACCGCAGGGCTTGCTCCAGGATCTTCCCGTCCAGACCACTGCAGCTGCCTCTGGTTATCTCTGCAGGAGACCAAAAGGCAGAGCTTCTCCTTGTTTGGTCTCAGCGGTGACAGAGAGATAACTCAAATTTTATTCATTTCCTAGCTCTGCAAATGACCACAAAGGCCCCCCAAATACCAGTGATTTTATTGACTCAGAGTGATTCTGAAACTGTAATTAAATTTCAGTAAACAAGCAAATATAGAGTCTACAAGGATCGAGGCCCCAGCAGTATGCACGTGCACACACATACAGGTCGACATAATCTGACCAGCCAAATGCGTCTCTGCCAGAGACAACAAAGATAGTAGATAGTATGGAAAAAGTCCTGAGTGAAACCAGAATGTTTAGTCATCCACTTTTTAAGTTGGGAATTCTTTTAAAATAAAAAGTTTTAAAAAAAATCTAAAGAAAAACTCAGGCCAGGGGCTGGGAAGGTAGCTCAGTGGTAGAGTGCTTGCCTTGCATTCATGAATTCCTGAATTCGATTTCTTAATACCATATAAGCAGAAAAAGCTGGAAGTGGTGCTGTGGCTCAAGGGTAGAGCGCTAGCCTTGAGCTAAAGAGCTTAGGAACAGCGCCAAGGCCCCAGAGTTCAGGTCCCATGACCTACCAAAAAAAAAAAAAAAAAACTCAGGCCAGGCGCTGTGTAATCCTGGCTACTCAGGAGACTGAGATCTGAGGATCACCGTTCAAAGCCAGCCCGAGCAGCAAAGTCTATGAGATTCTTATCTCTAACAAACTACTCAGAAGAAGCCAGAAGTAGCATTATGGCTCAAGTGGTAAAGTGCCTTAAACACAAGGAGGCTTAGGGACAGCTCCCAGGCCCTGAGTTCAAGCCCCGGAACCAGCAAGAAAAAAAAAAAAAAAACAGCTTTCTAACCAGGATTTCCATGTCTTTAAAGACAACGAGGAAAAGCCAGCCCAGGTACAAAAGTCCATGAGACTCTTCTTTTTTTTTTTTTTTGGTCGGGTCGGTCGGGGGGCTTGAACTCTGGGCTTGGGCGCCATCCCTGCGCTCTTCAGCTCAAGGCGAGCACCTGAGCCACAGTGCCACTTCTTGTTTTCTAGTGGTTTATTGGAGATAAGAGTCTTACGGACTTTCCTGCTCAGGCTGGCTTTGAACCCATGATCCTCAGATCTCAGCCTCCTGAGTAGCTAGGATTATAGGTGTAAGCCACCGGCACCCAGCCCATGAGACTCTTATTTCCAATAAACCACCAGAAAACTGGAAGTGGTGCTGTGGCTCAAGTGGTAGAGGCTCACCTTGAGCTGAAGAGCTCAGGGACAGTGCCCAGGCCCTGAGTTCAAGCCCCACCATCGACGAAGGACAGGACAGGACAGGACAGGAAAGGACAGGAAAGGAAAGGAAGACAATGAGAACAGCACAGCAAAGCAGGAGAGGTTGTGGGTCCTGGTTGTGGGCCTAGGGAAGGTCATTTCACCTTTCTTCCTGCTTTTTTCATTGGCAAAACATGGAACTGGCTATGCTATTGGGTCTCCCAGTTCCCAGGGGCTTGAGTTGCTACCCTTCCACCTCGGCGAAGAGGCCCAGCACCTACCATCAGACTCGCTGTCCTCCGAGCCCATGTCCGCTGCTCCCGAGGACTCTGGAACTGAAGTTACCTCCAGGCCGCTCGGCTCCTCAATGATGGTCAGAGAACCTCCTTGTTCTTCAGCACTGGGTTGTCTGTCCTTTTCTAAGGCACCTCTTGCATCTGAAGGGGGGCTGACAGTGTCCCTCGCTTCCTGTAACGTGACAGTGCCATCGGCTTTAGGAGCAGGATTTTGTCCACCTTCCATTTCATCATCACTTGAGAGAAAAGAGGGGCTGTATTTACTCTCAGATGGGTCCAGGTCTTTCAGTCGCTCAAGCTCTTTGGTGTGCGGGTCTCTCCTTTCTTCAGAATTTGTGCTCGTTAGAAGTGGTGGCGAGGTGCTGAGTACATCACTGTGTGGAATCTCTGTGCATCCCACAGAGCATGGGCCTTTTGTGTCCTCAACCACCGACCCATGGCTGCTCTGAGAGGCCTCATTTGCCACATGAGGAGGCGATGTTTGTCCTTTTGGAATATGAGAATCATTATCTTGATGAGAAATAGTAGTCAGCACGGGCGCTGAGTCCCTCTGCTCCTGCTCATTGTTGCTGCCAGTTGCCTGCTTCTCCACGGCATTCATGCTGGCTGCCGGGCAGACAGTGGTAAGCAAAACTCCTTCTCCATCCTTCGCTCCAAGTCCAGCCCCACCGTCCTCACTGGGCCTGTTTTTGAGCAGTGCTCTCTCCCCTGGTCCTCCTGTCGGCACCTCTTCCCCAGCACACACCAGCACCTCGTCATCATCCTCATCAAGAACTCTCCGAATAGCAGAGAGAGTCCGAGGGGACATGGAGCCTTGCTCTGCCAGGGACCCCGCGGCTCTCTCCCTATGCACCCGTCCACCTCCACCTCCACTTTCCAGCTCCTCTTCAGAGCTGCTTCCCAGCATGGCAGCCTGCAGAGCTAGCAAAGTTCTTGGAGAGGGAGGGGCCCCATCAGGCTCTCTCTCTGGCTTTGGTATGTCACAGGGAGGTGGCTTCTTCTCAAAAGACATGCTGTGCATTCTGCTGGAAGACGGAAGAGACTCTGAATCCATTTCAACACCTTTCTTGGCTTGAATACCTTAAGAAAAATGAAAGCATTACTACTTAGTTCGACAGTGTGATATGTGATACTGTGCTTCTAGTAAGATGAACAAGAGAATTCTGGTTCCTATAAAGAAAGATATAAATTTTAACTAGTGACTAAGAGTTCATTCACAAGTTAATTTTGAAGTGGGCTGGCATTATAGTAGTTCATTCATATCTATACACAATGTCATTACTTAAGCTAGACTTTGTTGGAATCACTCGTGGATGGTAGGATATCAAATTCAGAACTGCAACCTATCTTTTGGATTTTTAGCTGTCAAGTAAATGGCAGTGCCTAGTACCTTTGATCAGGATGTAGTGAGAGGTGTCTTCTGAGACTACTCTCCTCGACTCTACCTCCTTGAAGAAGCCCCCTTCATCTTCATATTGCCTCTGGATTTGTCCTGAGTGCTGCTGATTCATTTCCCTCTGGACATTTTCTATCTGTTGGTTTAGGTAGTTTTTTTTGAGCAAGCCTTTTAGTTGATACTGTGAAAAGTCATCCGACTCCTAAAGGCAAAATAAACAAATTATTTTACTTCCACTGCAGATAATATCATTATTTTTACCTCCAAAAGAGGACAAAGAGTAATTGCCTTTTTTCACTAGTGGTCATTTTCATAGTATAAAAGTAATCTTTAGACTGGGTGCTGGTGGCCCATGTGTGTAATCCTAGCTACTCAGAGGCTGAGATCTGAGGATCACAGTTCAAAGCCAGCCCAGGTAGGAAAGGCTTTGTTAAACTCTTATCTCCAATTAATCACCAGAAAACTGGATGTTCAAAAACTGTGGTTCAAAGTGGTAGCAAGCTAGCTTTGAGCAAAAGAGCTCAAGGACCACGCCCAGGCCAACAACAACAACAACAAAAGTAATCTTTAAAACAAAAAGAAATTAGAAAAATTGCTTATTATTTAATCCTTTCATCAAAAACCATTTTCTGAGTATGTTATAAATAACAGTGTTATGACATTTGAATTATCTTCCAGAATGCAAGCAAGTATGATAACTTAAAAAAAAACAACTTGTATTATCATTGGCCTATAGAAGATGCAGCTAAACCATGGTTGTCACCATCATTAATTTGTTATCATTTCCAAAGTATTTTCCATAATGGATATTCTCCTAAGTACTTTTCATAAACTACTTCAATTATTCTTGCAAGCCTCCTATGAGACATATTATCTCTATTCTACATGGAGGAAATTGAAACATCAATTGCTTAAGTAATCTCTAGAGTCACATGGCTAATAAATGGTAAATCTGGGATCAAGAGCAGACTGATTTATACTTGAATCTATTACTATTATGATCATTAATATGACTGCTTATCACTACTGCTGTCAGTGTCACACCTGCACAGGGCACAGGTGATATAAAAGTCTGCCTGGATGACTCAGAGCCGCTACTCCATCAGTAGTCTATGCAGGGTGCTCCAATTCCATACTGCTCAAAACACTACATACCCTAGCGATACTGTGGTTTGCAGTGGGGACCTCCTGTGGACCTGGGGGCACCCCAGAGAATGAGGAGAACTCCTCCCCACTACCAGCACAACCTTGGGCACTCTCAAGAGCCCAGGCAAGCCAAACTGAGAGTATTGGAAAAAGTGACAGTCACAGTGAGAATCTCAACCCCCACTGAAGAAAACCTACATCAGAGAATTGGCGCTCGTCTTCACAACAATGCCCAAAATGCATAAGGCCCAGTTCACCTCCCTGTGGAAGACCACTCTGGGGAGCAGGGCTGCAAGATGTGTGGGAAGTCACCTGTACGCAACGCTGCTCCAGGATGAGGCCCAGCCTTGGAGGCACCCTCCCTCATAGTTAGCGTTTTCTTATATTCATATTCTACATGGAAAAATGGAAGAGAATTGTGGGGGGAAATGCACCCTATTTTTTTCTATTCCTCTCTATTTTTCACATCAACTTAATATTCAAAAGTCTACAGGAAATTTTTAAAAAGCACTAAAGCCTTACTCATTAGGGGTAAAATAGAAATACAGGTGGTGACAGTAGAGATGGAAGTAGAACTGATGCAGAGAATAATTAACAGCAGCATGAACTAGGTGGTCACTGGTAACAAGACCAGAAGACATACACAGCAACCCCACCACACACCAGCCCTGCTCCAGTCTCCCTGGCCATAGCAATCCCATTCCCACTGTCCAAAAGGAAAGAAAACATGGAAATCCAACATCTTCCTGGGCAGAGCAGAGGAAAATATACCTGGAATTTCAGGCCAAGACATATTTTGCCACTGTATTAAATTGTATATTATCACTAGTTTATTATTTTACAGATTTATCATTTATCACTATCATTTATCTATCCTTTAACATTATTTTATAGATAATGTATATTAAGGTTTAAAATAACTGCTAGAAACTAACTGAAGAACTGAATCACAAAGCACTTAGTAGGCTTTTAGTATAGGAAAGCAGCTGAGCTTCCTGCTGAGCTGAGAAGTTTAGCATGTTTTATTGTTAAGAATCATGAAGTGAGGGGCTGGGAAGGTGGCTCAGTGGTAGAGCGCTTGCCTTGCATGCATGAGGCCCTGGGTTCGATTCCTCAGCACCACATAAGCAGAAAGAAAAAAGCCGGAAGTGGCGCTGTGGCTCAAGTGGTAGAGTGCTAGCCTTGATCTGAAGAGCTGGGGAACAGAGCCCAGGTCCAGAGTTCAGGCCCCACAACAGGATCCCCACCCCCCAAAAAAAGAACCATGAAGTGAGCTGGATGCGGGTGGCTCTTGCCTAAAATCCTAGCTAGTCAGGAGGCTGGAATGTAAGGATCACAGTTCAAAGCCAGCCAGTGCATAAGTCCATGAGCCAATTATCTCCAATTTACCACCAAAAAGAGAGGAGAACTGTGGCTCAAGTGGTACAGTGCTAGCATTGAGCTCCAAGACCAGCACATACACAAAAAGAACTATGAGGTCTGGGAAGGTGGCTCAGTGGTAGAGTACTTGCCTTGCATGCCTGAGGCCCTGGGTTTGATTCCTCAGCACCACATAAGCAAAAAGAAAAAATCCGGAAGTGGCGCTGTGGCTCAAGTGGTAG
>NW_012267281.1:3789951-3794164 GCF_000151885.1 Dipodomys ordii
CATAAGCAAAAAGAAAAAATCCGGAAGTGGCGCTGTGGCTCAAGTGGTAGAGTGCTAGCCTTGAGCTGAAGAGCTGAGGGACAGTGCCAAGGCCCAGACACAAAAAAAAAAAAAAAAAAAAGAACTATGAAGTGACATTACAGTGTTGGGAACACAGAACAAAAAGGCTACCTACTCTCCAGGGACCGAAGGAAAAGTCAATAAGATTAGGAGTTAAAATTCACAAGTATATGATGCTTTTGACCTGTGATGTATACACATTGTTTACTGAACTGAGATAGTGTATAAGTATTGTTTTTTAATTTTCCTTCTAAGTTTGCTGACGTTCTCAATTCCAAACATTCAGGTACTATTGTATATTACTGGTATTTTACCTCTGGCATTGCTTCAAATAATGTTCTTCTCCGCTTCGTAAATTCTTTCATATCTGTCAAGATTTCATGCTTTACTTCTAGGGGCAGGCTGCTGAAGTCCTCAGATTCAATGTCTACTGCATGGGGATTATGGAAGAACTCCTCCTGCAGAGGGTGAAAGCAAATAAGAGGACCTTTGCATTCTCTACATACAGTTCTCCTCACCGACAGACACTATGTTTATATCATCAACAGCGGCATGCAATGCAGAGGCTAAGTACAGCAGCACAGAACCTGAGATGAGGGCTGGTGTGAATAAACAGATCCACTCATGAAGGCATCCAGTAATCTGTCTGTTGTCATCTCAAACTGCACATACCAGGCATCAGGCCTCTCAAAGGCCCCAGAACACTGATGGGCTTGTTAAATAATGTCCCTATACTTAGGACTGAAGGAACACATTCAGTGAAGAATACAGATATATGTAAAGAATATATATATATATATATATATATATATATATGCAAACAAGGTAACAATCAGAAAATCAAGCAGGTTTTCTATTATAAGAGTGAATAGGAAAATAGGAAGAAAAAAAATAATTGTCTGATCAATAGAAATATCCCTACTAGAAAGATGACCTATGTCAGGGCACCTGAGAAACATCAAAGAACCTAACTGGAGACAGAGCATTCTGTACTGAGGGAAGCAGGTACAAAGGCCAGGAGGTAAGAATGAGACTCATATGATTAAACAATATTCACAATTCCCTTAATAAAAATTATATTTCTCTCTCTCTCTCTCTCTCTCTCTCTCACACACACACACACACACACACTACATCAACCTTATCCCTCTATTAGTCCAACTTTTTTTTTAAATTTATTCTTTTGTCTTGAACTGGGGCTTGAATTCAGGACCTGGCACTGTCCCTAAGCTTTTCTGCTCAAGACTAGCGCTCTACCACTTTGAGCCACAGCTCTACTTCCACCTTTCTGGTGGTTAATTGGAGGTAAGAGTCTCATGGACTTTCCTTTCTGGGCTGGCTTCAAATTGTGATCCTCAGATCTCTGCCTCCTGAGTAGCTAGGATTACAGGCATAAGTCACTACTGCTCAGCTATCCATCTACCTTTTATGTGGAACTTTCCTAAGTTCCTACTGCAATATCATTCATTTTCATATCATTCATCTCAAATAACAGAATTCCAAAATTATCTAATTACCTGCAATGCTTGTTTCTGATCCATTCTTTCCTGCCATTGCTTCTCATCTTCCTCTTCTGAACTGCAAGTCAAGCACACATTACAACACCTGTAACAGATCTTAGTGACTACTTAAGATTTTCTCAGGCTCAAGCTGCTACTAACTTTAGAGACCACCAGAGTAAGTAGAGCAGGAACATTTTGTCTTCCAGGGGCTAGCTGTCAACAGAGAATTAGCAATGACAGTGCGACCCCAAGATGTCTACCATAGGAAGGACCAGGTAGTTCAGTATGGAGGAACTTGTGAAAGCTTTCTGGAGTCTCCTCCAGTTACACTGGTTGGAGTCATCCGTAAGTACAGAGTGTAACTTTAGGAGCTACAGGAGGTTCATGGAGGACGTGCTCCAGGCAGAAAAACCAAGTTCTGTAATCATGTGGAAACCTATCTGGGGATGGTGTGAAGAAAAAGGGATAAGTTGGAGAAATGTGTTTAAGGAGTTCAAAGTTCTCAAGAAATGATACACAAAGCCAGGCTTTGTGATATAAAACTTTAGTCTCCAAGGAGACTCCAAATCAAACTAGGCGTCTTGGGACAAAGATCAACTATTGAGACTTTTGGTCTTCCACCTGCACTTCAAATACATGTTACTAACAAGTACCAGCCAGCCACCGGAAGAGGACTCCACAGAGAAGCAGGGCGGCATGGGAGAGAGGTTACAAGAGAGCCGCAGACAGGAGGTGCTGCAGGGGGTGCTGTGGGAAGCACAGGGATCCTGTGGCAGGTAGCAAGGAGGACAACACAGGGGCTATTTCAGCCTGGAGGTGAAGAAGGAGCCCTCTACAGAGCACTGGGTGTGTGAGCACAGGGGGAAATTTATGTCTTCACAACTAATAAAACCCCAAAGCCAGCAGAAGCTTTACGGTATAAAAAAGAACACTGAGGCCAGGCACTGGTGGCTCACCCTAACTACTCAGGAGGCTGTGATAGGAGGATCAAGATTCAAAGCCAGACTGAGCAGAAAAGTCCCCATGAGATTCTTATCTCCAATTAATCACTCAGAAACTGGAAGTAGAGCTATGGCTCAAAGTAGAGTACTACCCTTGAGCAAAAAGAGCTCAGGGACAGCACCCAGGCCCTGAGATCAAGCACTACAACCGACAAAAGAAGGAAAGGAAGAAAGAAGGGAAGGAAGAAAGGAAGAAAGGGAAGGAGGGAGAGAGGGAACACCAAAATTGTATTCATCAATAAACGAGTAAATTACAAAATAAAGTTTCATCTGTGGAAACTACTCTGAAGGATATAGAGAATAGGGCTTTTAATGTGTTAGCAAATTCCCATATGCTTCATCATGCAGGTAAGACATCATCTGTCTGAATGTCTCAATGGTTAAAGTAGTATTATCATTAAGTATTTAAATATTTACCTATGTTTATCTTCCTCTTGTAAAGGTGGCAGAACATAGATGTCATCTTCTCTTTGCACTTGTGTTAGACTGGGGAGTGCTTCATTTCTGAAAAGCACACATGACTATAAACAAGGATCCCCCACACCCTTTCCCACTGACTACAGGGCAGGGCCATTCCCCAGGACCCTGGCTGGGCAGGCCCCCAACAGCCTAGAGGAAAGGGGACCTTGCTTGGCTCCACAGAGCCTTTCACCCAACATCAAGTACAGTCATAAGGAAGAGTTTTAGAGGCCAGGAGCTGTGACTCATTCCTGTAATCCCAGCTACACGGGAGGCACGGGTAGGAGGAGCGTGGTTCCAGGGCAGCCTGAATAAGAAGGGCAAGGCCCTATGTGAGAAAGTAACAATAGTAAAAATGGAAGGGCTTTAAATCGACTTCTCAAACTACTGTAACTTTCCTCTTGCCTTTTGCTTTTGAAGGCAGTTTTGATAGCTTGTCTTTTCAAAAATGTTCTCAAGAGCTTCTCTGTGGTTTTCCTGGAGTCTCCAGCTGCCAAGTCCTTCCTGTGCCTTCTCTTCGCCTGTGAAGAGCAAGGGTGAGACATCACTCCAGAGCCAGTTACAATGCTTCTGTGATGTTCCTGAGAACACTCTGCGCTTGCTCCTCATGGCTGTCAATAAACTCACCCCCAGGTAGTGCCAGGATGAGGAGAGCAGAGTGTCCACTTTCCAGTCACAAGCACATCGGGTGTGGGAGAGCACTCATTCACTTACTTTTAAATGTCTTTGCTACTCTCCTTCCAAGAATCCCAAAACTACATGATAGCCAAGCAAATGTGTCCCCAAATGATTATTCCTTAAGCAAAACTTTAGTCTAAAAGCAACTTCAGATGACGTTATACAAACACATTACTTGTATGGAACTCTCTAAACTCTCAACAGTCAAATTACAATCAGAAGAAATTCTAAAATGGATAGAAATATCTTGTAGGAGTCAGGTGTTGGTGGCTCAGGCCTGCAATCCTAGCTACTCAGGAGGCTGAGCTCTGAGGATCAAAGTTGGAAGTCAGCCCAGGCAGGAAAGTCCTTGAGACTCTCATCTCCAATTAAGCACCAAAAAGCCAGAAGCAGAGGTGTAGCAGAGGTGTAGTGCTTGAGTGATAGCCTTGAGCCCAAAAGCTCAGGCCTAGGGTTTAAGCCCCAGGACTAGCCAATTTTATATATATATATATATATATATATATATGCAAA